>NW_008796063.1:1993905-2101764 GCF_000699145.1 Aptenodytes forsteri
CGCGGTTGCGGGGACGGCAGGTGCCTGGCTGCCCGCCCGCCTGGGAAGGAGAAGCTCCGAAAGAGGGGTCTCCTTGGAAGACAGCGAGTCTCTCAGAGACCCACTGGAGGGAGCAAGGTGCCTTCGGCGGCGGGGGAGGGAATCGCTCGCTGCTCCCCACCCATCCGCCTTCTGCTCCTTGTAGCGGGGGACTTCCTGGACTGCCGTCGCAGTTCCCTTTAGTAAGAACTAGGTTAGCAGAGGTCTAGAAAGCCATGCTTTGGAGATGGTAACTTGTTGCCGAAAGAGGATGTCAGCGTTTGGAATGAGGGAGGAGATTACCAAGATCTTTCTTCCCTCTCACCTGCACTGTGGATTGTTACACATCTTGTTTCAGTGCTGTTATTGTCCACCTGTACCAAAATACCTTGCTTTTGTTGTCTATATTTTTGGATAGAACAACCAAGAGTTTTTGATGGAAAAAGTTCCTCTCCGAAGAAATGCTTGTAACATTAGATTTTTTTTTTAAAAAACAAAACACTTTCGAAAATGAAAAATATAATCTATGCTTAGTTGATAGGAAACTGCAGCAGTTCACAGTAATCCTTGATGCAGGCAACATTAGCAGATGTACAACTGTTTTGCATAGAGCTTCATTTTAGAAGCATATGAATATGTATGTATAAAGCTTCTAGAAATAATGGGACTTGGTGAGCAGAAGACCTTTCTTGGGCATTGCACAACTAACTACGTTTTCAACATTTTGACTTTAATTATTCTGATGTGTTGCTCAACTCTTACGGACATGGCAGTAGAGATCAATTTCATTGCTAATTATGCAGCCGTCAATGGACATTTACATTCTGTTTCATGCTGAGGCCTCAGAGCTTCCCCCTCCCTTCGTAAGTAAGGGATACAAAGAAGAGCCAGCTGTGTGTGTAGGCTAGCCATATTCTCATTATTTCTCATAACCTTAAAGTGATTATGGTGGGATGAAACATGTACAAAAATATCTTAGAGTTATGTCCCGCATTCTGTAAATTTCAGAATCCCAGATCGGGGTGTTTTTTTGTTGAATGTGTTTCCTCTGGAAACAAGTTCAAAAAGTTACGTGGTCTGAGTTTGTTTAAAAGTATTAATTTTAATTAATTTTGGTTTGGGTTTTTTTTTTTTGAGGGGTGGGGATGGGGCAAGCTTCAGTATCATATATTCCTATTCCATGAGGATTCCCTAAGTTTGCTTTGGCTTAGGAAGGTGACCTTAACCCTTGTTGGAACAGCTAGCAGAGTGAGAACAGTGTTTTAGATTAATGTGTTAAAAGGCTCATCACCAGAACCACACAGAGGCACAGCGGGGGTGGGGGGGGTGGGGCATTAATCTCATCAGAGGAGGCAGCCCCCGGTTCTGTCACTGGAGAGCCATCAGCCCCATTGCCCAGGTGTGACATGCATCAGGATAAGTCAACAGAAGGGCTCTCTGGAACAGCTTAGAAGATTGAGGGGGGGTAACTGCCTACAGAATATGGGACATATTATGGGATGCAGGAGAAGAGCATCTTGTGACTGTGCAAAACTTATTATGGGATGCTTAGGGGAGGGACTAAAGGGAGGGAACAGGATGGTTTGAGGAGGAACAAGTATGGGAAAATAGAGGGATAAGGGGATAAAGGGCCTGGTCAATTGTAAACAAGTGGCTGGTCAGTATGTTTGGCCATGCCCTGTGCCAGACTACCACAGCCTGTCCTCTTTTCTCATTAAGCTCCATTTCTAACTTTTCCTGGGTGAGGGGACTCTGTGCTATATTCATGCGTGCATACGGAGGTCTAAGTGCCAGCAGCTGGAGTGGTACCATAAGTTATAGGGACCTCTGTGTCTGCTGTGCCAGCAACTGGAGAGTGGAGTGAGTGAGGGTCTAAATGCCAGCAACCGGAGTGGAGACCATAAGTCATAGAGGCTTGTGTGTCTGGACTGCCAGTAACTGGGAAGACTGGAGTGCAGGTGTGTTGTCTTGGCAAGTATGTCAGAGTGTGGTTGCCAGTTATCATGCAGGGCTAGCCAGTGAGTAGGATGAGAGGCTTGGGAGCCAGGTTTTGAGGCAGTTGTAAGTGTGGGACAGGTACTAGTGAGATTAGAGGGTCTTAAATTTGGCAATGAGAGTCGAGGAGGTCCAGGCCAGCTACTGGAGGGACTGTAAGATCTGGGGGTAGTTTTGGAGGCTCATTTGCATGTGTGTCTCTGAGCGAGGCAACTGGAGACAAAATGATCCAAGGGCCAATTACTGAGTGGACTGAATGTCTAAGGCCATGGGGGATCATGGTATGCCTGTGGGGAGCCGTGTGTGTGTATCTGGGTGAGGAGGTCTGTATCAGCAACTGGAGTGGGGCTCTGGGGAGGCTGAGGTTTCAGGGTTGGTGTCTGGATAGATTGAGTGTCTGAGGCCAGTTACTGGAGGGATCCACATTGCATGTATGTGTATATTCCCCACTAACGGACTTTTGTCCCGGTCAGCTAGGGAGAGGAGCAGCATTAGGCCAGACCATGTTTGTGTTTGCATGAACACTGTTTTTAGCTGTGTTGATCTGTATGGTCAGCCATGTGTATATATGCATGTTTGCATGTGCAAGTATGGAAATACATCCTCAGCCTTGTCACTGGCTGGACCTGGGGACATGGAGTTGCAGCAGCCTTGTCTCCATTGGGCTGCCAGGTTCAGCAGCCCGTAACACAGAAAAAATACTTTTTCTGTAAGTTTGAAGGTGCAGAAATCGTTGACTCATAAAACTTAAATTTGGAGCCAAATCTACAATGAGTGTTAAGTTGTGGTAGAATTTTAAAACATTTATTGGTCTGGTTGATGTAAATAGGGCTACCTACATGAATAGATATATTTGTTTAATATATCCTTGTTTAATATATCCTCCAAATAGATATATTTGGTTAAGCTGCCATAATAGAGCAGTGGAGCATAAATTAAATTTAAACCTAGGCTTTTGTTGTAGGTGGTTTTTTAAATAGTGTCTGTTTTTTAACTCAAGAGAAGTAAAAATAGAAATAGAAATAAAAATGGGGATCTTTTAGTGACCTGGTAGGTTTTGCACGTACCTTTTCCCTCTCTGTATGTCATAGAATCATAGCATCACAGACTGGTTTGGGTTGGAAGGGATCTTTAAAGATCATCTAGCCCAACTCCCTGCCATGAGCAGGGGCATCTTTCATTAGATCAGGTTGCTCAAAGCCCCGTCCAACCTGACCTTGAACACTTAAATGTTTTGCATGTCTTGCCCCTGAATAAATCCCTGCATAGAAAAGAATGTCAACAAAGAGTCTGAGTGGGGATGCTTATCATAATAAGAACTGACCTTCCTTTTAGACATTTTCTGGTTCTAGTCTAATGTTATAGCATTCAGTTATTTTTGCTGGCAAGTTAAAAGACTCAACTTATGTCAAATATCAAGATAATATAAAAAAATGAAGATTTCTGTCCTGTTTACTGTTGGAGTTTCTAAACATATGGATACACACACATGTATATAGTGGTCCGGTCTGTTGATATAAAATTGATAGCACGATGAACAGATTATTTTAGATTGAAAACTGTAACTAGAGGCATTTCATATCAAATATGAAGTACAGCTTCAGCATCTGTCCCTACCTGCTCCTAGAAATCTTCTTTGCTTGTGGAATACTGCCAAATCAACTTCTGATTTCCAAATGTGATTAATGCATTTTTTACATTTAACATTTCCAATACACTTAAAGTTTTTTTCTAAAGAATCTAATTTAACATAATTCCATAGTTTAATAAGCAGCAATTATTTTCAAGTTATTTTCTTTTTTTCTCCCCAAGCAAGAGTAATTTTAACAGCTGTTAGAGCAGGTAACTGAAATTGTATGGCAGAGACACCTAATATTGAAAAGTGGAACAATGGAGACTTTTTCTTCTAGAAAGTGCTGTAGCTATGTTGTGTGCATGCATGGATTTCCCCCCCCCCCCCCCTTTTAATATGCTGAAGGAAGGCATTGTTTTATTTTATTCTGGCCCTCTCCCTTTGTGTATTGCAAATTTTGAGGGGACTTTGTGGTGATAGATGGAGAAAGTGAAAACAAAACAAAAAATTTTAGTACAGTGGATACTTTTCAACGTCATAGGCTCCTTGTGCGTATAGGCTTTTCCTTAAATGTTTTGGGGTTTTGCTTTTTTTTTTTGTGGAAGGCACCTGATCTAAGTCCTTATGTTTTCTTCCCAAGTTAGTGGCATATAAGACAATAGAAATAAAGCTGGAAACCACATCATTTTTTCAAGGCCTGGGTCACAAATGATAATACAGTCAATTTTATACTTTTAAGATGTGATGTCTAAAGGCAATCTTTAGTCTCCACCAAGATGTAGTACTGAATTGAGGGAAGACAACATATGATTAAAAAATTGTATAATGTGCTTTTTCATATTAAAGAGCTACAGCTCCTTATCAACCGCAGTTATAATTATGTGAATTTGATACAACCTTTAAGTTTCTTGATTTTTATTTTGTGCTTCAAGTTGCGTTTCCAATTTTCTTTCCTTTTTCTAGCAGTGTGGAAAGAAAAACATATCACATGTTAGAGCTGCTTCGCTCTCAAATGATCTAGATCTGCATGTGTGCAGTAAATCTGATAATTTCTGAAAGTGCCAGCCTAACAATATGCACACTTGCTTTCTGTCCTCTCTGCTTTCCCTTCAGGAGAGCATTCTGACAGACAGAAAGCTGGTATTTGGAGCGCGTGTTGCTGCAAAGTGATTCATGCAGCTTGCTTGGGACAGTCTTGTTCCAGTAGATGCTGCACAGCCGATGAGAGAAGTGGGTGCAGGCTAAATGAGTTGTTCTGGTGGCTGCAGCTCTTTTGCGATCAATGGTTTTCATCGATGCTCTGTACATTCCATAACTTTCTTTTTTTGGCTCCCTGACTAACTAAACTGCGTTCTGCCCATTGACATTAGGAATGATCCTAATGGAGGGAACATCATCAACTTGTTTGTAAGGCACTGGCTTGAATCCAGTATGTATTTAACAGTCAATGTTTTTGTAGTTTAGTCACGAATTATTAGAAAATATCTCAACCCTTTGCAAAGATGAAAAGACTTCAGGCCTCAACAGCCTGGAATTGGTTTGGAAGTGTTTAATATATAAAAATTCACACTTGTTTCGGATGTGTAAAGCTCACTTTATGCAGGCGTAGATGCTGGTTTTGTTTAATTTTATAAAAACGGTCAGCAAAGTCCTTTAGTTTTTGAGGAGCAAGGGTGTGGCTGAAGTGAAGGGGTTTTTTATTACTGGAATACAAGGTTTTTGATGTGTAGAGGAGGCCCTGGGGCTGATGTGTTTTCTTCTCCTCTTCCTCCAAACGCCTTTTAAAAATGGGTGTTTCTGTATGAAAATTCAGATATTGTCTTACTCTTTCTTCTGAAAGTCTACCCTCAGTACTTCCTAAAAGTGGAAGAAAAACTGCCCTACTTTGAGAGTAGATTTACTTTTATAACCCTTCAAAACCTGCTTTGACATCTGTTAAAGAATTCCTGTCGTATACTTACTCCTGGAGTTTAAGTACATCTCATGACCGTATTGTATCTTGACCTGTAGATTGCCTTTGATCATCATCTTTTAGCTTTGTAAAAGACTTAGGTATTACATTTTAAAGCACAGATTTCTTGGGATGAAGAGAATAAAGAAGTGAACATATATTACAATTTTATAATGAAGATATTGCAGTTTAAATATATACGTTCTTGTATAAATATACATTAAATATAATGAATGGGTTTTGTATGTGCAGTCACTATTGTGATTTATGACTGTCCTTTATAATTTTAAGCTAAAGAATATATGGTAGGTCTTTTGCAGTAAATTTATCAATGGTTGTACAGTATTATATGCATATTTGCATTGCTCTTGTACTTAAACTTCCATGCAAGTCCAGGGGAGCTGAATCTGAGCTAGAACTGAGATCTCTACTTCCAGAGAGTTAGTCCTTGATTTCTTCCTATAGCTTTAGATTTGATTTCTGTGTTAAGCGGCTTTAAGCTTAATATATTTTTCATTTGTTTTTGACAGTGTATTACCTTCAGGAGATGGCCTCTTCCAAGTCTTTGATGAACCTTCTAACCTTCACTTTTGGATCAGCAATAGGATTTTTTGTATGCTATCTTCTGTTTAGCATTATACTGGAAGAACAGGTTAAGATCCAGCCTCATATCCTTCACAATGATCCACATGGTCAACACTCAGCAGATACCGATAACAATCAGCTGCAAGGACAAATGAATTTCAATGCAGACTTTGGACAGCATAAAGGTATTTTGTTACGCCTGACTAATTGTATAATATGCCCCCTTTTCATGCACTGCAAAATGTTGCTTTCTTCACTGCCAAGAATTTGTATGAATCCTTTTCTTTCACTTTACCCGTGTTCAGGTTACATCTAAATAACTTTGTTCTCCTGAGGTCTCCTGAATGGTGGTTTTCTTTGTTTGCATTTTTATTACAGTAGTGACTTTTTTCCTTAGAGCCCAATTGTTTGTCCCGCTTCTGTATCCAGACTTGCTTGGAGCAGGAACTTCTCAAATGAACTATTGACATCAAATGGTGGTTTTGCTAAGCAGATGTATTTGCTAGCATTGTAGATGTGACTGAATTGCATTTTAGCTTTAAGAAGCTAATTCTGGACCACTGCTAACTTTTTACCTAGCCTCTCAGATAAAGCTGAAAAAAAAAAAGTAATTCTCTTTTTGGCAGGATTAGTAAAACTTGGAATTGGGGTGGGGTGGAGGGGCAGAGGGGGGTCACTGTGGGCATTGTTTGGCAAGCTGATTATGCAGCAGTCCAAACACAAATTGCTGTTCGCAATCAAAACCAGAAATTCTGTTGCACTCTGATTTTTTTTTTTTTAATTTTCTTTTTTTTTTTCCAAAGAAGGTAGATCCTTCTAATATTTCAGGCATACTTTTAAATTTTTGAATACTCAGGCATCTCATTAAATGAGTTCATTCTAAATCCTAAATACAGATAGTGTCTGAGTTGGGACAGTTTGGATAAGGAAAAAATGCAATGTAATGCATTTGCTGAAGATGTTAATAAGTAATTTGCTATTTAAATGTATTTGAACTACAAACTTTGTAAGACAAGTTTGTGAGTGTTTCACATGTAATTGTAGAAAATTGTTACAAAGAAATCTGATCTGTCATTGCCTAAAGCGTAAGCAGGAATATTTTAGGACCAGTTATGCAGATCTCACTCTCCGTGGAATATTCTTTTACATGAGTTAAAATCACTCTGTATGTATCAAGTGAAAATGTTTTTTTGAGGGAAATGAATGCTTTGGCAGCTTGGAAAACATTATATTACACTCCTCAAATAACTGTATCTATTTATTCTGTTGGATTGTCTGCAAATAGCAACATTTTAGCACAACAATGATACTGTTTCATAGTATTCTAACTTATTTAATCTGATTTTTTTACAAATAAGATTTAACTTGATTTGGTGATAAACTCTTTCTTTCTGGCTTACCATCTGCTTTTCCTTCAGAAATATGTTGCTATTTTGGAAATATTTATTAGGTTTTGTTAATTAACATGAATATATATAACAGAGCTTATTAGCTTTTTGACCTTTCTGTGTTGTAATCATTAAGTTGTGTTCATTGTGAATGGCAAAAATATTCAGCTTTTTAATTTTCGTTAGTCCTCCAGTAACATAAAGAAGTTGCCTCTGGACAGTTTTTATGCACAAACCAAGGTTTTTTTAAAGCCACACTTCCCTGAGCAGATACCCATTTTGATATGGCTCTTACGCTTGCCTTTATCCTGTGAAGTTGAAGTAGCTTTAAGAATTTTATTTTCTTGGTTTTGGGAGTCTTGTTGTTTTCTTCCTAAATCTAACATTAATTTCATTAACTGGTACATTTGGAAGCAAATGCCTCTTCTCTCTCTGCATGTCTTTTCTGACCTAGAAACAGAATGTCTGGGGGGAGGTTGCTCTTACATTTGTTTTGCAATCAAGTCTGATATTGTTTTGGAACTTTCCTCTTTTTTTAGATGAGAATAAAAATATTGCAGAGGGACTGTATCAGAAGGTGAAAATACTGTGTTGGGTCATGACTGGACCTCAAAATCTAGAAAAGAAAGCCAAGCATGTTAAGGCCACTTGGGCCCAACGTTGTAATAAAATACTTTTTATGAGCTCTGAGGAAAATAAAGACTTCCCAACTGTGGGCCTAGAAACCAAAGAAGGCAGGGACCAACTGTACTGGAAGACTATTAAAGCTTTTCAATATGTATATGACCATTATTTTGATGATGCCGATTGGTTTATGAAAGCAGATGATGATACATATGTTATATTGGACAATTTGAGATGGCTTCTTTCAAAATACAGTCCTGAGCAACCAATATACTTCGGAAGAAGGTTTAAGCCTTATGTGAAACAGGGCTACATGAGTGGAGGAGCGGGATATGTTCTGAGCAAAGAAGCTCTGAAGAGATTTGTTGCTGCATTTAAAATGAACAAATGCTCTCACAGTTCCTCAATTGAAGACCTAGCACTAGGAAAATGCATGGAGATCATTAATGTGGAAGCAGGAGATTCTAGGGATACAAGCGGTAGAGAAACCTTTCATCCCTTCGTTCCAGAACATCACTTAATCATAGGATACCTACCAAAAACGTTCTGGTACTGGAATTATAATTATTATCCTGCTGTAGAGGTAAGTCCTTAGGAACCCGATACCCATTTTATGAAGTGTATCTTATGATGTGTATGAATGTGTATGATGTGTGAATTAGCAGTTTAATAGCAGCTCAATATATTTTAGAAAAGAAAATTTTGTTGTGATATCCTGTGATACACCTGTGTGTAGATGTGTTAAATACACTAGTCATCAACTAGAAGTTGATGCTAAGAACTGAACGTTCCAGAAGAGCTAGTGAATCTTAAATTATTATTGCGGTTTTGCTATGTTCTGTGGACAGCAAAAAATGATGAAACCTTTTTGACACGTTTGTCTAGTGTCACCACTACTACCTTCCTTGCAAAGTTATTGTTCTGTTTTGTTCCCTCATATCTCACACACAGTGTCCCTAGCTTCTTCTCCAGCCACCCAACTACCAGTGTGCAGTGAGAAGCGAGACCAGCGTGGTTCATTCCAAGCTGTGTGTGCTGACTGTTACAGAACCGGGTCAAACAGTATTGCTTAGTTACACTGAAGCCTACTGAAAGGGGAGGTGGCACTGAGACACCTTTATCTTCTACCCAAGAGCAAACTGTGCATAAAACTTGTAGAAATAGAAGTAATTTTGAGACTTGCTCATGATCGTATTTGGTTAACGTTGGCTAGGAGATTCCCAAGTTACTGGAGGGGCTGGTGGGTAATGGTATGCGTGACTGTACTGCCTGCTAGTCTTCTTCCTTCCAAATGGAGAAGTGCTGCAATATATTTCTCTTATCACTGATAACTGTGTGCAGTGTTACGTGGCTTGAATGCTGGTAGCTGTCCTGCCCTCACTTTTTTTTATTGAAGGTTGTTAAAATGTACACATAAGTGAATTCCATTGAAAAAATTACAGAAGAATGAACATTGCCCAGAAGTGAAATAAAAGCAAGACCCAAACAAGGAAATATGATTAGATTTCCTTATGTAGTTGTATTAAATTTGTCTACCTTCTGTAGAAGTACAGGCAAGCATGAGAGCTGGCAAAGTTAATTTTTTTTTTTTTAATTCTTTTGTTGTAGCAACAAAAATAGCATTTACAAGCTGAAACATTCTTACTGCAAGAACTTCAGATTGTCCTTTGTATTCCACATCTGAAATCTCTGGTTTAAAAAAAAAAAAAAAGGAGGAAAAAAAAAAGGGGCGGAGCAGGGCGCTACTTGAAATTAAAGTGATCTGAAGGTATTCTGCATTGTAAACTTCGATGATCATGTAATCTGTGATGTGGCTTCTTTTTTAGGATTATAATCTCACTTTTAAAGGTATTATTTTTCAGCAAGCTTTGAGATCAGCATAAGTGGCCAAAATCAAGGATAGGATGTGGGATTTTTTTACACAGTAAAGCTGGGGGAAAAAAAAAAGTCTAGCTCTTCAGTAGACTCCTTTCATTGTAAAGCATCTATTTTTGTACTTTTATTAAGCAGCTAGAGCATTTCTGTAGCTTAAAACAGCTATGATACTGTATTGAGTGTGTCAGGATGCAGCAGCTTTAGCTATGGTTGCAGTTCATGGGGGGCTGAGCTGTGGACAGTTACATCTGTAACTGACACAGTGGTGGTGAGGATCAATAATGGAAATCGCATATTTGATCCTGTCCTATCATATTTGCGTTTGGATAGAGACTACTTTATCTGGTATCAAAACCAAGTTATATTGGTCAAACTTAGTAAGTATTGAAAGAATATTTCTTGTATTCTTTCAATGTAATAATTGTTCTCTTCAATGTCTTTAAATGTTGAATCTCAGTCCCAGTTAGAGATGGAATAATAGCAGCTCTGCAATCAAACCTGATGAGCCCCCCTCAAACTATCTTCCAGAAAAGCGCTTTCAAAGCCAAATATGAGCTAGGAAAAACAAGTTGTAACAAATGTGTTAACAATGATCCTTTAGCTCTTAAAAATGCTTAATAATGTCAATGAAATTAATAAATGTAAAAAAAAAAAAAAGAGTTCCAAAATTATTTGTTACAGCTTTCTATATGTAGGAAGTTAGATACTGACAATTTTGCCAAACTGTGTAATGTGTGAACACACACACAGGTGCGTGCGTGTACACGTTTGGCGTATATACTCTGGATGGATGCTGTCATGAATAACAAGCATGTATTGTTTCATATATAAATGCAATGCATTTAGACCTGCTTGCTGCTTCTTGGTTTTGTTTAAACACCAGCATAAAAAAAAGAAGTACAGAAAAGCAAAAAACCTCTGACATTAATGAGGGCAGCTAGTTTTTTCACTGGCTTGATTACAGAAGCAAAAGACTTTCTCCAACTTTATTTTGGAAAGATGCTTTGGCAGATGTCTGATACGTTTTGCTTGGCTAACATTAAGTTTTGAAGTATATGAAGGACTGATGATAGTGAATTTCTCACCACGAAGTCAAGTATGTGTTTGAATTCTTCCTGGATCTTTAATCCAGGGCATGCTTTGCAATTCTTGCTCATTATTTTGCCTTGTTTTGTATTTTAGGGTCCTGGATGCTGCTCCGATCTAGCAGTTTCATTCCATTATGTTGATTCCGTGACTATGTATCATTTGGAATATTTGATTTATCATCTCCGTCCGTATGGGTATTTGTATCGGTACAATCCTGATTCGGCAAAGAATCCAGAAGAGCAGAGCAAAAATGAAGCAGAGGAGGATAATCAAAAGCTAAAGCAAAAAATTTCTGAGAATTAAGTGAACTTTGAAGAAAACGAAAAGAAGCCAGTACAATGAATAAGAGTCTCCTCAAACTCCTGCATGAAGCTTGTGGACTAAAATTACTCATGGCGATTCTTATTTCAAAAACCACGTTGGCAGTACTTCCTGTCGCTGTCCGTGTACAACAGTCCAGTGCTGGCTCTGACTGTTTGGGATAGTGTGACCTTGCAGCCCTGCTCATGAAGATTTGGGGCCCTAAATCTGTGAAATAGGAGGTTGTTCTGGTGTGCTAATATCTGGAAGAGTTTGTATAAAAAAACAGTGGATGGGTTCAAAGATTCCTTGTTAGAGTATTTCTGTTCCTTCTTCTGTTCTCCTCTATTTCCTTCCAGATGTTCTGTTAGGTCAATTCTAATTTTAGAGATTGGATGCTGCACAGTCAAATACTTCATGATGGCTTACTCTAGTATTCTCTGTATCTTGAAGTTACTGTGTGTACCTTGCCCTATAAGGAAGGGAGAGGTGTGAAAATAAGAGTCTCAAATCTGCTTTGCCGTAACAACAGACTGGTTATTACGAATAGGCAGAGATCCGCCCAAAAGATTAATCTGAATTGTTTCAGAAATGGAATTCGCTGCTGTGACATATTTTAAAAAATTTTAAGTCTCTATTGCACAAAACAATACGAAGTTGGATCACTACTGTTTTAGGGAGAAACCCAGAAATAGTTACTATTGTTTAAATTGCTGAGGTGATGCAAGCTGCTTACATGTTTGCCTGTGGCTTTTTTTTTTATTAACTTATCCTATTGGTTGAATGGATATAAAAATTCATCTCAGGATTTCTCAGCATAAGATAAGGTAGAAGCTTTTTGAAATAAAGTCTCTCTTCCATCACACCTTCCATGTAAACCAGAATGAATAGTATCTTAGCAAAGTTACAGTAGCATTATAACAACTTGATTTCAGCCAGTATTATAATTAGTTTGTTTCCATTTAATTTTCACGTCACTGTACTTTGAGATTGTGGGATTCATTAGAATTTTACAGATACAAACAAGTCCTATTTTAAAACTGCAGCAAAGCCGATTTGACTGCTTCCCTACACATGTAGTTTATTTGGTTAAAGTACTTAATTTCACTTTTCTGAATTTTTTTTTTCCCTCCATTTTTAAAATTTCTTCTGTATCTGCTTCTTGTTACCTTTTTCAGAACAAAGTGTTATATGATCCTTATTTCACTCTTTTTGAAGATGAAGTATATAGTTATTTGGGTAAGGTAGGCTGAATGCAGGAATCTTTCAAAGTGCATTAACTTTCTTCGCTACTTTATGAGTATCTCAGCCTCCTAACTGAAAACACTTCCTTGGTGTGGGACAAAATAGGTGTTTTAATTCCTGAAAAATTTTCAGAGGCCAAGCCTATGTTTTATATAGTTAACGTAAAACTTTCTGGTTTTCTCTTTTTCAAATTGAGTGAATAGCCGTGTGGAGGATGGGGTTGAGCTTGACCTGTAGTGTGTCTTTATTCCACACTTGAACAAAAGTTTCTTCATCTTTTTATCACTTTTCACCTTCATCATATTGATGAATTTGGACATAACCTAATTACCTCCAGTCATTGTTTTGGAAAGGGCACATACTGGTAGCAGACAGCCTTATTTACTACCGCTGTCCTTCAGGATGTTCCTGGAAGAGGATGTTACCATAAAGTACTGGAATTTTTTTTCGAAAGAGAGTTCTTGTACAGATTGGGGTTCTATCTGTTGTCCAGCAGTAGAGAGTCATGACTTCCTTTCTGACCATTGCTCTGCAGTGTGATGGCAATTACTGAAATATCTCATGGAGTTGAAGTATTACATACATCTTCTCTGCCTGAATATAGGCTGGATTCATATATCAAGTATTAGTTAAATGAATAGTTCCTGCAGGGTTAAATCTGTTGGTCTTTTATGAGCAAGACTGAAGTACTCTGAAGTACTGAAAGGGACGTGAGCTTTATTTTATGTTAATTGACTTAAGTAGAAAATTATAACCGTATTTGTTTAAAAAAGGAAGAAGTCTCCAGTTTGCTGTAGTCAGAGGGATGCTTGTCCAGAGGAGAATGGATGGTACCATGCTGAGAGGTGCTTCCTTCTGTGAACTAAATGTTTATCCCATGTGCAACACAAACCAATAATATTGTGAAATCTGTGTCGTATTGATAACTCCAGTGGCATTGTTCAAACATGCAATTAAAATTTTCTGGGATACTTAAGGAAGTTATAAAATGAAATCAAGATCCCAACTTAATCTTTTTGTAAATTCAGCGCATGTAGAAGATCTACTGAACTACTGTACGGTTCCATTGAAACTGCTTTCCTCCTCAGTTCATCCGTGGGGATTTAAAGATTTTCTTCCACAACAGGCAGAACTATTCTTGCATATTTTCTGCAGATTTGTGTCCTGTTTGCCCTGCACTGCCCTGTGAAGTAACATAATTTCCTCTTCACGTTCCTTACTATCCTGACTACCTGTCTTTGGGCTTTCAGTTTCATCATGCATAAGTCTGAGGTGGACAAGAGGAAGCAGGCAGTGAGATGTTTGAGCTCCACATGGGTTGGTTGCTGAGGTGGCAAGTCAAACCAGCCACTGCTGAGCTCAGGGTGAAGCCTTTTCTCAGCAGCAGTTCTAATTCTTGTCTGCTGCCCAGCTGTGGCTTGGGGGTTTAGCAGAGTGGGGCAGGAATGTCCCTTTCCACAAAACATGCAGGACCTCAGAGGGAATGGAGAAATAAAGGAACAAGTTCCATTTCTTGGGGGGAATAAGGCTAAGAACATACTACCTTGTGATAAATAGGTGGCCTATCTGGAGAAATAAGAGTAGCCTTTTCTTCAAGCATCATTCTTGCTTTGTTTTAAAGTGTCCTTGCTCTTAGGCCTTTGAATCTATTTCTTTTGCCTTTCTAACAGCACTGCAAAGTATTTTTTTTCCTTCCAGACAGGCTAGAAAAGTACCGGTTTTTACATTCTGTGATTATAACAGAGGACTGTTGTTCTCTGTAGAATTGTATTGCCATAACAATGAGCTGATACCTCTGAAATAATTGGTTTGTATCTCACTCCCTTCAAAAGCTTCAGTAGACAAGGTTGGAATGTGAACAGTTAGTATCATTTTCAGGTACAACATTACACTACTATTAGTAGTTTGTTATTTCACTCTCAGGTCTTTGTGCTTTGAGGAGGTATTTATTGAGTTTGAGTATTTGCAGCCGAAGGAGGCTACTGTATTTTGGGTGGATAGACCTTGCTGAAGCACAGCAACATAGGCTCTCTTAAGCTATACCGATTATTGCTCTGTGATTTTTGTTTTGTTTTGTTTCTAAAAGAGGTTTCTTAATTTTATGAAACATAAAAGCTTCCATTGGCACCGTAGCGATTTAAATGACCCGTCTAAAAATTTTGAACTAGTTTTCTTGAAATTTCTAGGCAGCAGTTGTTTGCACTTGGATGTGGGAATGTCACTTAGTGTAACATTTTAACCTTGCGTTAAGTGTTTTTTAGTTCAGAAGGAATGAGAATGCCACAAAGCTACCTTCCGATCACTGTTCTTAATCAGAGCTAGTATTAATCTTTGTTTGCAGAAAAAAGACCAATTTTAATCTTCTTTCATTTCCAATTAATTTTTGCAGTCTATATTGGTCTTACTGAAGAGGTTACATGCTGGTGATGTTAGCACCATCTCTCATTTTGCGGAAGCTTTTTCCCCAGTACCTTTTACCTTTAAGGACACTTTCTTTGTTTTGCTTTGGTGGGAGTATACATTAAAAATCGCTTTTCTTCACATGTTGCCATTTGTTCTGTTGCACTTCCAGAAGTATAAATTTTAGTGAGTAGCTGATAGACCTCTTATAAACAGTTTTCTATCTGAGCAGGGTGTTTTATCTTTGTACGATAGAAAAGTGGGGGTTATTTCTCTGATGTACCTGCTACTGATGTTGATAGTGCACGCAGAGGTGAAAATGGATCCCTCAACACAGGACCACTTGGAAAGGCAATTTTGTCCTTCTTCTGTCAAGAAAAACTTCTGTGGAACTCCAAAAGTGTGATTTGCTTTGTTTTACCATATTGTATTTAAAATATTCCACAAATGTTATTAATGCTCTAAAAGAATTGAATATTGCTGCTGGACAGTATGCTCCACTTAAAACCTGTGAATGTTTCACTTTGCAATTATAGGTAGTCGTGTCCCTAATGGCAGGTATAAGTTGGTGACTTGTCTGGACTGATCACCATAAGGATTTGTTTCTTAAGTACCTTCTTTGAAGTGCCTTTGACCAATTTTTAGCATCAAAATTAAGTTGAGAATTGAATAAATAAAGTAAGTTATCTCATACACAGTGCACGTCTGTCGTCATTTACCCCTCTTGTATGCTGGTAGTGTAGCATAGCAGCACAATTTAGTCTAATAAAAACATTCTTACTTTTTTTTTCTTGCGTGGGTACAGGGAAGTCAAAAAGCTTCTCACCTCGCTATGTTTTCTGTTATTATATTTATGCTATTAACAAATAGCAAGCTACCTTGAAAACAAAGATGGGGTTTTAAGTGTAACATTAATCATAAGCGCTAGTGCTAGATTCACATAAGCAGGCTGTTGTTTCTGCATTGTCCTGATTTTTCAGTGTCGCCACCTTGTTACAGAGCCCTGAGTGAACTGGCTATAGCTGATACCTCAAAGATAAAGCAAAACTGTTCAAAATTAACCACCTTTTTTTTAAAAGGATTTATTCTTTCAGTGACTCTCTTACTTCCGAAAAAAACCCAAAACCAGTTAAGATTTAAATGTGCTTTCTAACCTAGCTTTCTGCTATTCATGCAGAATAATATTCAGCAGTAAAGAATATTCCACTTATGCGGATGGGAAGTGTCTTCCCGTGCGAAATGTTGGTTGTTGGACATGGTAGGCACAAGCACGGTACAGCTGTGTTTCCTTACCTCAAGTACTGTAGCAGACTCTGCTAGTACTATTAACCTGGATTAATTAACCATTTCATTGCTTTTGACTGGGGTGCAAGCATGCCTGCAAAGTGCAGGAAGTGCGTGACAACAATTTAACTGCTCAAAAGCTAGAGTATTTTAGCTAAGGAACACCAGCCAATTGAACAGATGATAGAAGCTCCTCTCGGAAGTTTCAGGTGTAGGTTATGCTCCTATGTGATGCTACTGTAACTTCCAGTTGTCAGGATCAAACTGGATCCAGCAAATTGCGGGGCGATGCGAGTACTGGAGCAGAACAAAAACTACAGCTACCATGCTGGAGGAAACCTGTTTTGCAAGTGTGGTTTCGCATTGCTTGCTCTTCGAATTCGTAACAGACTCTGCGTATTTGATGACCAGAAGTTGTAGACACAAGCGAAATGTCATTCAATGAAGGTAAGCTCTCCTAAGCTCTCCTAACCTGCTCACTTGCAGAAAGCTTCACTGGCTCGAGGGAATTTTCCTGGGGTTCTCTCTGCACTAGTGTGAACTAAAAGGAAATCTAAGTATCTTGCACCCTGGGACTGCGAAGGTTGTTTAAGCTGTGGGGAAGATAAGCCTGCGTATTGCTGGTTCCAGCTCTCCCTGCAAAACGTTTAGCAGTCTTTCCTCCTTTTTGACAATGTTTCACCTTAACAAGGCCCTTCTGTGGGTTCCAGAAACTTGGCAGTGAGGGGCTTGTTCTGACAACTGTTATGAGGAATAAGTGAGAAAATCGGAGCCCTGCAGTGAACGTTTTCATTGTTCCACATGTAAAGTAATTTAACATAGATGGGAAAACAGCCGGATCATGGGATCACACTTCTAGGTGTCAGGGTGGTATTTGGCAAAGTATTTGGAAAAGTGGCTCTTTAATTCAGAAATGTAGCCTGAGCTCTCCATTTTTTCAGCTTTCTAATATATATATTCCTGCAAGGCTGCTTGAAATGCCAATAAAAATAAATTGTAGAGGTGCCCTCAATGCTGGTTAGTCAACAAAATGTGGCAGGGACACTACTTCTAAGTATGCTTTTGTTAGCACTGGAATTCGGATCTGATGTGGTTTTGAGCTGTGACCCACAGGTTTTAATTTTAACTCTTCTTTCCAGACTCCCTCAGCCCCCTGTTCCATTGTGTGTAATGCTCCTCTTACGGTGGTGAAACTACAAGCCATGAAATACAGTCCCTTCTTTCCTTCCTCCCCCAAAAATGCCTTTCTGTAAGCTTTGTTTTATTTAGGGTAGGTTGAAGCCTCGGGTGCCGGAGTCTGCACTGGAGGCTTCATACCCCGGTGTCCCAGTTCTACTTGGGGCTTCTCTGATGTGTGGGACAGCTCCTGGGATGAGAAAGTGTCAATTCTTTTGCATATTCAAGGTGTTACCTTCTTGGGAGGCGTGATTTGTCTTTTAAACAGATTCCCATCCTCCCCCTCCCCCCTTTTTTCTTTCCTTTTCCTGTCAATAGTTTCACCTTCTGCTCTGCAAAGTGCTTTTTGAGGAGTACGTGATACCAGACGGATCGCCGTCATTTTCACACTCCCAAGTGGCTGCAGCTCCCTTCAGGTCTGTATGTGAAATGGTACGCTGCCTTCAGTAAAGTTACTAACTTACAGCATGCTTTAAAATCAGGCTAAACGAGGCACTACTGAAGCGAGAGTTGGAACCATGTTTTATCATTTGATGCTTAAGATACTTCCCGCTCTGGTAGGATGGACGGGTGGACTGGCTCCAAACTCTAGCAGCCAGTTGTGCTAAAGTAGCATGAAAAATGTTTTCCTTAGAGAAGAGGGAATTCTTTGTAGCAACGTTCTTCTAAAAGGAACATGGATTTTCCAACTGTCCGCTAAGTGTTGCTACAGTCTCAATCTTATTCTTTACTTTTGCACAAAGAGGTGAACAGTCTCTTGCAAAGCTGAGTGGCAATGGAATTTCGAATTTAGATCTGAATAGAGATGGGAGTTTCACAGGAACGTTTGTTAAAGAGAAAGTTGATGTGAGCAGCTTGCTTATTTCCTTCCATTTAAACTCTAAACCTTTGCTTAAGGAGGTACGTAAGTTTGCAGCAGTACAAAACCAAACTATGGCGCATGTGAACCCATCACTTCGGCATCTTGAAGTCTCGGTTTGTTTCTTTGAATTTCTAAGCTGGCTTCCAGCAACTCCTTGCGCCCTCTGATTTCTTTCCCCTCCTAGGATAAAATCCTAATCCACTGCAAGGAAAGGAGCTTTGTCATAACTTCAGTCACCTGAAGAACCGGATCAGCCTCCTGCTGCTGCTGCTCCTTCCTGGTTCCACCCTGAGTTTTCAGTGTTCCCCTGCAGCTCTGGATCCTGCATGGTCTCAGGTAGTCAAGGTCTTGACTCTTCCTCCTCTGTCTAAGAACCTAGCAAAAAGACTTCGAAATTAATGTGCGTTAGTACCCTGTACCTTTAAAACCTTGGACTATGATTTTTTTCCTTTCACCGTCCCATGAATTCTTAACTAGGAATCACCCGAATGTTGTGCTGTTAAGTGTTGTCTTCCTGCTCCCTGCCCCTGGAGATGGAGAGAGAACATTTAAGACAAACGTTCACTTAGGGCCAAATCCTGAGTACTTGGTAGAAATCAAAACAACTAGATGTCTCTGTAATTGATTTTTTTAAATTAATTTTGTCTCCAAACTCCTAGTTCTCCTAAATTTGGGAGTATGACAACATTGTTAAATGTCTGTTCTCTATCACAAGTGGAGGAGGTGGCTGTAAACTGGAGTCCATACCCTTCTTGGATTTATAGTCCAGGTGAACACCCTGCAGGGGTTAAGCACAAATCGTATGAAAGTCACACCTGAGGGTCTGAAATTTTCCCAGCACGGAAGAGTGCTTCACCAGCACCAGGAGTTCGAACACATACCATTGAAAACAGCAGGTTTCACGTATTCTGCTGTGGATTCTGTTGAAATTGTAGCTGATTAGTGATTAGTGTTTCAAGGACAGGTAGGGTAATCATGTCTAAAACCAATTTTCAAACACCATTTAGAAAAGCAAAGTCTCCTGTTCAGGAGCTGGCAGTGCTTCAATGTGAACAATGAAATCTTTGTTCCTATTTGCTAAAAAGTGGTGTAATATTGACAGAGAACAGGCGGTGTCTGTTTACCCAGATTAGAACATCATTTGTCAGTCTAATCATCAGCATCCTGCTTTTAAAGTATTTCCTTGTCAGCTAGGTTGGGCTTTGAGCTTTCTCTTTGTCCCCTTCCAAAGCTGCATTTCATGCATCTTGTTCAGACTCATTCAAGTGAGTATTTCTCAAAATGCATTGGCCATGTTTTCATTTTAGGTAAGCTTCTTGATGTCTAAATGCAGAAGTTGTCTTACCAAACGTAGATCTGAATGTCCACAAATTCACACCAATCCCAGCGGGAGAAGTCTCATGCAGCAGCTGTATCTTCTCGCTTTAAAACCATCATTACAAAAGTAGCGTTTGGGTCTTATTAGTCACTGTACAACTGCTAATACTTTCTCCAGGAGACTGAGTTAGGTTCACAGACCCTTTATTATCTTATATAATCTTATTGTAATTGCAGAAAAATCCCACTGTAAATGCAGTTATGCCAGTCCACGCTTTGGCCAGCACTTCTTGTTCAAGGAGCTTTCAGTGATACTGACTGAAAACCGATACCTTATAGATGTGTGGTGGCTCTCTGGTTTGCTCTGGTCTTTGCCATACTGATCAGTCCTGCAGCAAGGAGTTTCAGTATTGTCGACTGTTTTTTTGGGGAGTCCAAGTTGTGGATTTCATGTATATTTTCAGCAACGCTTTTTAAAAGATCTGTATGTACTGGTGGCAAGCTGCCACCCTGAACGCTCCGTCCTCATGAGCCTTAAAGAAGTGGAGGGAGCGTGAGTTACTCTTAGGTGTAGCATCTGGGAATTTTACTCCTGATATCACTGTAAAATGAGGAAACTGTTACAAATGTTTAACAGCATGAAAAAAATGAAAGCATGGTTGGAAGAGGACATATTTGCTGTGTCCTATTAGCTAAATATATTTGTGGGCTAGATGTCTGGGCCCAGGAGAGAGTGAGAAAACTATTGCAGCATATAAATGAACCAAAAATGTTGGCTGGAACTATGGCTTTTGCAATTAGACAAAGGTTAATTACATACATTCAGCTGGACCCCCTAGTATTTTGACTTCTAAACATATAATTGTGTACTGTAGAGGTAGCACCTCTAAGATGAGCGTAAGGAAAGAAAATGCTAGTATGAGGAACGCGGATGTCCCATGCTGATCTGTCAATCAGTAGTAGTAGAGACATTCTAACGTGACTGAAGAGAGGACAAACCCTTTTGATTTTACACTTTAGTATTACGCTGCTGCCTGGATTGCTGAACTCCAACATCTGTTTCAGCTGGAGCATCTTATCAAGGGAATACCTTCGCAATGGGTTTTCCATGTGCAGCTGCAATGCTTCGTACTTCTGCTGCCGGGCAGCACCTGCTCTATTCAATACCTGCCCAAGCTTTTCCATCCAACTGCTCTGACTGCCCTCAGGAGCTTTGGGCTCTTCAAGATGAGTCACCATCCCTGGAAGTATTTAAAAGACGTGTAGATGAGGCGCTTAGGGACATGGTTTAGTGGGCATGGTGGTGTTGCGTTGACGGTTGGACTCGATGATCTTAGAGGTCTTTTCCAACCTCAATGATTCTATGATTCTATGATTCTATCTGCTGTGGAGTTTTCCAAATCTGTCCTGCCTGGTTGCTCATCACCCAACTTTAATATTCTACGATTCTAAGATGGTCAGGTTTGAGGATGAGGCTCACTTCTGTAAGATATTTGCCTGTGTGCAGGAGTGTAGAGGCTTGAGTAACCCAATCCGACCTTGTAGTTGACCCTCCTTTGAACGGGAATCCTGCATGGACTAGATGACTTCTGTGGTCTTTTCCTACCCGAGTTATCCTACAACCTTAAAATGTTTTGTCAGCTTTGCAGGGAGATGTTTTGGCACCTGCATGTTTTCCCTTCAGCTCCTCCAGGTCCGGCTGGTCCCTGCTTGCTGCTTTGCAGTCAGCTCCCTTCCACAGCCTGGAGAGCCCCTGCCTGACTGCTGGCAGGGCTCTGTCATGCCCATCTCATCCTTCATGCGTTTTCACCTTCTCCCTTTCCTTCCAGAGGAACGGCGGTATTGTGGAAGTTCTGCTTATCGTTCTGAACAGTACTACACAAAACACCTCTTTTATGTCCCACTTTATAGAAGGGTGGTTAGACTATTTTGTTTCGTCTCAATGCTAATGTGTACTGTTTCCATCACGTGGGGAAGGGACTGTTCTGCTGCATCATATAAGTGACTAACTATAGGTTGAGTTTGCCCTCCTTCCAGCGTTGTATCCTGGTTAATGCACAATGGGTTTTATCAGTGTAAAGGTTCCCTTCTCTCTTTGTTCCTGTACAACGGTTGTGCCTATTCCTTGCTGAACTCGGAGATCACGTTTCCTTGGTATGCAGAGCTAGAAGGGTAACTCTGGTATTGGCGCCATTCCTTTCTCTGTTACAAAAGCTTCTAGTCTCTGGTAGCCGGCAGGTAGTTGCTCTTAAAAGCGCCATAAAAAATGATTATCGGCAATGTGAGAACAGGATCCAAAACAGTTTTTCCCATGTGGAAGTAATAAAGGGGAGCCTGCGCTGCCTGCAGCACCTGTGCCAAACTTAAGCCCAGTGCTTAAGAATTACTTGTTGTAATTCTTAAAAAGGAAATACATAAAGAACAGGAAACAAACGCAACAAGGCAGGAAACACTTTCCCTCGATGTTCAGTTCAGCATTATGCTGATATTTAGCGTTTCACTGCTCTTTCACAAATACATCTGTTCCGTGTTAGAGGAGGAAGCAAGCTGGTTAAAGAAAGCACAGTTAAAGAAACACACCCAGTATCCAAAAACTTTACACCAAGACCCACAGGAGGAAATGTCCAAACAAAAGCTTGCCACCCTATGATAACCAGCTGGCAAGTAGAGTGCCTGAGAGCAGGTGGAGATGGAAACCAAGGTGTGCTGCTAGCATGACGTGAGTGTGAAAGGTCAACATACACCTAAGAGTGAGAATGATCCTGATGCGATGGTTGGAATGAGTTTTACATCACAAATGACTTCCAGGTCCGATGTTAATGCTGCTCTCTCCCATTGCTGCTCTTTGATTAATAGATGCTGCTCTTTTGAAAGCTGGAAGGGGCTCTCGTTACAGAACAGGATGCTACAGAAAACAGTGTAAGATACATAAAAGTACAAATATTTCCCTGTGCAAAGTATACCAATTAAAAAAAAAAAAAAAAGGAATTTGGTGAAATGACGTTCCCAGAATGAAGCCTTGTTCTCAGGGCTGAGAAAGCTTTACAGAGAACGGGTGCGTTGGGGCATTGCTAGTTTGAGCTGACTGGGGGGGTAGGAAGGTAGTTCAGCTTGTATCCCAGGTTGTATCCAGGAGGGGTCATGCTGGGCGCATCGAGGCACCATCAAAAAGCAGAGACCAGTCTTTTCTCCTGTCTCAGACCTCCTGCACCTCGCTGCAGACCAGCTCACGAGCTCTGGAGCCCTTCAACTCAGATCACCGGGATGAGTAATCTGGCAGAGAGTAAAGGCTGCTTCTGTGTAATAGCTTCATTTCCACCAAGACACGTTCTCCACCTGGCTTTGTACTGGAGATACCGCTTGGGGCCAGGGACTCTCATTTACTACCGCTGCTACTACACTGAGCCCTGACTTCCCTGGGCGCTTCCAGAAAGCGCTCCTAGGCTTGACCTTTATTGCCAGACGTACATTCGCTAGATACAGCAGTATTGCAATGGCTATAGATGAAGTGGGGTGCTGCAAGGGGATCCATGAGATGATTATGGGGTATGTTGCTCTTTGGCTTTCACACTACAGTACAGTGTGTGTAAGGGCCCTTTTTATAGCCGTGTTCCTGCTTCAGTGTAGATACCGTGTAAGACTTGTCCCTGCAATGCTGAGTATCTGTTTTGCCCAACATCCTGTTTCCACAATGTCCAGTTTAAACATCAGTCATAAGACAACTTATAAATTTGTCAAAGAGACTGAGGAATATGAGGTAGCTACGGTGGCCAGTAGAAAATGTAATTTTGAGATGAATTAAGAGGTGATTTAAAAAGTCCTCAACCAGCTACTGCTGCTGAGCTGAGTTTTGGAAGTTGTTACTTCAATATGATTTGTAAAAACCTGTTGATGTCTTGCTATGTTTGTTTTATAGAGGCATTTTGTTGTTTTCCTCCTGGTGGCACTGCAGGATGAAGCCATGGTCGTTGGGGCCCTGTACTGCAGCTGCATCATTTAAAATGCTGGGATTTCTTCTTGCTGACGTGACAAGTTCTGTAATGCTTGACTTGAGGACCAGTACAGCATCCTTACTCCATGTTAACCTAAATTACTGAAGTGTACTTTAACTTATTTAAGGGAACTTTTGTTGGGTGATTTTTCTCTTCTTAAGAAGGAAAGTTTCAACCAGCTTACGAATTGTAAACAAATCCAAAGCATCACTGAGCGTGTCAAAAAATCTCAAGAAAGCCTGACATATGACTACTAAATTCTCAAGGATCCCGCTCAAAGAATGGTTTTCACTCACACAAGTTCACCTGTATGCTCTAGAATATCCAGCAAGTACTGTGACTGTTGGTTGACTATATTGTACAGTTCATCCAGAACAAAAATTGAAGATTTCTATTTGCAAACAGGATATTCCCTGCAGGCAGAGCGCAGTTCTGCCTCCAGCACTGCCCTCGTCAGTACGCTTTCTGCTTATCACAGCGACTTGTGTATTTTGGCAGCCTGTGCCTCAAGTAACTTATGATCCGCACAGTTATGCGGCGTGCAGCCTGATGGAGTCCCAGTCATAGTTCTCTGAGGGTCATGGCAATGAAAATATTAATTTTCAAACCCGGATTTTATATATGAATCTCATTATGCTTGAATTAATTGGAAAATACAGCCTTTCTGGTCAGCAGAAATCTATTTTACCTATTAATTTACAATGTAGTTAAAACTGACAGAAGCTATCTTTTGAGAAAACACGATGCGCTAGGGAGTTGCCCTGAATGAAGTAAGAAGTAGCTGAAATTGCCAATTACATCATGATGGTAATTCAGAGGAATTACTAGCTATTTGCTTTCCATGGAAAAATCACTACTAACTGCCCTCAGCCTCCCTCCCCTGCTGCGCTCTCCACACCCGTGCCTGTGTGCTCAGCGAGCCTGGGGCACTCCTGGGCCAGCAGGCAGCAGCCAGACCACAAAATCCCGGAAAGCCTTCTCCGAATCGATGCCTTCCATGCGCTGACCGTCCCTCTGCCGCAGCCCCTCTTCCCCAGCCCTGCTACCGAAGGGGACGTACCCAGGCACATGCTGGGCCTGGGGGCTTTTTTGAATTGTTGCTCATTTATTTACGGCTCTGGCAGGTTTATTTAAGTGTCCCAAAAGCTTTAAGCTGCTGGGAGAGGAGCGCCAGCCCAAACACTTCCAGCAGCACCTGGAATTAGCCGAGTTCGCAACAATTTTAAAGCTAATCCAAAACTCTTTTGGGGGGTTTACTCACATGTTGAGCCTTGTGGTTGCCAGATTTATTCTTGTCAAAATTCTTATCTACCATTATTTTTACAATAAGAAATGGTTTCCTTTGTGTCCCAGGGTCAACCGCGCCAGATGTTGGAGAGATCCCTTTTGCCATGCCAATAAAATGCAAAAATCTCCCTTCTCCCTCCCTGTCCGCACGTAGGGAGGTTACAGCTGCTGAAAGCACAGATTGTGAGACAAGGAGGACAGCCCACGTGTTCTTCCTTTCATCTTGGGAATTGCTCTAAAATAGGTCTTACGTACCGTTAGAAAGCCAGAATAGAAAGTCTCTATGGATCACATTTTAGAGCCTTAGCCATTTGGCTGAATTTCTACATATTCCTGGTTAGAAAAAAAAAAAGCCAAGCTTAAGCAGAATTTGCCTCAAAATCTGGGTTTCGTTTATCCCTGAAGCTTAGACTCGATTGTGTCCCTACTAAAAGATGTGATAATACTCCTGCAACTAAAGACACTTAAATATAAGGCCGTCTCAAGTAAAAATCTAGCAACTAAATATAATTTATATTTCTTTGACTAGCTACCAAGTATGATAGCCAAGATGTCTGCTTACGTTCACCCGTGCGATTTCAAAACCTTGATCTGCTGCAGCTTCAGCAGCAGCTGGAAGAGCTCTGCAACTGGCAAGGTAAAAAGCAAGCCTGAGGAGACTGAAATTACTATAAAGGACAATTGATAAGAAGCTGCAGGAGGAGTAACAGTAGATAATGGGGATGTCAAAGATCTCAGTGCTGGACCTACAGTATTTCATGTGTCAGGAGACCTCAGTAAAGTCGCTCTACGCGCAGGTAGAGCTGGGGTGTCCCAGCCCACACACCTGCCCATGAAGACTTTGGCCCTTTCACTGAGGGGTGGAGGAAGAGGAGTTGTTTATTTTGTTTTTAACAAAAGATCTTTTTTAAAAATTCATCAATACCCGTGAGAACTTGCTTTAAACTATGTGCCGTGAGCTGGATGCCTTTGCAAGCTTCGAGAAGGGTGTGCTGTATGTACAGATGGCACCAAAAGAGCTAAGAAAGCAGCTGAGCAAGAAAAGTGCAGGAATGCTGCGATAAATCTATACTGTCTGTAAAACTTTTCTTTAAAAAAAGTGGATGCTGGTCTCAGCCATGCTATCAATAAAGACTTTTTTTTCTTTTTTTCTCCCCCCAAGGAATGTCTTTGACAGCAACTTCCAAATGAGGAAACGCGGTAATCGGTTTTCCAAGTATGTTCGAAACTGCGGTGCAGGAAATGTTGCGTATCTTCAGCCAATTTAGGGTAACGGAGAGGAAATTTGAAGATGTAGAAGAAACAGAGGAGTGCAGACAGCAGGACGGTCAGTGAACAGGCAGCGTTATTAAACAGCCTGAATGGGCCCTGGGGACAGACAGTGACTGAACTGGGTTAAGGCAAAAGATGAATTCAATTTGATAGCTGTTAGCAAGAGACTGGTAGAGTTTCTCAAAGTGAAAAGCTGCTGCTGTTCTACGATGAGCAGATGGGGTACTATTTTCTTGTTAATTTTCCGAGTCTTTTTCTGAATTGCTAGAAGCAAGGATGTCAGAAAAAGAATTCACCTTATAATGATCAGTTCTACAGAAAAGAAAAGCCTCTGTTATTCTCAACCATTTTTAGCTTTTATGGTTTATAGCATTTGGCCTGGTCTAGCAGGAGATTTAAGGATTTCATGATTAAACTATTCTTGCTTTTAAAATTGGCCTGCGATGTAAATAAAGGGTTCGTTTGCTTGCCAGTGGAAACTGTAATGCTTTCAGTTAGTAATGATGTTTTATGATTTTATACAACCCGAGAATAAAGCAGTGGATGTTTGGCAAGAGGTGCCCTCTCCTGGTTTATTGACCCATGACACCCTTGAGGATGCAGAGCTGGGCGAGGAGACACAGGAGCCAATGCTGCCAGTCAGTGCTGATACAGATGGAGAGAAGAGTTGTCCTTTCAGCGGCGACTTACATGCTTTTTCATGGTTTACTAAATATCAGAGCATATATTCAGAGTTTGCAGCCTGGGGATTCACAGAAAGACCTGAATAGCAATGGATGCTTATTCCAGGATAATCTGATTTGAACAGTGTACAACTTTTAAAAAACCTTTATAGGCTTCACTTTTGCTCCTTTGCTACAAGAGGTTTAGTCAACTCTACATGAAAGCGGAAAAGAAAGCAGAGACCTTCTGGATCACACTGGTTTAATTGCATTGAGAAGACTCCTTGTATGCATGTTGAAGAGTAACTGCTTCTTTTTTTTAGCATTGTTACGTAGCAAATGGTGTCACTATCTGTACTTACTAAAGCTTGCTAACGTTACCAGGACAGTTTGCACTAAGCATTATAGAAGATATTATTGCAAACCCGTAACTTACATCTTCACATTTATGCCCAAATTCATTATCCCCAGTATTTCTTAGACAAGACATCTCTATCTGTCTGGACATCTGGAGCTGAACACAACACCTAATCCCACCCCTGAAACAACTGCCCAGGCACAGATTAGAACAGATTTGAAAGATCCTGCAAATTCCTAGACTTCCTTGCAATTCCAGTGGGAATTGCACCTACCTAAAATATTCCTGGTAGGTGTGAAATGAAGTGGCTCTTGGAACCTGTTACACTCAGAGTTTTTTTACGGCTATCCATAAAGTAATCTACAGTAGAGTTTAACTGTGCAAACTTTTCATCTTTTCTGGATGAAAAGATCTTTTCTCTATATCGTCATTGGATACGTATCTCTATCCCTGTATCTACCTACCTCTCTCACTCTCTCTAGTTATCCGTATCTATCTATGCCTCCAACTTAACTTCCTTGCCTGTATCAGTGCAATGAATCATTCCTGCTGAAGTGTAGGATGTCACACTTGCTGTTACTGGCTCCAGGCTGCTGTGGGGCGAGGGTCCTTTTGGGTTGGGGGGGGTGCTGGTGATTTTTTTTTTCTTCAGATGATTTTTTCTTCTTTTGAGGGTCTCATTTTGTGCTAATCTTTTTCTTAAAAATGTTTGCACTGCCTCTTTTGTTTTAATATTTCTTACATTGCCTTAGTCATCTAACTGAAATGAATTCTGAATACTGGATTTGAGACCTAGCCTAGAAAAAAAGTCTCTCAATACATCTTTCAAGTTTGACAGTATGTTAACATTATAGTTTAGTATGTTTTAAGTTTTGAATCTACTGTTTCCAGCCAATTTGAAAGCATCATTTTGTCTATCCCTCTTGCTCTTCTTTCTCCCTAAACTTTGTGCTTATTCCTCTCTTGCTTTTGACATCTGTTCACTGTTAAAGGTCTCCAGCGCATTGATATTCTTGGTATGATGGCATTGGCTTTACTACTGAACAGTAGTTTCATTCTTTCCATGATCTTTTTGCACCACTAGTAAGCAGTTTGTTTGCTTCAAGCCTTTTATTTGACCTTTCATTTTATTTGCTGCTTATGTCCAGCTTTATATGTAGCTGATTTTATTTATCACAAGAGTCCATCTATATCATTTGTTGTATACTTTGAAGCAATTTATTTTTCTGATGCAAAAAACCCTAACAGACTTATTAAAAGTTGTGTCAAATTTTACTTTCTGATCTTTTTTCTGTGAAAGGAAACTAGTTCTTGATTTCAACAGCTTGACTTTTGTTCTACACCATTGAGTCCCTTCATTTTCAGAATATCACAGGACACACAGTATAAGGTAACGTCCTTGAGTTTTACTGTTCCATGTCACGCAGAAATTAATTGTGCCCTCAGGGTTTTTTTGATGATCATCATATTAGTTCTGAGTATAATAAGAGCAGGACAGTTTTTTGGGGCTGCTGTCAGTTTTTTCTTTTCTAATTTGAAACTCACTAACAGTGCCAGATTTTTTGAAAAAAAAAAAATTAAAAACTTTTAAACTGTACTTCAAGCACATCTTTCCATAGAATTAGGTTTGCAACCTATCTGCTGCAAACAAGTTCATTTTGCATGGTACATGCTATCATTTGGTTACATGGCAGGGGGGAAATTGTGCAAGCAATTGTTTAATGTATCAAGAATTGTCCATACATGCATCCATACATGTAAATAACAATGCACGACTCTTAAAGAGGTATTGCTTTCCATTTTAATCACATGCTCATCATTTTCAGTTTTAACGATACGTTAATATAGGATTATGGCTAAAAGTAGAAAGGATACAGGTAAACATTTATATACATCTTTCAGTGCTTTTCTCTTTTTTAATTTAATAGCATATATTAGAGTGAAATAACTTTTCTTTTTAACACAGAGGCCCTGAGAAATTGAAATGTACTGACTAGCCTAAAGGACATGAAGAATCCTGTTTTTAATGTAATTCTGAATGAAAGTCCTACCATTATAATCGAAAAGATTATATTGATGTTAATCCAAATGTGCTTTAATGGGGGGGGGGGGAACTATTTACATTCCAAAGAGGTACTCTAATTAATGGAAATCTTAATTTACGTCTCTAAATGCTGTATTAAGAGTGCTAATTTCAGGAACCACTTACTCTTGTTTAAAACTAGAGCATAGTTTATTCTTCTGCGACACTGAGAGACCTCTGTCATTAAATGCTAAGTGTAAACACTTCTGACATTTTAATCCTAAAAATAGAACCTCATCATTGCCACATGTAGTAGTAACAAGTTAACATAAATTCAGAAGGAAAAGGTATGTTCCAGTGTGTGTGTATGTGTGATTGTAAGTTATTGCTACGGTGTTGCAGATAACATACGTTATACAGGAATCTAGTTAAAGTGAATACCATAGTGAGGAAAGTAGTAGAGCGTGGTAGTAATATATTCAAGTTAACGCATCACTTTGGATTCTTCTCGGTCAGTTCTTCCTCAATACACATGAACTTCCAGCTTTAAAAACTCCAAACAGCAGCCATTTCTAGAAGAAATAAGGACTTGTTTAATTTTCCTGAAATGTTTAGAAAAACACACGCTGCAGTTCAATAGAATTTTTCTGTACTGAAAGACGAAATAGGGTATTTAATACAATTTATTGGGGATGAGCTATATGGCTTTTGTAAAGGTAGTTAGGCACTACTGATAAATGACCTCTTTGAAGTCCAAGCCTCACTCACTAAGCATGTGGACCTAAGGCAGTTAGTACAGTCTGCTTGGATTTCCAAAACACAAGGTCCTTCCCCAAAGGAAAGTGTTACTGGTTTGAGAGGGACAGTCTTCTAATTTGTAAGTGGTGACAAGAATAAAACAAAGGAAAGGGATAAATGGTCAGTGGAGAGAAGCCACTGGTGGATGTATGCTATGGTCTGTCCTACTCAATGTAGTTGTAAGAGATCTAAAGAAGGGAGTAAAAAGCGAGGTGACAAAGTTGGTGACAATACTGTGTTACTCTGAAGTAGTAAAGAAAAGGGGTGACTGCAAGAAATTGCAGAAGGACCTTGTGATATTGACTGTGTAGGCTGTGAGTGGAAAAGGAAAACTGAGTTTTGGTATCTGAAATAATATGCGAGGGGAAAAATGATCATAAATTCACATATAATATGATGGGTTCTCAGCTCATCCTATAGATGAAGTCTTGGAATTATGATCTATGAAAATATCACCTCCAATCTCAGTAATGGTCAAAAATCAAATACAATGGTAGAAACTATAAGATAAGGAATAGAGAACAAAGTAGAAAGCCTCACTGTGTCACTGTATAAATCCATGACTACCAAGAGCACTTCTGGTCCCACCATCTCAAAAAGGTTCAGACAAACGTATCAAGGTTGTTCAAAGGTATAAAAGATGATATAATATGTATGTATAGTATGGGAGACACTTAAGTAGACTAAATCTTTTTAGCCTGGAAAAGAGGTGATTGAAGGAGGACCTGGTGGAGACAACTTACTTATTCATCAATCAATGCAGGTTTCTCGACATTCTTTTTCTGTTTCAAATCTATTGTTGGTACCATTACAACCTCCATACCAGAACTGGCCACAAGAATTGCCATTCTTGTCATAATACCATTTCACCACGTAGTCCCGACAATCCCCTGGTTTCATAGGTTCCAAGCACCTTGGATCTGAAAGTATATCAGTAAAAGTTAGCTTGGATTCTGGGGAGAAGTTACGTTATCCTAGAAGTGCTTCCTTCAGCAAGAAGAACACCCCTTTTTTTTCTTTCTTGTAGTGCCTGGGCGTATATATGCCTCTCTCAAATTTGTAGCCAAATTCCATTTCTATTAATGAGTTACCTGAACAGGCCTAAACAAATACAGGATCAGTTTGAAATGAGACTGCCTAAATCCTGATGTAAGAACCAAGCTGCTATTTAAATACCTAAGCACACAATTGGTACGCAAGGGTTGTTTGTCATCTAGGTTTGAAAATCTGGCTCTCACTGTATGTGATATCTGTAGACAGAGCATCCAGAAAAACCAAAGGTGATAAAATCTAGTAACTGTATTGGGGGAGGGAGTGGGGTTTGCTCGTTGGTTTTTTTGGTGCAGACTTGCTACCCAATATTTGAGGACAGTATTTATTACTTACCTTTTCCGGTTGTTGCTACCTGTGTTTGCAACACAGTTAGGTGGTGATCTTCAGTAGCTGTTACATTGAACAAAGAATTGACAACTGGACTCTGAGACCTGATTTCAGATATGTCATAAAGCAGGGGAAATGTCGATTCTCTGTGAGCAGAGGTAGTCGCAGTGTGATCCTGAGCAGATGGCAGTGGCTCAGTATATCTGGTCCGTGGTGGACTAAGCTGCAAAAGGAGTCAAAATCTTATAACTTAAAATTCCATCTGGGCTCAGATGCTAAGAGAAAAAATCGAGAGAATTATGTAGGAAACTTTTGCTAAATAATGTGTGAGAAAATATCATTAACAACAGATGGGTTCAGACCTCCTTCTAGTGATTGCTCAGCATGTGACCATAATTTTCTGACACCGAGAACTGAATGAAAAGGCAAAGTAATGCCTTCAATTTAGTCACTAAGCTGAATTCATTCCATTGAAGCAAAATTTCAGCCACCACTTAGTCTGTAATATAAATAAAACAAAAAATGGAAGGAACTCTGGGGCAAATCAGCGCTTCTTAACATCTAGTACACTCACTGGGAATGATCTGACATCTTCAATCTGCCAAGAAATGGAAAATGGCAGGCAGGAGGAACAGGATACTTGTTATTGATAGAAAAACACACGTACATTATGCTCCTCCAAAGATCTTTTTGGATGTGGAATCCCTTGATACAGCAAAAATTTCCAAAACTTGTGTTATGGGAACCACATCCTATTAATAAGATTGTCTCATAGATGTGTCCTTGCCTGTATCAAGCCAAGTGACTAATGACCCATTTTCCTGTTTCTAGCTAACAGCCAGTTGCTAATCATTAGAATTTTAGAGTTTACCTTGATAGAAGTGTTAAGAAGCCAACCCTGCTCTTCAAATTAAGACTATTATATAAAAATTTGGCTCTCTAGTGTTTTAGTATATTCAAGAAGATTTGCAAGGATCTTAGTATAGTATAGTACAAACGACTGCATTAATCCCACGTGCTGATTACCTGCTGAGAACGGGAAGGAATTTGATACTATTCAATATCTTCCCATTTACAGGCCACTACTGACACACTCAGTCAGTTTAAGAAAACTCTTCAGAGTCATTGGGACTCTGAAAATTGAAGTCTAGGTGAAATGTAAATGTGCAGACAATTTATCCAATCCTTTGCATACTGCATTTCTTCTCCAGGTCTACAAAAAGGCTGTGTTTATTTCTGATAGTAATTCAATAGTTTTGAAGATTTAACTATAACCATGGCTAGCCAGAACCAAGAGTGTGTGCATCTAATCGCTTAGAACTAATCCTACCTGTGATCCTTATCACACGCTTTATAAAGTCAGCATCTATAAATTCAGGTTTACATTTATTTTTCCTAATGATACAGAATGTCAAAATTGACCCTCAGTGTCACACAGATCTGTCTGGAGGTATTACAAGCCCCAAACCTAAATCAGTCACACCTACTGAGGGAGCTCTTATTCCAAGAAATTAAACTGAATATTAGAAGACTGGTGAATGGTGAAATAAAGAGTATTTGAATTCAAATAAAGACACACATCTTCTAAAAACATTTGATAATTGTTACTTCTTTACTTACTGGGTAACTGATTCCTTCCGTAGGGAGTATATAAATATCTGAAGTAGTCATTTTGTGTAACTGGCTGTTAGTATCTTCACTAGCAATTTCAGATTCCGGACTTGGAGATGGAGATAAACATTATCGTTTCTGGTGTAGACTTCAGACACATTCTCACAGATTTTTGTGATCAGTTTATTTTCAAGAGCTGAAAAGATTAACAAAATGATGAAATTTATTAAGGGTAATCAAGAAAAGTCATAATGATTCACCACAAGCTTTTAGTGCAGTATTAACCCTAAATCTTCAATGATAGTGACTTGTGAAAGACCATCATCTAAAGTTATGTCAAAATGCAAATGAGAAGTAATAAAGTAACGCACTCTCTGAATTATTTGATTTTAAGGCCCTTTTTTTCTTTTAAGAAGGAACAGATAAAAATACCAAGTCCCTTTTTTAAGCAGGAGTCATAGCTCAACAGTGAAGGAAAAAAAAACCAGAGTGAAGGAAAGAAAGCGTTTATGTGTAAGAAGGAAAAAGAAAAACTGGGCGACACATTTGCACAAAAAAATTCAGTGACTGGGAATACTTTTATGTTGAATGCTGGAGCCTGAGTCAGAGGCCTAAGTTTAATCCCAGCTGGGACCAGAACCTTAGCTTGGACTCTCTTCTCACTGTTAACGCCTTAAATCCAGACTTAACTCCATCCACAGGCTCAGCGTAGCAAAATTAGTTCATGCTCAGGAAAAATATACTTTATAAGGCTAGTCTGCAGTTAGTCTAGATCAATATACTTTTTTCTTCATGGGTCATTATTGGTTTCCTCTGGATTTTCTCCTGATTCCATCTGTGGCCACAGGACTTTTTCAAGCCACAGTTTGAAATATACAATGTACTATCAGCCCCCATTCCCTTGTGTGTTGCTCCACCACTTTTCCCCTAGAATCAGGCTGAAAGCATAGGTTTCCCTATGGCTTTCAGAAAAAACCCCAAAAGAGTGCTTGTAAGAGATAGTGGAGGGACTCCAAGACTGACAAGAGCCATATGAAATAGAGAGAGAGAAAGAGACAGAGATGTTGCGTCAAGGTGGAAGGAAATCTGCACCTCTCTGGGATGAAACCATGGCCAAGCACAAAAGGACTGCGAGGGAAGGCTGATGCAAGCTCTCACAAAAGAGGAGTGCCCCAAAGAAGGCCTCGGCTCAGCAAACTGATGTTCATTGTTTTTTATTGTTTCTGCAAGAGGTAACAATTTGGCAAAGGTTTCATTTGGCCAAAGAAGAAGAGAAACAGAAGAAAGCTGCATCCAAAAAAGAAACAGAAGCTGCCATTCAGCAGGCTGCCTTGCCTTGCTATGGGAAAGGCCAAACTCTCTTATACGCTTATTTCAAGTTTCCTCTTACTAAAATAGTTTCTTTTACCTGAAAGCGTCATGAAGTCATCTATCTGGTAAACATGTTCTTCATCAGGGTCTGTTGCAATGAGCTGCATTTCTTTCAGAAAATCGTCATAATGAGGATCAGTCCTTTGAATGATCCCAATGACAAATATCTCAATATTCGTAGCATGGGCCTCTCTTACTACAGTATCCAGCTGTACTTTATCACGAGTGTCTGCTTGTCCATCCGTTATTACAACAGCCACTTTTCTTACTGCTGGGCGTGCTGCCTGAAATAACTGAATGGCTTCTTGGATAGCAGAAGCTGTGTACGTGCCTTCTCCGAAGTAGGGCATTTTATCAACAGCTGATTTCAGGTTTTCTTTGGTTGTGTATTGCTTCAGAGAAGACACCAACTCCACTTTATGGCTGAAGTTGATAATGCCAATGCGGGTTGTAACATGGTTGGCCGATACCTTGTCAATGACTGTTTTCATAAAAGTTTTGATAATATTGAAGTTATCTGGTCCAACACTTTCTGAACTGTCAATGACAAATACTAGTTCCAGTGGTGTTACTTTACATCTGATACCACAACCTAGAAGAATAACCATTTCAGACATTTTATGAGAAACAACCTTCATAAAAACAAATTGAACTCATATATCAGATTTACAGTCAGTTAAAGCTCAATTAATGAATTAATTTATAGTTACTGATAAATAGAAACAGAGCTGGACCAAATTACTTCCAGTATAGCTCTGGCAACATAGTGAGCATCGTTTTCACATCAATGGTATCCTTACACACAAACATGCAGAGGACAAGTCCATTCAGTCAATATAAATTCAGTGTGTTTTATTAAAACTATTTTTTTTCCATACTGGAATGCTTACCACATATTTCATTGATAAGCCTGATAACTTCTTCTCTCTGAAAAAGAGTATTAATTAATTTGCTGTGTGTTCTAGTTTTGAGAATGCTGAAATTTATTTATTTATTTATTTACAAAAATGCAGGCAATGCAATGCCCCATAAACAACCTTGTGTAACATCACATAGCCTTTAACTATTTTCCCAAAATAAACTCCTATCCTTTAAATTAATTCATGTACATACTTACCGAAAGACCAGGTTCACCTTTTCTTCCCCAAATTCCCTGAAAACATGTAGGGTGAGATAAGTAACAAAAGCCAAATCTGTCTAATTTCTGTTGTGCAAAATTAAGTAATATGAAAATGTGTTTTACCTTTGGTCCTGGAGGTCCTGGGTCTCCAATCTCTCCTTTGGCACCTTTGCTCCCTGGATCACCTTTATCTCCATAGTCTCCCTAGTTTAAAACAACCGTATTAAACACAGTCAGTAACTCCAGTTTTGTTGATAGTCAGAGCTGGAGTTATGGTTCAATGAGCTTTTAAGATAAATTTTCTGATTTTTTTTTTTTGTGTGGCTGGTTTATCTTGTATGTATTATGAAGAGAACATCTGAAAACAGGCTCTCAGAGAAAGCAAGATGGGCAGTAAAAACATCTTTAAGAAATTTATATGAAAAATTACCTTAATTCAGGAGTGAGGGGTAAAGACATCTTTATGCAAATGTCCAGAATATATAATTTTTCACTCTTCTTTGATTTTCTTGAACTCTAAAACAATGTTTATACTGGACCTATGTTAATTCAGACCTATGGAGAGACATAACTGCCTCAGATCAGCCAATGTACTGAAACTCACACCAGCTTTGCATAGAACCCACATGAAAAACTGGGAGCTTGCAAAGAACAGAGGAAAAGGCATGCTCGGACTGTTACATCCATTGGAAAATATGTAGTTTCACATTTAGAAGCAATTCTGCACTTTTTTCCTCAAGTGACTAGACCTTTTGATTTCCAAAAAGAGAAAGGGTTCAACATTACAGTATTTCAAGACACAGTTTTCACATAATGCAGATATGAAACACACTATCAAAAGATTCAGGTTCTAAATTAGACATTTCTTCAAGAAGGAGATTGTGCAGGACAGTTTTTTACTTCTCTCTGGAAGCTACTGAACAGCTTACATTTCACTTGAAACTTCAGAGCTTAGAAATTTATATAGATTACTGCCCATTTTGACATTATTCCTCATTATTACCCAGCCAATGGAATCACATAGACACCTCCTGTGTTACAGCGTTCACCGTGGTGATTCCTATCAATTTTAAGGAACCCTTTTGAGTCTCTCAGTCTGATTCTGATCTTATTCAAACTGATATAAACCTGAAAGCTGTACATAGCTCCTCCACAGCGTTAAGAAAACCAGTCTCCACTAAGTAAGCTCTTGGAAGACAGTTTCTATTCTATTTCACAAAATCATAATATCCAGCAAAGGATATTACTTCCCATTACCTGTCCATGAATTGAATCTAACCTCATCAAAGTTAATGTCAGCATAAGGGAGAGCAAATATGATCTACTGACTGCGGTGGTGCTGCTACTCTCTTACACATAAATATACTAAAACCTGATCTCTTTGGTATTTGGCACTTATATGAAATTCCTACTGAACTAAACCATTCCTTTCCATGTGTGACAAGTCTGCTATATTAATAGCAAACAGAAAAATTGTATTTGGAGAGATTTACATTGGGTCACGAAGATTAGTCAAGATACAAGATGAATATGAAGAACAGTGAAAATATTGCAATTATTATTATAGTATGTAGCATTTGGCATCTGAGAGAAAAGAGAATTAGGAGGCAGAAATTTGAAGCTGTGTGAAAGAGCTTGATATTCACTGTTGCATAAAAGCTCCAAGCTGTAGTAGCTTGAATAATACAGAAGTCTGAGAAAGTAAGCTAGTGTAGACCATAGTACCATGAACATCATTAGTGCAGGCAACAAATGGCTGGGGCTTTGAATGGGTACTGCCTGCCTCAGGTGACTAGAGGGGATTGAACTCTTATTTGGGTAACTTCTTAAAGTTAGAGAGCCTCATCATCTCTGCTCTCCCATGAAGACTGCCATGGATTTTTTCCTCAGGCTTTCCAGACAGAGCCTTCGCAATAAATTCAATATTTCAGCTATGTTGTAATTATTGCAGAGGGGCTGCCCAGCTGGCCCAGGCATATGCTGTGAATTAAAGGTGGTGTACTGTATCAGGCATTTACATCAACGCTCATTCCGCCTGGGCACACTGTTCTCTCTTGTGTATGCACATAGTTGGTCTGCACATCCACATTGACCATGAGCCTTGGTTTCCTTTGGCTAGGCTGCTCCCATCAGAAGCTGCGCATCTGAAAATCACTAATAAATAGCCAAAGTATTTAAATTCTCTTTGTGCAAAATTTGTTAGATGGGAATAGGTATGTGTAGGAAATTCTTACAATTTTTATATCAACCAGGAAGTTGTTCAGTAAGGAAAGATTCAAGCTTGGGCTTCAATCATTGTAAAAAAAAATGAGTCAAAACAAAGCCCTTAAAAGACATTAGTCAAAAAGCAATTCTTTTTTTTGTCAAAGCCTGGCAAATAAAAGAACGTTTTGTAATACCTGAAAAATATCGAAGATAATTGAATACATAATTTGACCAATATTATTCTCCTGCTAACAGGTACGACCTCATTCTAGATCCTACTTCAGAGCCTGGTCCTTAATGACAATTAGTATTTTCACAGACAAAGTAGTATGCACTTACCTTGCTAGCTATACAAGACAATGTCTTTGCCTCCTATTTATCTTCAAAGACCTGTCACACCAAATAACCAATAAAGGAAGAAAAAATTACCTTTTTTTCCTTACCGCAAACCTAGGATTTACCTTTGGTCCAGGAAGGCCAATTCCTATTGATCCCTTTGGTCCAGGAAAACCTTGATTTCCTTTTTCTCCCTGAACAGAAAGTAAGTTTAACTGAAAATTAAAGTAAAATCTACGTCATATCTATTCACTTTATAACATTCTGCATCATAGAGAAAGCCAGATATTTATATTATGCAATGAAGCACATAATTTTCAAGATAGAAGTGGTCTGAAGCTGGAGAAATAAACTGGGTATGATTCAGAACACACATGAAGCCTTTATAAAGCATATAATGAAAAATTTATTCCTGATTAATTAAATGAAATATTGTTATTTCACTGAAACACATGAAAGACAAAAGTAACCTCACTGAGGCTCAGACAGTTATTCATCCAGTCTACAAGCAGTAAAATGAGGTCCAACACAAAGGTCCTCTAGAAATACACACCCAGAATCTCTGCAGGGTTGATTTTTTTTTTCTGATCTTAAGTAAATAAAAAGACGTCTGCTTTTCACAATGTGGAGAGCAGAACATCTTTCTGCTGATACTTCAAAAGACAGTATCAGTCCAGCTACAAAGTTAAAATTTGTTTATAATGATTGTTACACATGCCCTGCTGCATGCACACAGACTTGAAAAGCATGTTCATGCTAGCAGTGTGGGCATACATGTTAAAAAACACAGCTGTTATAAAATACATACAGAAAATCCTTCCCAGCATCTGGCTTCCAGAAACTTTCCTGCTTTATTTAATAGGGTAACACAAATATTTTTTTCATATCAACTGCTGTATACATTTTAAACACAGCTAGAGGTGATGATATTCCCTGGTACATAAATGCTTCATCATAATTCACATTACATACATAATTCACATAACAGCAGTGCCCGGTGCAGATACCAAAACCAGCTCCAGAGAATGTCAATGAGACCAGGAGCAGTCATCACCTGTACCAAACCCAGCCTACGAGATGCAAGTACAAGGTTAGTTTTATTTTTCAGTCAAGAGCTCTCAGACTGTCTCACTAAAGCATCTTTTACTAATACTTGTTTAGCTGCTCACAAATGGGCCTAAAGGGGTTATATTGCTCATAATGGGAAGAGAAATATAAAAATGTTTCCAAATTTATCAAGACTCCAGCCTTCACCAAAGGCACACTAGTGCAGAAGGACTGCCCACTGACCATTCCTGCTGTGCTGGGTAGGGGCTTATGGATTTCTACAGGTGGAGAAGCAGCTGCACAGTGCACAGCCAAGTCAACCTTCTCTTCCTTGTACTCAGGGCTCCTGACTCCCATGAGTTGGGAGTTCACTGGGAGTTAGACAATGAGATGCCGGTCCTAGAAGAGGCAGTATACTATGAGTCATGGTCCACGGATGGTTCTCCCTGTCCAAATTCCAGATCTCAATCCTGCTGAGATGGGAGCTTCTGCTTGCACACGGGTGCATTGTGGTCTTGCCCCGTTCTAGGCAAATGCACCCACTGCACTCCACCGTTCACATCTCCACTGGAGCACTGCCTTTACAGCCCTGCCCTGCGGGAGCCTCTTGGTCCGCTAGTCCTAACTTGGGGAGCTAAAATGCTCTGCTTGTCATCGGGGCTACCCATCACTGACCTGCTAACTGGCAGCCTCTTGCCTCTGTAAGCAGAACTTCTCCCCTTCCCCTTGCCCCAATTTCTTACAGCAGCAAAAATTCAGACACTGTTATGTAGACTCTGGAGACTGGCAAAGAAACTACGATACACCAAATTACATAGCTGATTCACTAGGGAGAAAAAAAAAAAAAGAATTTCCTGCAAATAGGAAATATTCCTAAGCCAGTGCGATGCACAGGGCAATTTATTTTGCACGGTTGTAGGAACGCACAGTGACTATTTAATCTAATTTACTTTAAGTCACTTTTTAGCAGGATTGTGCTTCCTGGGTCATTCATGTAGGTTGGTAATGCAAATGGCTTTTAAACATAGCGAAACAGTGTGCCAGCTTGTTTCAACGCTTGCTGTCCAGCACTGGGACTGACTATCCTTCCTGACTAGGGTCATCACACAGCTTCCTGATTAACACCTTTGCATATCTGCAGAGCACATACATACGAACCAGAATTAGGATATCCTGTGTATTCCAGCGGTCCTTCACTAATAATAAATGTCAGATCTGACAAAACTATAGATTTATTGCTGCCATTTGTTACAGCCCATTTGACATTGTTAGGATGGCATTCAGGCAATGAAAACTGAATGAGACCTACTGTTCTAAAAAAATTCATACCTGTACAGCTGACATTTCTCACAGGCACACATGTGAGTTTTATCCTTTAAAATGTCAACTGCAGAAACAAATCCTGCTTCCTCTACTTCTGCCATCAATCAACATAAGAAGGATTTATCATACATACCATAACTGAACATTTAGTAAAAACCAAGAAGTATGCTGGATTAATTTAAAATTTAATTGCTTTGCCAGTTCAATCCACGTACATAACTAAATTCAAACTTGACAATCAGTCTTATCATAAAAACCAAAGTGGTATGCATGTAAAAATGCAGACCCTTGGATCCCTGACCCTAATATCCTGCTAGATTACTGACCAATAAGCAGACTTCTATGTAAAAATGTCATTCTATGAACTGAGTGCAGATCTGAGAATGTCTAGACTGTGGTTTTGAAAGGAAACCAAGCATAAAAAAGAAGACCTGTGAAAGTAGCTATCAACATAAAGCTACTCGAAAACCATCTCATTTTTGACATTCTGTTCTTACTATATGCAGACGGAGCTCTATGTATATATAAAAAAAAATACTTGGAGTGATAATGATAGTTCAAATGCAGGAGCATAGTAGCTTTAAGCTGATGAAGAGTGGCCAAAAAGAATGAAGCTTGGCATGGCTGTGAAGAGACAGAAGGACAGAAGAGACAGATAGAAGCTCAACAAGCATCAGCATATGGAGGAAACAGGTACTACAGGAGCAAGAGAGCTGCCAAAGTTGTTCAGAAAGAAGATGTTCCTCAGAATTAGATAAAAATAATCGTAATTTAAGAAAGTGATTGTTAAGGGAAGAAAATTTAAATGACAAGACTGTACCTACACAACTCGTGGAATGCAACAGAAACACCACCAGCTGAGTTCGATCCACCATATCATTACAGTTTTGGTCTCAAACCCAAAGACAAAGACCTTCCGTAGCCAGAGCACATGTTACTTTCCTACATCCCTAAATTTCACATCCTTACATTATAAACATGCCTTTCTCTGACTGTGTGTCAGTGGACCGTGTTCCTCCACTGGAAAACTTCCATGATGAAACTGAGTTCTCTGCACTTCTAAAATATGCTTTAGATATTTATTCATAGCAGTGCCAACATAACATCCAAAACTCTGTGTGTATCTATATAGCGATAGGGAGACAGATAGATGTACTCTATAGAGATAGGGAGACAGATAGATGTATATGTACACACTGAGCATATTTTGACTAACCTTTATCTTTTTTCAGGAACAGAAAAAATATTATATAATCTGTATATTTTTTCATGTATAATCAGATGCATTTGATGGCTGAAACATTTCTGTTCAGAATGGCAATTGCGCTTTTATAAATAACCTCACATACCCATAGAATTAACAAAATAGGGAGACAGATAGATGTATATGTACACACTGAGCATATTTTGACTAACCTTTATCTTTTTTCAGGAACAGAAAAAATATTATATAATCTGTATATTTTTTCATGTATAATCAGATGCATTTGATGGCTGAAACATTTCTGTTCAGAATGGCAATTGCGCTTTTATAAATAACCTCACATACCCATAGAATTAACAAAGATATATCCCAAGCATTAGATTCTGGAAACACATCAGAAATGTCTATTAAAGCCAGGCGGGAAATAGTTTTCCTATACTATAAAGCCATACAGAAATGGCAGAAATTTTTCTGTTTTCCACAAGAATAGAGCAAAGAGCCTTCAGAGATTCAGCAAACAAAGGAAGAAGAGAAAAGAAAGTAAGTTCCTTATGCCCTCACATTAAAATACGTAATAGCTTTGTGGTTACTGATAACAATTAATATAGAAGAAAACTGCAAACAGGTCAGAACCAAAGGTCCAGACAGTCATGACTCTCTCTGTAGAGATCTCTGTCTAGGAAAGTCCTGAGACGAGATAAATCAGAATCTGTTAAAGAGAGTTATACAATAAGGAGAAAAGAAAGAACACAGTAAAGTATGTTTTTATGCTGTGAAACACCTCACACTGAAAAAAGGAAGGGCTCTCTGCAGTATAAAAAGGGAAATGGTTGAACAAGAATATAAAAATAGAAGACACTGAAGCTGGAATCAGAGCAAGTACTGAACAAAAATTCAGAAGGAATCGGTGCTTTTCTGGTAAAGCTTGTATGAAGTAATTCCACGCTGACCCAAAGAAAGGTTCTCCTCTGAAACATTTTGCCAACAAGGTACATTTTAATGATTTTTTTGTTTGTTTGTTTCAGCATGTCACTACTTTCCAACAAAAACCTATTTTGTCAGTGAATTCCCTGGTGGCTTTAGTATCTACAGCCAACCGCAGTATAGAGAGGCATCTTTCCTAACCCAACTAAAACAGTGCCCCTCTTACTGAATGGTGGTGGTTTGATAGCCTAGAGTTGGAGAGCTGAGCACAATCCTCCTGATCCAGGGAAATATTCAATCATATGCTCAACTTTAAGCACACTGATTTCAGAGAAATAGGAGAAACTTGGGTTGTTCTCCACTAGAGCCTCCAGTTTTAATAATTTTCTTCCACACATTTATGACAAGGCAATTTATTAACTTTGAATGTTCAGAATATGTTACCATGTTTGTGTTTCTCCTTACAAGGAGAGAAGTTGTGGTTATGGCTGGAACTGGGTGAGTAAAAACCTGATGAGTATGTGGGAGACCGGCTAATTTCTTTTGTATTCCTATATGTGTTGTTTAACTTATTTTGTCATGGTAGATCTCTGTCACTGTCTTTTACAAGGGCATCCAGAGAAAACCCTGGACACTTTCTTTGGACTGTCCTTTAAATCTAAATAAATCAGTAAGATGTGGCAGAGATGAGACTTTTTTCCCGGGTTAAATATATTTATAATGACAAGAATAATAGGAGAACAATCGGGTGCCACCAATACTGAAAACTCAACAGTTAAAGCAAATATTACATACCTTATGAACAAGAAACTTAAATACACAATGAGTATTTGCAGGAGTTCACTGACTCAGTGGCAAAGAGAAAAATAGACAATGAATCTCCTTAAGAGACAGTTTTAAGAAGAAACTGGACAGATATCACATTAAACTGGATTACCTTGCTTCCTTGTATGCTGTTGCCAGGGGGGCCAGGTGGACCAGGCAAGCCTTTCTGTCCCATAATACCCTATAACAGTCAGTGGGGCAAAAAAAGAAGAATTAGGAGGTAAACTCTATTCCTGGTAACACTAAGGAAGTCATCTCAAAGTCACTGCAAGCAAAAAGTAAAACCATGTCAAAGACTCTAGTTCTGATTCTTCTTTGGTTTATGGTTTCTCACTGTGAGCCTTAGTAATTATCCTTGGCAAATTCCCAGGAAAGCAAAGGAACAATTAAGCTGAAAATAATTAAAGAATAAAATCTGCCCATGACACAGTGTGATATTTTCCCCAGTGTTTTCCGCGTAGAAACCAACAGAAACCATCTTTACACAACAGCTTCATGCAATCACTCCACACAAGGGAGGCACAACAGTAGAGGCACAAAGGACCAGAGCAATAAAACCCAGCACGAGTAAACCTGCCAGGCATATTAGCTAGTTCTTGTGCATCATGTATATATGCCAAGCCCCTGTGATGCCACAGTCTCCAGGAGCACTAGTCATTCAGAAAATCGTAAGTGGGAGGGAAAGAGAGAAAAGTCAAAGCAGCATCTGCTGATTTGTGTCGATACAGTCAAAGCCAGGTAAAGCCCTTGTGCTTTGGAGGCAGGCAAATCTAACATTTCAAAGTGACAAAGTGAAGCACATCCCTTTGATTACATCAAAATTAAATGTTTGTTTTTCCTTTTTTTCCTCTTTATTCTTAGTTGAAAAAAGCTTCTGAAATTTGACCAAGCTTCATAAAAGTTTCTGTAGAGTTCAGGTTGAGTTTTTGATTACTGTCTTATAATAAATAATCACTGTGCTCCAATACAGTAAAGGGAATTCATTCAGTGGTATGCAAATTACCTACATTTTGCGTATGTTGAATATTTAGGCAGAAGTATATGAAAATTTGATCATTATTAAATAGAAATATATAGCTCAATATTTAACTTCTAGATATTAGTGAAGTTTGAAAAGTCATCATTCTCATCTGTGTAGACAAAAAATTTGCCACAAACTTTGACAGAATCTCTTGTGAAAAATACTGTTAATCTATATATTTATAAGCAAGGATTCACACAAAACGTTGTGCTAAATAGCTTATCTCAAGAACTAGGTGCTACAAACAGGTCCTCCCCCTTGAAAACAAAATATTGTTTCCCCACAGAAAACACATTTTTCATTCTCAAAGGTTTTGTGGAAGCAGTACATAGTGTCACACATTTGTAGGATTTTGACACTCAGTCCAAACTTACATTTTTAAACAGACTGTGTCTGTACGATTTACCAAAGTACTGAGATTGCTGCAGCTTTCAGAAAGCAAGGCAAAGTCAGACATACATCCTGAGAAAATATTCATGCTCCGTCGCTCATTGCATTTCTGTAACAGGTTGGTAATAGCAATGTTTCTCCATTCAGATACTGGTTTATTCAAAATGGCAGTGGAGACTTCCATTAATCCTTGCTAAGGAAATCACAGGAAAAGTTACAAAGGCATATCGATTTTTAACTTAAGTGGAGGAATATACACAATGTTTCTCCTCATTGCCTTTGTAAAAATAACTGATGTATACACCTATAACAAAGAAAACCAGGCATGCATTGAATTTCTTCTCTTACCAGTATGTCTTTTTTGAATTATAAATCACTTTAGTGGACGGAGGAAAAAATTGCCCAGATGTTGCATGCTGGCTGCTTATAGAATTAACATTTTGTTTTCATGTTTCTTTCCTAAATGGTTTTACTAATGAAATTAATTGGATTCAATTTCATTGAGCAAAAATTGCAAACATAAAATTCACATTTAACATATTGTCCACCACAAAAGAATCTCTTGGAAACAGAATAGATAGAAACAGAAGAAATGCAATCATTTAACTAATTTATCAGCCTGATAGTTCTGTTCAATTTCCAGCTGTAATCTCATAAAGTTTAGCTGCAAATGCAACTTTCATCCAGTTAGTATTCCTTCCTAATCCGGTTAGTAGAAGTGTATGGTCAGTGCCCATGTTTTTATGCTTGATTTCTCCTGCAGTTGCACCAATGTAAATCAATAACTGATGAAGATATTTTGGTGTCCGGGAGAAGAGAGTCTGGCTGTCAGCATCACAAAAGAGCACAAAAGCTTCAACACGGCATCATACCAACCTTGGGACCAACCGTTCCGCTTCCCCGTGGCCCCGGGGGCCCAGGATAGCCTCTCATTCCACGGTCTCCCTGAAAATAGTCACAGAAATGTCAGTAATTTATCACCTATTAACTGTTACATCTTTCATCCACTTACAAAGCAGTCAGTCAAACTACTGAGTTTAAAAAACAAAACAAACGTTACATACATAAACGGTTGCTTTATAGATAGATATAAAAAAAAGCCCAAAATGCAGGCACCCACGTTATTTAAGCTCGAGGTGAAGAACATTATTCCCCAAGCAAAGGTCCACGTGATCAAAGTCACCAACAGAGTTAGGACTCTAATTTGCAAACTTATCAGCTACAGAAGAAGAAAAGCAAACTCATTTGGAAACAAGACCATTTTTCCATCACATTCTGCAGGGGCTTACCAGGATGGACAGGGAGCTTACTAGTGGGACACAACAGTGATCATGTCCTTTACTGATACTGTGCTTGTTCTGAAACTAGAGACACTTAATTTCCAGAACTGTCAAACTAATGTGTTTATGAAAACAGTATGAATTTTAATAGCATTGATATAGAAGAACAAAAAGAACAGCCCTTTGTTTTCCTAAAAAGCCTTAATGCATATATGTTTAGCTTGATTCCTTAAGGAAATGAGGCTTAAGTGATACTCTGCCTGTGTTTCTGCTTGTCTGTGTCAGTCCTCTTTTTTCTCCCGGTATATTTTGAACTCATCAGTTGATTTCAGCCAAATTCATCAGAAATGTAGAGGCTTTGAGCATATTCAACAGTTTTGGTGATAACTGGAGACCAGGTAAAGGAGAGAGATTCAATTTATGCTTTTAGTGGGGAAAAAAAACCAGAGGGGGCTCATCCCTTAACCAGGAGGCAGACAGAAGGCAGCAGCTGGCTGGCCAGGAGCAATCTGGGTAACGCTGAGCCCGGTGATGCCCCTCGTGCTGCAGACAAGCCCAGCGAAGGAGATGGGAGTCAGGGGACATTAGTGGTAGAGGGAAGGCATGGGGACGTAAGAGGCAGTTGTGTTTTCCTCAGTCCGTAATTGTACAAATGAGGGAATAGGCACGCGTTCAGCACATGGTCACTAGAAAACTCCCATCAGTTTGAAAAGTAAAAAAGAAATCTATAACTGCTAAGTTATAGATGCAGAAAATTCTGAATCAGGTTTACCAAATGTCCCTAAACCTATGCCTGTGCAGGCAAGTGCAAAAGAAAGAAATGTTCTGATAAGCTATTAGTCATCCCATATATTAACAATAGAGCCAAGAAGAAATGGTATTTCTTGACAAAATAAAAAATTCCATTATAAAAACTCTTCATTGTACTTGTTTTTGCACTCGGAAAAGCAGTAGAAATGGCTGTGCCTGCAGAGGGAGCATTCTAACTAGGAGAGAGGCGCAAGGATGAATCACACGAATCACAGATGACGCTTGAATTGTGGTAGGTGAAAAGAAACAACATATCAAACCGATGAAAAAGGAAGGAAACAAAAGTACAGAATCTTTTACTGACTTCCTTTACTTTCCGGCAGTCATTATAACAACTGCTTTTAGGTGAAATGCCCAAGGTTCAATCTCTAGCGAGAGATCACTCCAATCTGTGTTTTTTATATATGGCTATGATACTCTCATGCTAAGTGCTGACATATGTGCTATTTATGTAAATATATTAGGACGGAAACTATGCTCAGGTTTGATGGATTTGGAGAGGTGGGAACTCTGAATCCAAAGGCTAAGGCTTAGACTGAGCTTATAATGCTTTCCTTCTTGATGTAACATTTGGCTTCTGAATTTATTTTCAATTTCTCTTTCTTCCAAAGCGCTGGAGACTGGCCAATTGGAGTCTGGACATAGGTATGGTACATGGATGCTCTTAGCTTTAAATTGGTGGGTCAAGCTGATTGGGTTAAACTGATTGCTATGTTCAGTCGGGAGGAAATTTCTCCCTCAGATTTGATCAGAGAGGGGAGTTTGTTGTTTTCGTCTAGTCTGGTTTGGGAAAGGGAACTAAAGAGAGAGCTACTCTCTTTAGCCGTGTTCTTCTTCTTCAGATGACCTAAGGCTTTTATATCACACCTTCCCTGCTAATGCAAAGAGCCAAGATATTGGCAATGCCCTTGAGCTTTTTGCCTTTTTTTCCCCCAAATTATAGCTGTAAACTCTTAAAGATTACAATTTTAAGTACTTAAGGATTGTAGCACTTAAGTCTGGTACATGGTGCTGGGAAATGCCCCTCTGCAGTGGGATGAATGGTAGATATTCCTGATCTTTTAAAACATGCCCAGTTTCTCAATTCCTCCTGCAATGCATTTTCTTACAATTAGCTTGAGATTGTCATATTGCTAGGAAATACTGAGAGTCTAGGCAAATGTAGTCATCTTCCTATTTAGTACCATCTATTATCAAAGGAATAATTATTGGTCCTCAGTGTCCCCACAAACCATAATACAGCCTTAAGCTGTTTGTAGGAGAACTCTTCATGAGCAGAAGTTGGACAGAGCAGCCAAAGCTTTCCCTGCCCAAGCCTCCCTCTGAAAGCTGCCAGAGGTGCCAGAGCTAAGAGGTGGGTATAGAGATAAGACTTTGCATTGTAAGCTTTTTTTAGGAGATCCTGGGCTGCTGTGGCCTGTGAAACAGCCTGTAAGCCGCTGTGATGAAAGCTGAATGGGAGGTTGCCAAACAAGTAAATGATTCCTTATGGTCCAGTATCCAATATATCTACAACCTGCTCTTAGACCAGCCGTGACCAAAAAGAGCGTAAGGGTGACTTGAAGTCATCTGCCTCTTCCTCCCATGGGTAACACATTCTTACACAGGGTCGTTGCAGGTGAAGGATCGAATTTTAGCCTCACATGCTTAGTTAATACCAGATGTCTCACTGAAAAGCTCTTTTGTAGAGCTTTATAGCAATCCTCAAAGTTTCTATATTTCTTGGCTTAGAGAAAAAGACTTTTATTTTGCTTTATGGGTTGCGAAGTGGAGCAGTTCTTTTTTCTAAGGTGTGACACTAAACTGTCCTCCAGGGAATTCATTTCAAGAAGGATTAGTGCTGTTCTTTGATGAGTTCTAATTTATTTCCTGTATTGTGCTTGTAGACAAGCTTGTCACCATCAGCAAAACAGTGAACTAGAAAAACACGACTGAAACAAGAAATAAAGAGTTGAGTCAAAACAGTGTAAAGTATGGGATTTCAATGCATATTCCATACCATTTGTTCAAGAAAATTCATTAAATGACCTAATGGTCACCTGAAAAATAAATCTTGGCTTCCTCATATATACACCTCATTTACTGTAAAGCACGTATATTTGATACTGAAACTTACAACAGACACTGCAATACTCTCTTTAGTGAGAGCTAGTGGACGTAACAGTATTTGTAAGAAGAACATATTAAAAAAAAGACATTGTATCTCTACTTTCCACATTTTGGTTCAAATAGACAGGGCCCAAGCTGCAAAAAAAAAAGTTATTTATATTGCAACTGGATCCATCTCAAATGTTCATGCACTAGGGACTGTGCTAGGGGTTTTAATAATCCTTCTGCTATCCAGTTACTGAGAATGAAGCTTGCTTTATTTCTAGTGCTGGGCTCTTGCTTTTGAATGTCTGTAACCCACCTCCTAGTTGGCAACAGTGCTTTTAAATAAATTTTTTATTATATTCTGACATTATGTGCTTCTGTTTTAATGCTACAGAAAATAGGGTCCTGCCAGGTTGAATGCATCCCACATGTTCCAATTTTGTTTTCATGTGAATTTGACCTCTGATACATAAAATTCCTATCTAGCAGTGTGCACATATGTGAGCCATTTCTGAAAGTGGGGAGAACAGAGCTCTGATTCAGCTGAGTGGAACATTCCTATATAATGATACTCAAAGGAATTTCAAATTAACTAGTGTGTAAATTTATGAGTCTCTTTTATCAAATAAATGTTCTTTTTTATATGCAGAGATTGTTGCTGTTCTTCTTATATTCATTTCTTTATGTGGAAGGGATGAGAGGTAGCCAGTGCACTTACATTTTATTTGAAAAAAAACAGAAGATTGTCCATTTTATGAACTAAGTTCTGGGGGAATTCTTGCAATTCAAGCGAATTGTTTTTCCTTGTGGCACCTTTTGCTGCCAGGAACTCAGCAGCATTCAAAACTGTGTAAGCAAACAGGAGCAAAAAATCAGGAGGGAGAAGAGATGTTTATATACTTTGTTTCTTTTTTTCCAGTGTACTCTACACCATGTCTAGTGTGGATGCACAGAACTACATCACAGATGTGACTATCCATTCGGATAATGCATGCTTTGGTGCAGCAGCCACACACTGCAAAAGCTACAGCTGCTCACCATTTATAGAAGCAATATGCATTTTCCCCCATAGGATTAACGCATCAATCTAGGTGCATCATAAAAAAGAAACTTACCTATTTTAAAGTAAAAAATACAAATTAAATTTTTATCAGATGTTTTTAACTCTTGATTTTTTTTCAATTTTCTGACGGAGACTGTTAGATAAGCACTACTCTGAGCAACCAGATTTGATGGGCAATATCACACTGCAACACAATCAAACCTGTAGATCCACGCAGAACTTTTCATACAAAATTTGATGTGAGCATGATTTGCCCTAATTGTGTTGTGTTACTTGCAAAGACAGCTACTCTACAGAGTTCTTTGTAATACAACTCCTCCTTGAACAAGATGTCACTTCTCCATAACCCATGGATATGGTGCATTCTGAATCTACCCCATGACTGGTTACTATGAGTAGAAACCTCTGCTTGATAGGCAGCTTCTAATTCTACGTGTCCATCAACAGATAGTGCTACAGGCCCAATAGCAGTGAATTTGCAGCCTGATGTTTACGCTGTATGCAATATGAGGAGACCTGCCGGGTTGGCTCCTGTGGACTGATCGCCCGCTGGGGATAGAAGTACATTAAGAGCACTTCCAGAGCAGATCATCTAGTTTAGCTTCATCTGAATGAAATCCATTTCCTGGGTTGTGGGACCGCTCAGACCTCTTTTTGGTCCAGAACCCAAAGCACAGTAAATGGGTCCACCGGGAGATTCACTTCAACAGTACATTTCCGATCCAGCCTGAAACATCCGTGCAGATCACCCGAGAAGACTCTGAGTTTGTACCTGTGGCTGCCTGAACTAGACTGACTGCACACGCTGAGGTCTCTGTGTCACACCCAGCTCCCACAACCACAGCAGGCCCCGTTCTATTAACCTGAAAACACAGCTTCCTTTGCATCCGTGTTTTTCAACAATTTGGTTCTTAGGATCAAGCTACCCAATTCTGACAATTTTTGTGACGATGGAGACAACTTGATGGAAATGAAGAAGATACTTTTAATTTACATGACAACCCTGATCTGACCTGAAACTGTCAGAAAACACATGAGAATAGTGATAACAATTTATCAGTTTGCCTTTGCCTAATCTTTTGCAGGCTTCTTTATAAATAGTGAGTTAGGATAAGAGTTTCTATTACTAGACATTCCAGTATACTATTTCCTGTTGTAATCAAATACTATTAAATTATAAGAGCCTCACCTCTTGGTCACAGCTATTTCTCTTTTGCTCAAATTCAGGTTGAAGTAATGGGCCTACTGCCAAATTTATTATTAATTGGTAACATTCAATTAACAGAAGACGGGTCATATTCCTCCACAAAAAGATACTACCAATAAACCTCCTTTACTAGTACCATGAACATACTTCAGCCCCCAGATCTGGAGGGATGGTAATACTTCTTATGCTGTTCATGGGTGGAGAAGAGACTGACAAGTAAGGATTTGAAGTCTTTATAAAGGAATATGAACAACTTGCTTCAACTGGCAATGATTTACATCACTTAGAGCTGAAAGTGAAAACAGTAAGTACTATAATAGCTAATCTATGATTTAATTAAATATACATTATTGTATCACAAGACTTACAGTGGTTTAAGAATAACTGTGATAAAAAGACTAGATTCCATGTTCTCCACTGCAAAAACTGGATATATTTTCTTCTACTTTACAGCTTTTACCTCCTCCCCTCTAACACTTTTTATGATACCATATTGTACCTCCATCATTCATGATCTGGGTTGGAACTTTCAGAATTACTAAATTACTAATTACTAACTACTAATTACTTAATTACTAATTACTACATAATTCCAAAATAACTTTTGGAATTATACAGCCAAAGAATTGCTTGCCCCAGCAATTACATGAATTCATGATTAGAAGAACAAAAAGGACTTGTGACCCACTTTTTGATCTCTCACATAAGCCAGGCACTATGATTTTCCTAAGTGCATTTCTGTATACCTTATATATTTGTGATACTTCTCAGAAACACAACCGCAAACATTGATTTTAAAAATTCCAGTTGCGAGAAACTTCACTGCAATTATTCTAGTGGTTTCCTTTCACTTAAAAAAAAAATAAGATCTGGGTTGGAACTTTCAGAATTACTAAATTACTAATTACTAACTACTAATTACTAAATTACTAATTACTAATTACTACATAATTCCAAAATAACTTTTGAAATTATACAGCCAAAGAATTGCTTGCCCCAGCAATTACATGAATTCATGATTAGAAGAACAAAAAGGACTTGTGACCCACTTTTTGATCTCTCACATAAGCCAGGCACTATGATTTTCTTAAGTGCATTTCTGTATACCTTATATATTTGTGATACTTCTCAGAAACACAACCGCAAACATTGATTTTAAAAATTCCAGTTGCGAGAAACTTCACTGCAATTATTCTAGTGGTTTCCTTTCACTTAAAAAAAAAATAAAATCTTCTATTTCCATTTTGGATTTAACTCAGATTTCTTTATATTAAACCCCTATATTCCCACTGAAATTCTGATCTATATTTCTGGGGTTTGTAATCTTTCAACCATGGCATCACAGTGGGAGATCATCTTATTTGATTACCTGACATGACCTTCCAATTCCTTTTCTTTGGGAAAAACTACTTTCCCGAATTACGCGTTTAGGAAGCAAGGGGGAATTCCAGACATAACGATGCCCCTAGACATTCTGTAGTCATAAGTTACATTTTTATCAATATCTGCCTTAATAATTTCATACAAGATTCTAGGGTTTTAATGAAATGTTCTTCTGTAGTACCAAGAAAAATGTCTTATAAGACTGTATTATATCAAGTCTGGTATCTCTATTTGGAAAGGATATAATCTCATATAAAAAAATCTAATTAGTTTAGCCATATGTATTTGCTGTAAGTCTATATTGAATAACATAATTGAAATTACTTTTATTTCTTTGGTAGTTTGTGTCATGGGCCAGACCTTGCATTACTTTATGTGAAATGTCTTGTATAGATAAGCGGTAATTCAGAATAGGAGCACAAAGCCAGGTTTCCCAGATCCCATTGTCAGGCCATTCCATGGTCATTCTAAGGTCAGGTCATTCTAAGGATGAATGTCCTTCAGTGTTTCCTTTATTGTGGATATGTTTTTAAGAGGTTATTGTTGTTGTTTATTTTAAATGGGAATTCTCATGTTCTGGGAACTGAAGTTGAAAGTTCCTTCTGTTTGGGAAAAAACTTGTTTGGGCGTTATTTATTTTGCTTTCCCCTGCGACAGGCTGCCCGTTTCCTATTTCACATAGGTAATGAGGACACCATTAATAAAACCACTCTGTGGGATATTTTAAAGCAATTTCTTGTATGATTTTAGTCTTAAGTCTCTTTTTTCCAACTTTTTATAACATAGTAGTTACAATGCAACTTTTTATAACGTAGTTACAATGCGACTTTTTAGGTGAATTACATACTGCTTAGAACTTTATAACACTTTAGCTATTCTGTGTTTTATGAAGAAAACTTGGAAGTGTTTCAGTGTTGTGTTTCTAATCCCTTTATCAGTTTTGTTTTGTTTTGTTTTGTTTTTCTGCCGAGTTTTGCCTCTAAACTCATTAATTTTAGATGAAGGTTTATAGTCTTCTCTTAGGAATCCATTTCTAGGAACTTTAAAACTATCATCTCACTAGTTCCACGTAACCAACATTTCCCCTGACTCCTCTGGGGCCTTGTCCCTTGCACTTCTGCAGGAGAAAGGAAGTGCATAATTATTAGGCAATACTCTACCTGTGTTGGATTCTGACTTCCACATGGAAACTCCAGCATCTAGAAACATCCTGGGTCTTTGGATGTATGGAAAACCTGCAGATTTGCATCAAATCTAGGGATAAACCAAGAACTGGTTTGTATCTATCATGGCAGAAAAGTCTATCACAAGCTTTTCGTCTAACTGAAAGTGAGAGATGAGATCGCAGCATTTTGTCATATATATGCTATTCTAATCTAATGCATTTTTCGGAAGATGTTTGTCTACCTTGTCTGCTAGTCAGATGCATGTACTACCATTGTACAAGTACCTTTGGTCCAGCATCTCCCACGCCTTTTGGGCCTGCTGGTCCTGGGGGGCCTGCTGGTCCTGGAGGTCCCTGGTACAGCAGAGGAATAAAGCATGTCAGTAGTTGTCCTAAAGGAAGAGTACTTGTGTTCTTCAACAAAGAAGGGAATTTCAGCAATAGTTACTAATCTCTTTGGGTTTGCTCTATTTTGTCAAATTCTTCACATTTCTGATGTGTACTGAGCAACAGTCATCCTCAGTCCTGGGTGGAAACCTGAAAAGACTACCAGAGTGGTGGAAAAAAAGTCCGGATCTTGACTTAAGAACATTGGAGTTGTTCTCAGTTCAGAGAAACCCATGAGAAAGCAGACATTGCTCCATGATTCATACACTGCAGATATTACACATCTGGGATACCAGAGCTAATCCATCTAAATTTGGGGGTTGGGTAACCCTAACAGACTTTGGTGTATTTGTGTTTGATAGTCTGTTCTCCTGAACTCCCTGCTCAATCCGCCACAGCCCCTTCAGCTGCCCTTCATACTGTTGGAGGCATCCCCAGCCTACCTTTCAGCATTCCTAGGGCAGACGTCTTTGCCCCATCACACTACAGAGACTTACTACATAAATCTTGTCCATGCCCGCCAGTGGTTTATGAAGTTGGTCTTTCCAGATCATGGGGCATGGAAAGGTGGCCCGAGAAGGGGAAAGATGCACGCTACAGCACCACAGAACCTCCACACATTTCAAGGACGTGTACTCATGTGGCAGGGAGAAACACAACCAACTTTTACTGAAGCCTGAGATTGAGTTACAGAGAAGCATGACTCTTATGGCAGTTGCAGATGGGAATCCTAGAATAGACATGATTTCAGGAATACTACTGCAGAGCAAAGCTCTTTTTTTTTTATTGTCTAGTCACTAATAGAAATGCAGGAAGCGCATACACCTAAGTTTGTCATCCTGTGACTGGGTAGACCACAACCAGCATTTGTATAGTTTTATTAATCAATGGTTACCAAACCAGGCTTCTCTTGAATTCTTTGATTAATTAGAAATGAAAAGTTTTCAGCTTCTCACTGACCTCTTTGATTCTGTATCTACCAATACTTCTTTTTCATATAGTTTAAACATGTATCTTAACTTGTAAAGCTTAAAACTTCAGTTCCTATAAGACATTTTAAGGCCTACTAAAGGTTTGTCAGTCATCTATTTGCATCACTGCCTTCTTCATGATTGCCTTTGCATTTGCTTTTCATTTTTATTTCGGATGATAGTAGGGTTTTTTCATTTGTTTGCCTGTCCTCTGTTTAACGGGTCTGGGTCCGTTCCTGGCACTCCTTGACCCTCCAAGGAGTCTTGAGCTGGTCTAGTGTCCCTACGTGCTGTGAAATGTGTCAGGTACATGGCATTACACCAGGAATTCTGAGTGAATGCCCTCTGAACTAATCCTGATCCCAAAGGATGTTCCCAGGATCAGTTTGAATGCTAGGAAATTGGAGCTGAGCTGTGACTTATTTGGAAGCACTCAGGTCCCACCTCAGTGTATTTGGGAGTGCCTTTGTGGTTGTAGTTTGAAATAAAGCTGGATTACAGACATAAAGAAAATAGTGCTAATGGAAGTTTGACATGTGGTGGTTGAAGGATGGCAACAGTATTTTCACTTTCTAGTGAAAGGTTGGTCAAACATGTCTGTGTGGCTTTGGATGACTGAAATATAGGATGATATGCCCTTATAATGGAATGTGCCAGCTGGAATACTCAGGCATTAACCCCCTCTGGAGCTAACCATCAGAAAAGCAAGGAGGGAGAAAATCTTCAAAAAAGAAGATTTAACCCCCCGGTATGAAAAGCAGCTGAAAAACCAAGGAATTGAAGGCTGCAAGATTTGGACAAGCAGATGTTATTAGAGATCTTGAACAAAGAACAGTAAACAAAAGGGAGGGAAGGAGGGAAGGAAAAGAACTCAAAGCAGTGATTACATTAAACATGTATGAGCAGCCATGAAGATTTTTATGGAATTACATGGTATCCCTTTCATGATGTTGAAATGAGAACAGTTTATATCCAGTTCCGACTGCCTGTAGAACTGGCACTGTATCTAGGACAGGAAAGGACTTCACAATATATATGAAATATTTAAATTAGCTAAAGGATGAAAGAGAAGATTAATTGCACTTAGTTAAGTAACTAAATACTGAGTTATCACACAGTAATTCATTTTTTTGTAGAACACAAAGTACAGAATTAAAATTGTACTTACAGCTTCACCTTTGTGGCCATCGCCTTTTGCTCCACGGGGTCCAGGTAGACCAGGTAGTCCCCGGTTACCCTAAATACAAAATAGTGAGTCAGGCATCGTGCCAGTATCTGGATCATATTAACAAATATGTAAGGAAACTATTTAATATCCTTTTGGAAATATAGAATAGCAGTTACCAGCTCTTGCAATTTGTTCGCAAAGCTCAGAAATTTTTGTGCTTTTTTATTGTTGCTTCAGTCGATCAAATTAAGATTTCAGAAGAATAGGAGTTCTCATTAGGAAATTATTAATTTCTAGATTTGTAGTTGCAGAGAGAAATCTTCAGAACATTGACTTTATCTTCAGCCGATACAAAGTTAAATTTATTTTTAAAAAGTTAAACTTTTATGACTTTGGGGGTAAGTCCTGACATTTGAACAATGAATTTAACAATACTGAACCATAATATGCCAGCCTTAAGTTATCATATGTTGCACATTTTGCGCTTCTGGGTAATCACATTGGTTCTCTCATACAGTAAAGCAAAACTGCATTCTACAAGGGAAAGAAGTAAAAGAAAGAAATACAACCGGTTATAAGAAAAATGTAATTTCTCTTAGTTTAGCCTAAAATGCTCTGTATCAGGAAACAATCACTCCTTCTGTTGACTCTTCCACTGACTCCCACTAAAGATTTGTGCATTTGCAGAACTTCAATGCTTCCTTTCACGACCAGAAGAGAAGCAAATAGCAATCTTTTCCTCTTCCCTCATTCCAGTGATCGTTTTCCTGACATTTAATGAGAAAATTAACTGAGCTTGCAATAGACTGTTCTTCACAGAACCAAGAAAGAAAACATATTACTTTGAGGTATCCCTCAAGATATGCTGGCAGTCTGTACAGTAGACGTTCACATGACAGCACCGCCAGTTGGAAATCCTTACTGATACTTGTAGGTCACACATCCACCCCACTCCTAAGCACGGTATGTATATGGCCATACAGGGAGAAGCGTACACCCTTCACTCAGTCCCACAGAACCAAGAAATGGAAATGGACTCTCCTATAGAGTGCTGGAGGGTCAGTTGTTAATATACATACAGATAACATATCCTGAAGAACAATTACATACAAATAGCAAATATTTCCCTGTCTATTCCAGTAAAAATAAACAGCCACAAAAAAGAAACTACAAATGACTGAAAACTGCTGTTTCATCAGTGCATTGTGCCTGGAAATTTCTGCAATAACATAATGCTTCAAGAAACCACGAATGGCGTCCTGATAGCAGCTCAGATCTCAGCAGCTGGTCTGTCTGAATACAGTGTCCATGACTGGAGAACAAACCGATTCATATTCTAGTTAGATATCCAACAAAAAAAGACTTTGGGTCCAAATTTCCTGTCCCATGAATGTCTCTACCATAGACACAAGCAATCAGATCTTCTTAACCAATTTAGCCCTGTCAAGGAAAAATGAAAGAGCTGCTGTGGCTCTCCTAAAGATATACATCACAGGTTTAGATTAGGAGGGAAGTGAACGAAGAAAGACAAGGTAAACTCAATGTTCTGGTTAAGATGAAACCCTGAAACGACTTTAAGATGGAATTTGGGACAGGGATGCAAGCATGCCTTATGCTTAAAGAAAATGGTACATGGTAGGTCACTCTTGTATGAATCTCTGCTATTCTCCAGTCCAAAGGGATAGTTTCACTGGAAGACTTTAAAAACAACCTGACCACCAGATTCAAACTGCATCAGCCCTGGAAGATGTTCATGTTTCCTAATTTTCAAATTATGGAATTCTGATCCAGTTCTGTGAAGATTTAAACAAGTGTGCTTCTAGTTCATAAATAGCTTTATAATGGAAAGCACATTTTACCTTTTCCCCATTCTTAATATCCATAGTTCTTAAATTGCGGATAAAATGAGAAATGTTTGAGAAATGTTTAATAACTTTTTTTTTAACAAGAAAGGAAACCATGGATCATGAGTTCATCTCTGTTTTTACTTCTAATTCCACTACAGTAAAAAATGGCCAAACAGATGTTTTCATTTAATCTTAGCAGACCATTGTAAATACCAAATACAGTTAACACATTCTCTTCTGTAAGAATCGGGATTTTGTCAAGTGGCTGGTTTTGCCCTTAGTAACACAGCTATAAATCTACTTAAGTCAAATCTACGGCCAAATCTGCTATAAGAAACAGTTCTCTAGTCCAGATTATTTAGTTTTAAATTTTTTAATCGCTGCATTGAAAATACATAAGAGATGGCCCAGGAGCAATTCTGTGATTACCGCTTCCCACAGTTTTGTGGGGTCTGCAAAAGACAATCACAGTGACTCACAGTGACTTAGGTCAGTGCACTGGCAACAAGGCAAGTGCCACTGATGTCACAGATGGCATGCTGAATTAATTCATCTACTTTGCCAACCTTTCCAGGGCATGTTTTAAAGTCATTTTCTGAAGCAGTAATATACAGATAGTTGCTTCTACACTCTTCCAAAGAAAAAAAAAACAAAAAAAAGATAAACAGAATATAAACATAAATCTGGTGTCCACAAAAAAAAGATGAACAGAATATAAACATAAATCTGGTGTCCATGTTCACCGTTAAGAAAAAAAACAACTGCCATAATCAAAACCTAAATGATTAAGTATATGACTGGACAATTAAGTCATGTTCATCCCTTCTTTTTATAAGAAAAACAGAGTGAAGTAGCATTCTAGATTATAGACAAAGTAAGTAAGTTTAGAGGTTTTGAAAATTCAAAAATACAAGCTACTGAATGCCTGTGGATCAATGTGCTATTCAGCATCCTCTGGTAGGTGTACTGGTAGAAGTCTGTCAAGTCAGGAATAAAGCATTATTGGTATTCCTAAGATGTTATCACACAAAAGTTATTGCATTAAGTTGCTTTATTTTGAACTACGTTGTGTAGGTACATATAAACTCATTGGTCTCTGAATTTGGGTCTATCAACTATATTCCCAAGAAGTGAAACAGTGGAATTGAGTGGAACATTTTATGTGCAGACATGGTAAATGTGAAAAAAAAAAAAAGAGGTTTACTAAGAAGGTTCCTGATTTCAGTCTGGAAAGGAGATCACAAAATGGTACCTTTCCCAAACACTGAAGGAAGTCTTCCTGAACTATGCCCTTATCACAAGTGGCAGAGGCTTACAGAAAGTTTCAATTCAGATCATGACTGACAGAAGTACAATATGGTATCATAAATGCCTTAGAGGGGAGGAGGTGAAAGCTGCAAAGTAAAAGGAAATATATCCAGTTTTTGCAGTAGAGGACATGCGATCTGTTCTACAGGCTGCGCTTTTCAGTTTGTTCTTAAATAACGTAGAAAGGTGAGTGGCACTGTTTTCTAATGACGCCATATTATTCTGATTAGTTAAATGAAAGGCAATTCCAAGGAGCTCAGGAAAAACCCTACTTAAGGGTTTGAGTAATTTGGTGATAAAATATCAGACAAAATTCCATGCTGACAACTGTAATGCATTATGCAAGGAGAAAAAGCAGTCATAATTTTATGTATCTAACAGTCATCCTGAACTACTATTACCACTTAAGAAACAGGAGAGAGAGAACCATTCTTTGAAAAGGTCACTTCACTGTTCAACAGTGATAAAACCCCACAAGTTTAATCCTTTGCAAATTAATCTATTATCCTTTTCCTCTAACTTATTTCCCACCGGCAAGGGGGAAACTCACATGTACTACAGGGGAGAATTTTTCAGTCTCCCACTTTTGCAAAGACTGCAATCTCTGTGTTACCACTGAACCCTCAGTTTAACCTCTGGTCTTTCAATTGTGTGTTGATCTTGCCAGCTAACCACTAAAGGCTCAAACAGTGAGCACAGCAATCCTGCTACAGACTACTGTACTCCATTCTTGGTGTTGAAGTTAAAAATATAAAGGATATAACCAAGTAAATTCTATTCTGTAACTTATATGCAAATAAGTACTTCCAAAAGATCTATTTTTTAAATTCTTTATTTCGGATCTTACTTATGTTTTTGAATGTGCAAGGCTGGTAATACTGAAACACCACTGTTAAAATAACTAATACCTCTCAGTTTATATTCACTAAAAAGCATATTGCCCATAGGGAGGTATCAAAGACCACATGAGATAATGAAAGGTGGAGATGAATTTGAAGCGCTACCTTCCTAATGAAGACTTCCTGAGGGAAGTTGACAGGGTGAGATACACTGGACTAGTTATTTAATCTATTTTGTGCTTCCTCTTTGAAAAGATAATAATTTTATTTTTAAAAATAGACTTAACCTGGAAAAATGGAAAAGTTGAAGAATTGGTCAGTTACTTTCCTGAAAAAGTTGTTCAAGTGGTTTCTACATTTTCACAAGAGTTTTGCATATGTTTCATGTTTCTTTATTTTCCATCTTTTGTCTAAAAACTCCTACCGTTGGTCCCATTATTGAATTTCCAGGAAGTCCATCATCTCCTGGTGGCCCCTTGGGTCCTGGATCCCCCTATCCAAAAAGAAACAAATCCAAACCCATATTCATTATTTTCAGTTTTAATTTCCGAAGTTTTACAGGAAAGAACAAGTATTCAATTCTTTCAGACAGTGACAATTATTGAGCTAGGTAATATGAAATCAGTATTTCCTGAGGAAGCTTTTACTACCTTGATTCTGACCTCTTATACTTTTGCTTCTCTGCAACTGTGTAAAAGAGTTTGTTCTGCCTTGACGAATAACTTGACAGCTTTAGTTTTCAACTGAAGCTTGAATATCATAATTCAGTTTCAGCTGCCAGATTCACCTGTGGCTTCTGCCTGCTTTTGCCCACACGAGCAAGGCTGCATAACCTTGTTTCTGCCAGAGCACATGAAGAACAGCAAAGAAATTCAAAGACAAGTGCTGACACAGAGTATGTTTAGAAAGGCTACAGATGCAATGGCGCAGCGGTTCAAAACTGCAAGCTCCACAGTCTGAAGACCCAGGAAGAAACTTCAGTTTTTCCTCAAGTATTACCCAGTACAACTGTTTGGTAATCTTAGCTCTGTCAGTGGCTTTTCTGGAAAGCAGTCAGGCTTAGAATTCAAGTTCCTCATGTTATCCCTTCACAGTGCAAAATTTGGCTCCTTCTAGTGTTTAATCTATGGCAACAGAAGTTTTACTTTACATTAAGGATCTTAAAAAGAAAATTTCAATTTTCAATGAAACTTTTGCAATTTTTAACACTAGTGAGAAGGACAGGCACTATTTCAGGAAACATTCACTAGGGAATGCAGACCAAATGTTCTATCAAAACCACTGAGCAGCTGTAACCATGAGAAAGGAATATGAGAAAAAACAGCTATCTAATGTTACTGTCTCCATATTAGTAACAGCATAATGGCTGTCAAGGGAAATAAAACTCTAGTCCCCAAACATGGGTGTAGCTTAAAATAAATAAATTTCCAGTGGACACAACCATGGCTGTCCAGGAGTTAAGACCTCTAGCAATTACCCACTACTACATCACATACTTGCAGATGTATTAAAAAGACCTCAGACCATGATAACTCCCAGCTTTGAAAAACATGCAGATTCCCTGCATTAGAAATTTATACTGTCTGGCTTCACTACTGCAGATACCAGGATGTTCCAAGAACACAATTACTAGTAATCATTGTACTTCCACAGTGGAGAGAGGAAACGGACCTGTGTAGCCTGTTACATTATTGAGCAATTGTCAGAAACGTAGCAGATATTTGTTTAAACAAAGAAATTATTATGGAGCTAAAGAGACAGTTTTGTATATTTTCTAAAAATCAACTTGCATTTTATAATTACCCAAAATACTTGTTTTCTCGCATCTGCCACTGCACGTAAAAGCCCTGATCTAAAATTTAGTAAAAAGTTTGGAAAAACTCCTACAGACTCCAGTGGATTTTGGATCATGGCCAGTCTGCTACGAAAGTGCTATGAGCTGTACTGAACAGAATAAAATCAGAGTGAAAAAGGCAATAAAGTCTACAAAGTTCTTATTTTTCAGCATGAATTTTATCAATAAACAACCTTGACTCACTTACTGGTCTATTCAAAAAAGTCACAGTAACCAGGAAAATGTGAAGAAGGGAGACCGGTGTAGTGAAACCTGTCTTCATACAAGTGTTGCCTTATAGCATGCCACTTATATTTTCTTGACATAAAGTTTGGCACATTATTATGGTTTTAAACCAATGCAAGATATATGAGCACCCCACAATCCTCTCCTTTCTTTCTTCTCTGTGGTTGCGTTTTTAATTGAGGTGTACCCTGAGCTTCTTGCGTTCCCTTCTTCCTTCCTCCTCCATGCACAAACAAGTCCAAACCACATCCTAGCCCTCTGTGATGTCCTGTTGCCAGGCTGATGAGTACATTGTATGTACAATACCTACATGTGCTTGTGTGTCGGGGCACACATATTTTTAAGGAAGAAGAAAAATGGGGATGAAGTTACTTCAGAGGGATAGGATGTACATTAGTGATTTATCTACCCTAAAAACTATCACCAAAGCTGAAAAGCATCAATTAAAGTTGAAGTTAACTGACATATTATAAAAACAGCAACTGTGTTTTTAAAACCTTCAAAGTTATCTTTACTGTTGCTGAATCCGCTTATTTTACTCAGCAGGACAAGTCCCACCCATTTCAGGTACATTTTCCCCATAAAGAAAATGAGGTGGATGTAGCTCTAGCTATCTCGTATATGACATTTCATTTAAAGTAGTATCTACAGGCCAGCTGTTCACTTGGAAGTGACATACAAACATTCATCTCCAAAAAATCATCTAGTTCAGCATATAAATCCCTAGAACTATACATAGACACATTCCTGCAGGGATTTACTGCCACATTGAGGAAATCTTTAGTCTAAGAAACAAAATGCATAGTAAATTTGAAAAAAAAACCAGACTTCAAAGTGATTAATTTCACAGGAGGGGCCAAAACACAACAGAAATGTAATAAGGATTTTTTTTCTTTAACAAATGGCTTCAGGAGGCAGTTACACTACTAAGTTCAGCATCCTGTTAAAGGGGCCCCAAACACTCTCTGTTACTTTTTAGTACTTTTCAGTCCTTATTTCTAAAATTCAGTCATCTTTGTTACTATAACAAGGAATTTTAACTTCTTTAACCTATATTCTTTTAATTTTGACAAAAACGTGCACTAGAAATTTTCCTATTTCTGGTCTCCAGCAAACACATAGCAGATAATCACCTTTGGTCCAGCAGGTCCCTGAATAGATGATCCAGCGACACCAGGTGGTCCTCTCTCTCCCGGTTCACCCTGTTACAAAATGGTATCATCTAGATTTAAACAGACAGTTTCATTTTCTGCACAAGTAGCAAAAAGTTTTTCCAACACTTTATATTATAAAAATATCTACAATATAGAACTATCTACAAAATAGACAATATTTGGGAAAAACCATAAATCAACTTACTGTTCTTGTGAAAGCTGGTCTAAGTTTCATGTTTTAAATAACTATTGGTTGAACTGTGGTTTTGATTTTTTAACTTTATTAATTTTTTGTGTCTGGCTTATAAAGCCAATGGAATAACCAGAACACTTGTATTATTTAAATTTCCTTATCATTCAGAGGGGTACTTACTCACAAAATATTATAATAGAAAGTTAATGTTTCAAAGTAAAAATCTGCAAAATGCTCATGTTAGAATCACTTGGACAACTTTAATTTAGCTTCTCAGTGCTCATGCATAACTATAAGGTCTGTAATTATATGTTTACTTCTTCTTTTTCTCCTTGGGACTTTTGTGTCATTCAGGACAGAGGATGGAATATTTCTGCTTTTCCTTTGTTCTGTTAAGTCTCCAAGCATCAAATGCTTGAGAAATTTGTACATTACATAAATTCCATAGACTCTTTTATAAAATACAAAGTGAAGGGTTACCCTGGCGGAACAAGCTTACTTTTGGTCCAGCTGGGCCTTGTACTCCTTTATAACCAATCAGTCCTTGGGATCCTTTTTCTCCGGGGTCACCCTGACGAAAACAAACCTTTTTTTTCAATCACAGCAAAGACTCATTCACAACTGGGAGACACACAAAAACCCCAAAACACGATGATAATGATGCCCATAATTAGAAAGGTATTTAGATGCTCCACTCCAACTGAAATCCCACTCAGTTCTAGAATCTGCTCCAAATGTCCTAAATTTAACCAGGTGTGAGATAAAAGCTGTCTGTCTACTAATACATCTTTCCAGGCTTTTAATTTCATATTTAGATATCTAACTAGTCACCTAATTTCTCTTAGCTCCTTCTCTCTCCCTATCAGCATACTGAGATAATTTGCCTCCTCCTAACTTTATGAAAACTCTGTACTGAATTTTTAGGAAATCTCTACTGCCCAATGAACTTTAGGGTCTATGTTTATAGTCTGATTTTGCTGTACTTGTTCAGGCTAAGGAACACATCGCTCTCTCTTAAATCCTTTTAAATCATCAGTAAAAATATAGTTGCTACTTAAGATATAATGAATGAAAAAATAGGCCAGAATCTGAACTCTTATAAAATAGGTCCTTCTAAAGTTTGTAGTATTTCTCCAGTGTGCATGTTCAGCCATACCTTTTGGCCTACATCTCCTTTGCCAGGGGGTCCTTCCGGGCCTCTTGGACCTTGATCGCCCTTTTCCCCCTAACAGAGATTAAATGGTTAATTAATTTTCATGTAGCTAATTTTATTGAATCAACAGACTTATGCGAAACAATGCTTGCATAAACACTTTTCCCAAAAATGTCAGTAAATATCTGATTAATTTTTTCTCCTGCAAAAAATAAAGTCTTCTTAAACCCCTTCCACCCTCCTGCATTCATATTCCTTATTTTCACAGACATTTGTAATAGTGCCGTTTGCAATTGCACCAATCTTTTGTAGGAAGAATTGCATGCATATACTCATATAAGGAAGAGAAATGCTTGCAAAGTTATCAGAAAAGGTCTTGGTTGACCAATTCTAAGAAAAACAACTTTTAAGAAGCAGTAATTTTAGGCAACTCTATAGCCAAAGGCCAATCCAGGCTGCAAATATTTGCCAGAAAGATTACTTCAAATAATTCACAAATAATCCACATAAAACATTCTATTAAGGAACATTATCTACAAAATATTCATGCATAACAGAAGTCAGATTAGTATGTCAGAATGCCTGTACGTAATTCAGAACGTGAAAAGTAGATTAAAATGAAGTTTAAAAACCCATTTCTGATTTGAGCTATTGATGGAAGTGGCATTACAGAGCCTGGTGTTGATAGGCATCAGTCTGGATCCCACTTCTGTGAGACAGCTTCACACCTGCAAATAACTGCGGTATCATCACCATGCTACTCACTGCAGGCATCAAGCTGTTCTTTGCACTGTCCTGAATACCCAAGGTAGCTGCTCAGTACTAATATTTTCACTGATAATGAATTACGACAGTAAAGGTGACAGCACCAAGTTGATCATCAGGACAAAGGCAATATGCAAGAGAAAAAAACCCCAGCATTCCCAAATACAAAAGCCACCTGTAACTTTAACCCAACATTTACTTTTAATTTTGATGTTTCACTTCTGATACATGGGGATCTTCATTTTTGAGCACTTATATAGTGGGTGATTTCAAATTTTTAAAAAATAATTAAGTAGCAACAGAAATGCTACATATTTTTCCACAGTGAAAGGCTTACTGCCTCAGGCTGTAGCTTGTCAAACTGGTATTTGCGCTGCCCTTGTAGAGGAAAAAAATGTGAAGCTCCATTCTTAATAGATGTTTATTACAGCTATTCAGATATTTTCTGATTAAAGACCTGCAGTCAAAAAATGCTGATTTGCATACTCTGAATCATGTTCATTTCATCAATTCTACAGGTTGGCCAGCTGCTGCCCTCATTTAAGAGCTGCACAGCAGCAGAGTTTGGAGGCACCTGGATTCTCAGCAGCAATTCAACAATCAGCCAAAGCACTGAGTTTTGCTCACTTGGCAGCTCATTCTATTTGGAAAGAGTAGAATTAAAAGCCTGCGTTTAACTTACTCTAAATTGACTATTTGGGGCACTCTGCTTTGCACCCCTCTAAATTCCTTTCCACCATTTTGAATTTATGCTTCTTTTTCCCAATGTGGCAGAGTTTCTCTTAAAATCTCAGAATTTCCCTTGGAAACAAGCAGCCCTGGTTTCAGCTGTTTGTGACGGTTTCTGTACCAGGCTGACAGGTTTCAGCCAGAGCTCACCACCCTGCTAGATGCCCTAAGTCACATCAGTTTGAGCGTGACTTCTTGGTGTCAGGAAAAATCTGAACTGGCTGTAAGGAACAGGCTAAAGACACAAGCTATCTGTTCTCCAAGAAGATTGTGAAATTTAACAGTAGTCAATAGCCCACAAAAGGCAGAGCAACTAAATCAGTTGCAGATTCAGATGGTAGCCACTGTTACTCAAGTTTGTTGGAAACATCTCAACTAGTCTAGTCCCTTTTCCCTGGCAAAAGTATCGGCACATACCCTCCTCCAGGATGAATTCCTTGCCATTGCATACCTGCAAATAATGGTTTGTTCTTCTTTGGTCTACACCTTTTACATGCGGTAAAATATATTTCCTTACCTTTTTCCCTGACTTCCCAGGATCTCCCTGCATGCCTCTCTCTCCTGGGAGTCCTGATAGACCTGTATCTCCCTTAAAGAAGAATAAATGATTATATCTGCATACTTCAATAAATTCTTTATTCTGTAAAATGGATCTAAGAGTGTGTTAAAATATTAATTAATGATATACAATATTTTTGCTAAATAAAGGTTGTTATTCCCAGTAAGTTAAATATTCTATAGAGCCAGTATTTTTTTCTGATACAATCTAAAAGTATTTTAGATTTCTTTCCAAGCTCCCCACCTACTTCTTAAATCTTGCTTTTGTATTAAATTAATTTACATTTATTCAGTGAGTAAAAACATGATTGAACACTTTGTTATTCTGTGCACAAGAACAATATGATACGAATGTAATTTACTTGCAAAGTCAAACATCTGGGACTTAAGGAATGGTCAGCCAAAAATGCCTAAATGGAGTTGTTGACTACAGACTAACACCTCACTGACTGTACAAACTGGTCTAGACATTACTTTTAAGACTTGCCACAAAGAGTTGAAACTATCCATAGTCTTGCCAAGCGCTTCTTCCATGATCCTGGGAAAAATCACCAAAACCAAGATGTTTATGTCATCTTACCCAAGATTTTGGAAGCCCTGCTTAAATCATTAACAACATGGTATACAGTCTTCAAAATGGCAGCTGAAGTCACAGCTTTAAGTGTTTAACAACTCTTCTAACATGTAGGCAGTATGACCACTGCTGTCACACTGACTGGTTTTTTTTTTTTCAAATCATTGCAGAGGAACAGAGGTGGTAACGTTTCTAACAGGCCTTGGAAATACCTCACTAGCTTAGAAAAGATGGAGGAAAAGTCCGTTCCAGTTCTGGCTGCAGTAATGATTTTAGGAGAGGCTGGGAGCTCTAGCGCACCATTTTGAGCTTAAAAGCTAAAACTGTGAAGTTAAGTGAATAACTGTCACTGAAATTCCTTCTTATTTTGATCATAGTCAATTTATACCAAAAAATCTTCTACTTAGTTTATCAGCAACTAGTGAAAGAATTAGAAGACCCTGTAAGGAGCAGTTAAAAATAAAAACAGGCTCACTTTAAGTCCTCGTACGCCAGTTCCTGGAAGCCCTGGTTCTCCTTTTTGTCCAGGTTCACCTGGTTGACCCTAGTAACAAAAAGTGTTTTGTTTAACAGAGGAACACAATTTAGCTTCATTCATTACTTGCACTATTTCACTAACTGCTTTACACATAGAAGTGGACTTGATCCTTATGGGTCCCTTCCAACTTGAGATATTCTATGATTCTAAGTGGTCAAGTTTTCAGCCAAGCAGTTTTCAACCGGAAAATTCTGTTCTTTAAAATCCCCAGTAACTTGTAGGACTGCATCTATTTTATTTAACCTCGCAGTGGGCGATCCTTATGTCCCTTCCAACTTGAGATATTCTATGATTCTAAGTGGTCAAGTTTTCAGCCAAGCAGTTTTCAACCGGAAAATTCTGTTCTTTAAAATCCCCAGTAACTTGTAGGACTGCATCTATTTTATTTAACCTCGCAGTGGGCAGAAAGTCTAATTGAATCATTCCAACTTTCTCCTTTTTGTTTTAATATATTTTATTTTTTACTTTTTAGTTTTTTCAAAAACTCTTTGGTCACTGAATGAAAAGTGAATCCAAATAAATAAAAATCAGAACTTCTGTTTAAGAGAAAGTTTTACTCTCACAATTCTTCCTTCCAGTAGTTCTAAAACAGTTAAAGGAATTCCATTTTTCAATTTTGCTTTTAAAATAGTTTTTCACACTAGAAAAATTGTCCTCATACATAACATGTTTCACAGCTACTTATTTTTCCCTATATTAATATTAAACATTGCTGCTGTAACTGCTACTTCCAAGCCGAAGTAATGCCCAGAAGAAAATGATTGTATTTCTCCCTGCTTTTGCTACAGTGACTGATGTCTTCCTTTTGTAAATCAAGGTGATTACAAAGCACACTTCTGCTTTACAGTTCATTCCACTTGCTCTCCTTAGTATTTCAGCAATTCCCTTTTTCTCCTCTTACAGTGCTCACCTGACACTGTATCGCTAGAGGCTTGAGCTTTGACAACAGTAATTGTTTACCCCTTCTTCCTACTTTCCCTCCTTCTGTGGTGCAGTGTCAGCTACTAAGTACATTTAAGCTTTTTTTTCTCTCGTAGTGTTTCTATCCTTTGCTTTGGCTCTTTCTCATGATGACCATGGAAGGCTGAAGGACAGGCTGAAGGCGTGGTGGGACTAGCCTTAAGTCTCAAAACCATCGCTCATTTACAGCTAAGTTGTTTGGTATAATGCTTTACTTGAACACAATGTGTATGTGGAACCAAACTCATTTGATATAAACACGTTTGAAAGATACTTTGTTTATAAATTTGTGTTCATTTAGAACCTAAAATCCACATTCACAAAGGTTAAGGGCTGACGCTAAGCAGAAGCCATATGCTCCATTTGTGGAACACCTTGATAACGTGGGTAGTTTTCCCTCAGAGATTCGAAAGCGAATTGTTATCTCCAATGAAGAGTTACATTTTCATCTCATCAAACACACTCTTGAAAAGCCTGGCAAAGATATGTTGCTTGTTGTTTCTTGCTAGTGCTATTTTTAAAAATTAAAAATATTTTTAAAACATCTGAATCATTACCTTTGGACCTGGCAGACCAAAACCTTTAGATCCTTTTGCCCCAGGGTTTCCTTGTGGACCCTGTATACCCTACAAAGCAAAATAAATGAGTTAGTGCATTACACTCTTCCACATCTGAAATTCACCACGTGTCCATCTTTCAGTTAATCATGATTTTATCTTATCTTTAAAAAAAACAATTTGCTTGCCTGTCCTCAGGCTTAGTTCCGAGATCTTTATTTTATTTTTCCTTTGTCTCTATCCTGTGGATTTCACTGACATATCCAAGTGTAATGACAATTACTGTTCAGGGAGAAAACAAACGGGAAGTGTCTCAGTATCTGCATCTCAGCCCTGATTCATTGGGATAGTATGGTGGAGGCATGAACTCTTGCCTTCTTTCCAAAAAAACAAAAGCCAAAAGAACTTTTTGGATGTTTCAGTTTTTCTGTATCCAACTGTTAAAGGTTATGTTCAAGCTTCAAATGGCTTGAAATTCAGAAGTGGTGGATTCTTACCTTGTGAAATTCTTATCTATAATATGTCATCATCCAAGCAATGCATCTGATTTATCTCCTATGCAAATTATTATGCAGATTAGACCAAATCGCTGTTTGCTTGATTCTAAGACCATTCAAATCAGTTGGAATCACTTATATTTACAAGCTTTACCTAAAGACTAGTTTGACACTTTTTAAAATGAAAAATCACTGTGAGATTCTTAATGTCTTCACATCAAAATTAGAGCTCTGATAAAGTATAAAACAAAAACTACATGTGAATGCTTATTGTATGCCCAAAATGTAAACCTACCTGGCTTCCTGGATTGCCTATTCCTGGTGGTCCTGCTGGGCCCTGTGGTCCTACTTGGCCTTGTTCACCCTATGCAAAAAGTATTCCCAAGAGCTAAATTGCAATAGTCCATGCTAGGTGATTAACGTATTTAAACTAAACACAGAGCAACAGTACCCAAGCTGTATTATCTTGAAGTTTGCTGCTTCTCTTTCAGTTAAATGTGTTTGGAATACCTGAGTCTGCCTATGGTAATTGATTTAATAAAAATAATACCCCTTCCTACCTACAAACTCTCTCATTTATAACATTAGACGATCACAGCTGTAACTTTATTATTAGAAGGATCCATAGCTTATCTTTACATACTGAGATTAATTTTAAAGATTTTCTTGTACAGAAATACACACAGTTTCTTGCACAACACTCAGAAGAAAAACTTTCAAGTGTAAACAGAGCAGCTAGAGAGTATTTTTGAAAAATCTTTGTCACATGGTATTGCAACGGTATTGTACAGCACTTGGGGGGGAAATAGAGGAATTATGGCAGAGGGAATTATGGGGATAGAGGAATATGAGGAGGTCATGTGGGTATTGGAAGTGGCACAGACCCATGAAGGTGTCAAGGATGTGTGACACCAGTCCCTAGAAAACAAAAAATAATTAGTTTCACTTATGCCAGAAACACTTATTTACTGAAATGGTCCCAAATGCTTACTGTCCTGGCCATCGCTGCATTTTTTCTATACAGACATGGGAATAAGATGACTCATTCCTGCGCAGATAACCAATCTTCCTCTAACTAAGGCCTCGAGCAAGATAGTCTGGCAGGTGCTCACCAAGCATCTCTCTCACAGACAGGCCAAATCAGACCACACCACCCCACACCACCTAGGTTGCTCTGAAGATTTTGGAGAGCCATTTGACTGGACAGTGAGATGAGTAAGTTCAAGTTAAACTTCCCGCATCCGTGAAGCACTCACTGCTGACTAAGCTGTCAACGACCTTGGATGGGAGTGCTGTCTCCTCTCACTGAAGCTGTGTGGGGCGACGAGGAGAGCAGGAGTTGTGGGGACAGGAAGGAAGGAAAACAACAGGGAGTAGGAGGAGGGCTATGGCACTAAATCATGAGAAGGAAGACCTGGAATCACTGCCTCTGCTCTATAGGACATCTGGGCATGTTGCATCAGCCACTCTCTGTAGATGCACAAGATACAGGCTGGAATCTCATCAGGCCAAGGGAATTAAAATTGTTCTGGATCCCTCTTTGGGGGACTGGGCACCAAAAAGCTAACAAATTTCAAAAGACAGAGTGTTCCTTGGCCTGTTCCAAGTCCATTAGATTAGATGATTTAAAGGTTTTTTTACATTTTTTAAATATTTAAATAAAATTTAAAATATTTTAAATACAATATTTCTGAAAAAAAATTAGGAGGAAAAAAGTCCATTTCTTCCCTCATACTCCCAGCTGCATAGAATACAGTCCTTAGTGCTCTCAGTTAACATCAACAGGCTCAGCTACTTGTACAGATGAGTGCAGCCTATGGAGCTGCATGGAACAGTGTAGCATAGTTCCTCAGATTCCAGGTAAAACATACCTTTGTATTGTTATGATATTGTGTGAATAATTCATCATTAATTTAACTATAAATATAATTAACTATGGATACGATTAGTAAAGTACTCCGTGCCTCACCTTGTCTCCTTTGATTTGTTGACCTGGCAGTCCAGGAGAACCAGCTACACCTTTAGAGCCTTTTTCACCCTAGAAATATGTGACAGTTTTGTAACTGTATTTGGGAATTTATAAAGAACACCATCCTAGACAAACTGGTCATCACAATGTGGATAATGAGGAAAAAAGTATTCCTTCACAAACAAACAAGAAAAATAGCCAATGGAATTATCAGTTTTAGAGAAAAGCGATTAAGTTACAATTCATAACATGCTTCATCTGCATTCGTTGTGTTGTTGAACACAGGACTCCAAAAGGAGAAAATTAAATACTACGAAGAAGGAAGCTACATTTTGAAAATGCGATAGTATGTCCATTAGTCAGAGAGAGCAGTTCAGAACCTGGTGCAAGGACACGACTAACATCTTTTCCATAAAAGGAAGAAAAATCTTCTTTGCTTAGTAGTTCAAGGCTCTAGAGAATCTTGAAGCCACTAAAAAAGAGGGATACATTTTGATGGGAAGCCCAGTTGTGATTTAATCATAAATCTTTGCTTGTTTGTGCTCATCTTTAAAAAAATGAATATTCACATATATTAACCTAGCAAGTGCCCTTAATGAGGTTACTGTCCACAGAGACCTATACAACCCATCTTTTAGTTTCCCAAAATGGTAAGACAGAATGGAAACAGTCCATGAATGTTTTCTTCCAATACAGAACATAAATAGCTAAGTAGTCTTTCAGAAGACAATTTATCTCATTAATGCTACCAAAATAAGGTATCTTATTAAACACATAAATAAAAGAATCATTAACTGACTATTGTTAGAGGGACTGTACAACTTTTGTGTAATTATCTTGATAGAGTTTCTGAACTTGGAGGGATATTCAGAGAGCACAGTGATTCAGAAGACCAAGATCCATCAGCTGATATTTTATACCAGTGGAATGATCAGTGATCTTAAATAACTTAGACATAAATTTGGCCCACAATGTTAAAAAAAATAATTTCCATAAAACTACCTTTTGGCCTTGAATGCCCTCTCCTGGTAGACCTTTCTCACCTGGCAGACCATCAGGGCCACGTGGTCCCTGGAAGAAAAGAAAAATATATTCAGACTATATTAGCAATTCCATTTTCTATTGACATTTTGTCTAACTTGCTAGTATAGGTTCTTGCAACTCTTATGACACTGGTAAGTAAAAATGCTTCCCTAACAGCTGGCTGAGTCCAGGCAATTAAAATGAAGTGTGGCAACCCTTAATTGGAGGATTTAGATTAGAATGAGCTAATGCCGAAATGGCGTGAATTACATAATTGGTGTCTAAAGATTGTACCCTTAAAACTCAAATGAACCTGTAGATTTCTTTATAATAAATACATTTACCACTGTGAAATTTATTCCCTAAAATTTCATATAATTTCATGATTTTCAAGACGGAAATCATTAATTTGAACATAGGTTTTTTCATACAAAATGGCAGGTTAAACATACAAAATTAGAGAATGCCATTTTTGGGTCAAACAAGTACAGAAATAATTATTTTTGTAATACTTTCTGTTCTTCCACAAAATTCAGGTGTCTCATTATTTAAAGCTAATAACGAGTTTTTAAGGATGATCCTGATTAAGCAAAAAGTTTCTACATTTTTTGTGAGAAAAATAGTCTTTTACAACCACAAAATGACTTTCAAAAATACTGTTAGAATAAATCTAACACTGTGCAAGTGTGTAGGTCACATTTGTGGCTTCTTAATTAACAATCTCTTTGAGATTTTTAATGAAATACACAAGAAAACCATACATTTTATACATTTCAGGAAGAAAAAGCAGCCAGTGAGCTCTAACTCAACATTACAAAAAGCTTGCTGAAGTTCTGTAATTCAGAAGACAAAGGTATAACTAAAAGCATATAATTTGGGTCTTTGTTTTTGATGCAATTTAAATTACACACAGGAGTTGAGGAATGTCTCAGCTCTTGGATTTTCAACTTCTTAGAATTTGTTTTTAGACAATTTTTAAAGATTATCCTCAACTCCAACAAGTAGGGGTACAGCTATTTATATACAACTCCATGTCTTTCTGAAAACTGGATATTGCAATCCTGTTCACGTGGACCAAGCAAATATTTATTTCCCCAAAACTTGTTTGGACATGGCTTTATTCTCCTATTTGGGCAAGCCACATGCAATTACTGCCGCAATACTAGGCTGGCATAGCCGAACACACTTCTGCTGCTCAAGACTAGGTACAAGGTGGTTTATGGAATCAGTAGCCAATATAGCTGCTGTCAATCAATTGCACTCACTAAGACTTCTTTTATTATATTTCCACTTCCAATGCATATATCACTGACTTACAGGTAATCCTGGCTCACCAGTTCCAGGAGGTCCTGGGAATCCAATTTTACCTTCTTGACCTTGAGCACCCTTGTGAAAAAGAATATTAGAAAGTTCAGTCCTAATTCAACTCGATGCTTTTGAAAAGCATAACATTTACATATAGATGACTTAATGATGTCGCCAGAAAGGTCTGAAATCAAATGTGTAACATTTCCTGATGTAAAAAAAGCATAAATAACCATTTAGAAACATTTGAAAGTACCTTTCGATTAATACTTTGAGCACTAGATCACATTCCAGCCCTCATGCCAACAGCAAAGGGGTGTTATCACTTTGCATAAGGGTAACTGCTTAAAAGTGCAGGACCTGAGAAATGACAGGGATGAGGGAGCGAAGTCAGGCTAAATTGGTTGGAGTACAACCCAGCCATGAAGCAGGAATGCTCAGGTGTGAGGGATCCTCACCATAGCCTCTATCTAGGCACTCAAATTGAAGCCTGCTTTAGTGGAATATGGGATTGCATGGGAACTCCAGGAACTGCATAGTTTCTGTATCTTCTATTTATAAGGTGTCATAATCTTCACAATTCCTCCAGTTTACTGAGGACTATGTGCTTCAAGGATAAGAGCACAGAGGATTTTTATCTCTCCCCAGAGTAGTACAGAGACTGGGAGTGACATTCCTTCACTATAAACGTAATTTCCCTTCTGGAATGACCCAGTGTTGTTCCTTTTACATGGCAAATTACTAGTTTCTGAGCTCTACAAACCCTCTCTATGTTCCAGGGTCTGCCCACTGCAGAGAAAATATGCAGGAGTTCAAAGAATGTACAGATTAGAGCAGTAAAAGCAAAAAAAGTGCAGGTATTTTAGACACTGGCACTTGGCTCCAAAAAAGAGGGGAAAAATGGCATAAAGCAACACCAAAGATTTAGCAGCCAGAAGAACTAGGGTGAGATCTAGTTCTGCCCAATTTAGATTTCTTGTTTGAGTCTGAGCTGTAGGTCTCTGACAAAACTCTCATAAACTAAGTAGTCATGTTTCCTATGTAGATGCTTTTGCAGTTTTCCAAAAGGTGATTTGGCTGGCCAGCATAGGCAGACATGACTTTTCCAAATTAGCAAGACTGGATTCCACCTTCTAGTCTTTTGCAATAAAATAAGATAGAGGAAGTAAGTGCTGCATGAGAGAGAGAATTTTATGACCTATAAGAATATCTGTTCCCTAGTGAAGAAATAACAAGGAAAATCTGTCACGTGACTGTGTATCACAGTGACTGAGATGTATTTTTATGCCTTGAAGTATGGTTTACTCATTAGTGCAAGCATCTACTAGTGCTTGAAAATGTTCTCACATATTTAACCCCCATTTAAATGGCATTATTTCTGACTTCTATTATATCAATGGGATCACAATAAAAACTTGGAGTTGCTGGAAAGGCAGGTCTGTTATCTCCATCCTATGCAAATACAAAAACCTGTCAATATTGTGTCAGTTTTACATTTAGATGATAAGAGCTTGAATTTGATAAAACAGCAGGTGAGAACTTTCATCCAAAAAATGACTGCCCACAGTTAGCACTTTAATAGACATATTACTGAGAGTTACCTTGGGTCCTGGCTGTCCAACACCAGGGAGTCCTGGAGGACCATAGGGACCTAAAGGGCCTTGCTCTCCCTAAAGGAAAAAAAATGGAAAGAAACCATTAATGCAAATGGAACTTTAACCAAATTCCACCAGAGTATCTTTCCACAGCCTCATTAAGGGCTACAGCAATACGTTTTTAAAGTTAAAAAAACCCCAACCAACCAACCAAACAAAACCTGTCTTAAAGATAAATGTTTAGATTAGGAAAGGGCTACAAATACGTTTTTAAAGTTAAAAAAACCCCAACCAACCAAACAAACAAAACCTGTCTTAAAGATAAATGTTTAGATTAGGAGCAGGGTCAATATCCTGGCCATACAAGTTGCTGGGATAGATAATAATGTTACAAAGCCATTCTTTCATACGCATCAGGAAAGATAAAAAATGTATGTTTATTCTTTGTCATATCTTTGGTCCTAACTTTATCCAATGATTTGGTACTTCCTCAGTTTTTTTCTTGCTACAAAGATGGGCATTTGGAAATTAAGCAGTGTTTATGCTTTAAACATTGCACTTAAGGTTCTTCCCATAGCAACAACTGCGTATCACGACTGTTGTTCCTACTGCTATCTTTGACTGTAGCTCCTAATTCTCTTGCGTGTTTAGTATGTTTCTAACAAAGCCAACATAGCCACACGATTATTAAAAAGGCTTTTTATCAAAATGTGTTTATTTTCTGGGGAGGTATTCGTATTTGGGGGGTTGAAATTTTGTATATACCAAGAAATTTTATATGCTGAGTTCTGAAACCTTTCAATGAGATTTTTGCACTTTGAGAGGTCAATGGAAGTGTAAAAAACGACTTCAAAGCCAGGTATTTCTCCAGAAATCTACCAGTTTGTAATCTGCCAAAGAATGAAGCTAAGATGCAGGAATGGGAATATACAGTGAAAGTAAATAAACAGATTATCCTTGAAGATTAATTTCTGGTAACTCTGCACTTGGAGTGCTACTACTGCAGCTTTAAACCTAGAATAAAGTGGAACTTGATGCCCAGTCTTAAATTCATTCCATTACAGGACAATATGATAATTTGAAGAGCAGCTGTGAAATTTAATGCTTATTCAAAATACAAGATTTTATAGCACACCTTCATAATCTAATAAATTAATACAGCATCACTAGGATATAAGTCTTAAAAGGCAGAGAAAAATCAGAGAAAGCTGGTATAACTCAGCAGAATAGCACACGTATCTCCACATAGCACACTGATAGGGTATTAGCAACATTGACATTGCTTTAATGTGGATTCTGTGCACGTAGCTGTTGGCAAAATACAGAATATAGCAAAGAAGTTTACTGTATTCCTAGGTAGACCTTATTGTTTGGGTTTCCTAATAATATTTTCATGAAGCTTTTGGACCAGAGTCACAACTTAGTTGATGTGTATCCAGATTATCGTAAATGATGCAATTTTTACTGATATAAAGCCGATTAGAAATGGACCCTTTTTGTTCTGAGCTGTTTTTTTTCCTCCTGTGTTTGTTTTGAAACTTATCAAACAACAACAACAACAAAAATTCCTCAAATGGCCCATCTTCTAGACTTCCAGTTCCTCCATGGGATTAATTTGGCATTGAACAAACTGTCCTTTTAAAATCAGTTGATCAAAAATCATTTTTATTAAGTGTTTCCCATCAGCAGGAAATTTAGGGAAGGCCAAGAATAATACAACCAAAGCTCGTACTTGTCTCCTCTTTAATTCTCTTTACAAACTCTCTGGTTTAAGTACTGTTGTCCTTTAAGCCAACAGCTAGCTGAATTTCAGGGCTTTTGGGGCTCGTTCTGTTTAGACAAGAAGTAGGGGAAATACGTAAAGAAATGTTTTATACTATTTCTTTAGAAAAGAATATATACTAAAAGCAACATTTTCAGAAGGGTTTTAGTGATTTAGAAGCCTCCATTTCATTTCCAACAGTAGTAATTTAGGCTACTGAATTTCATTCATGCCAACAGGTCACAAGCATCTAAGCATCAATGGAAGTTCAGCTTCTGATTGTGCGTCAGTATGTAGAAGTGCACTGACAGAATGGTATCGGCAAAGCCACAGTGCTGTAGTTACACACACCCAGCCCCGTGGTGTGCTCTGCTTCCAGGGCAAAATCATCCTCATGGGAGCTATACAAGTAGAACTGTTGTATTAAGGTTTCATTACAAAGTTTTGCAAGCAAATTTCCAGGCATAGACACTCCCTCAAGGACAGAGATACTTCTGCCACTTCTACCCACAGTTGTGCTTCTTGCAAAGCTGGTCAAGATGCACAAAGCATGGGTTTTGGAAGAACGTTAAGCCAAGCACACAAGCCTGGTGCCCAAGAAGCTTTGCCTTTCAGCCCATAGGCTCCCTTACCTCACCACCAACTCTTACTTCAATAGCTCTCCACTTGACAAACAACATTAACAGAAACAGCTCCACGCAGCTTCAGGGCCTGGAGACAGTCTAGTTAGGGATGGACTTCCCCACTTCAAGGAAGAGGTGCCTCAGTGAGAAAGAAATAGGCACAGGCTGCTGTAAGGCCAGGCAGTATGCTAAATACTAGCTGTTCAAATTCACAGTCCTCATTTCTTTCATGGAGAAGGCAGCCTGGGATCTCTGTTGTGCCATGATGTATTAGCATGCCCCACAGAATGAATGCAAAAGATATGCAAAGTTGAAAATATATTTAAAAAAATCTATCAGATAAAAGAAAACATAATTCAGCAGCATGGAGCACCACTATGTGTAAGTAGGCTACTCTGGGCACAGCAAATGCCACTAAGCACGTTGGCTCTATTTGTCAAAATTAAACCTCTGAAATGGTGTAGGAACTTGTTCCATTCTGAAAAACGATGTTTGATAAATACAGGCTCATCTCCCAGCTGAAACAATAAACCAAACCCCTTTGTTGTGTTTGGATAGGGTCTTCCAAATTTTTTGTCCTGTCGTCCAAACAGACATTGTGTTTTGTATCTATTTCTGACAGCCCTTGACAGAACTTTCCAAGGACAGGAACTCTGAGGGATGCTTCCTATCGCAAATCATTCGCTCCTTCACAAGTTCACCCACGTGATAGAGCTATGCTAATATATGCGCTGCCTCGAATGCAGATGGGAGTCCTACTGAAGTTAATGTTTTTCCAAAAGCTCTTTTTTTAGCCATGATAAAAACATTACATAGTTTTCTCTCCAGTGACTGGTGTCATGTAATCTGCCTCGCAGCAGCTGTACTAGTAGGTACTGGTGTAGGCAGGGTAAACAGCCCTTATGATAAAAGCATGTAAGGTAGTATGAAAATTTTGTTCTGGTGAACGCTTTCTCACTGATAGCAGAGGATGCCTGAATATTAATGGAGAAAGAACCCCCACCTTCTACCAGACAACATGCAAAACTTGGAAACTTAAACTATTCAATCTATTTTAAAGACTGTATATTTCAAACTTCATATGGCTATTAGTAAGCCTGACTTTTATCTTCTGTGGTCTTGGTGCTACAGGTAATGTGGAATTTACTAAAACTATAAAGTGCTGGCAATAATAACATTATCTCTGCATGCAGAAGGAAAAGTCTGCTTTTCAGAGCAGCTTCTTTGTAATTATTTTCTTTGTCTAACACTCTGCTCAAATTCTTTTTTCTCTCCCTATTGGGATTTTCCTTCAGGTGGCATCTAATATCAGCTAGAGCAAGGGGAAGGAAAATTACACTTGATCTGAGCTTAAAATTTTTACATATTAAAACTGTACCATTTTAAGCTTGGAACATACTTAACAGTCTAACCCCCCCAAAAAAAATAGTTTGTTGTGTTATGATGAGTACTAGTTAGTGCCAATATAAATAATTTCCTTACTTTCAAGAAAGCACGTACATACTGTAAGGAACACAAAGACTCTGTATTTCAGTCTACAATGTGATAATGATTAAGTTATAGTAAAAAATAATCTTCAAACATAATGATTTTATCATTAAAGTAAACATTGGCAACACCAATGCAAGTAGATAAAGATATTTTAACGGACATTATTGATATTTTGTATTTCTAAGCTAGTTGAGGTACCTAGGAACTATACTTATTTACAAGGAAATTGGATTTTTCAGTCTCCTGGGAAAGATGTAACTTGCCACATAAGTAAGGAAAGAATTTATAAGTCAGCAGAGAAGCAGCAGCATCCCTTATCAGTTCATTCTGGGACACATTTTCAGGGAAATATGTAATGATGGGTTTCTCACAGGATTATCCCAAGATGTTTTTATGGGAATAACTGCTTCGAATACCCACATTCAAACTTAATTGTTTCCTTAAAAGTTTGAATACATGTCTGTTCACAACTTTAGACTCTAATTCAGAATCTCACTATGCATATGAAATTTTCCAGAGAGGCTCTTACTATAGCAGTGGCTTTTAAGAATGTGTTGTGTTCAGTCTTTCCATGAATATCTCATGGTTTCTAGAAATGTGTACTTTATTTCTATTAGCTGGTCTAAGAGTTTAAACAACTCACTTCTGAAATGAGAACTGTAAGTACTCCCTGTTCATCACTTCCTTATGAGTGGAACACAGGTCATGCCCACCTCCTGATTTTATGCCCCAATTTTATAATCTGTAACCATATCATTCTGTTTGGAAATTGTCCACTGAAATTTGCGAATAGTCACTATTATTCCCCTCACCAACGAACACATTTTCAAAATTACCTTGAATATAAACACTCTTATGCAACCTTACTGGTGCTATCGTGTAGAATATGTTTTGTTTGGGTTTTTTTAATAAGTATTAGTTAAGCATTTTTTAATAAATTAATGAAAACAGACAAAATAATGCCTACTATTTTGAATAAATTAATAGACATACGCATGTTGAAGATTCATTTTTTATCTAACACCAAGAATACTAGGGGAAAGTGGATGTGCACATTTCACATTGGTGACCCCAATGAGGTAATTTAGCTTTGCAAAAATGTAAGCAGCAGAACCTTAGGGCTGAGAGATTTGCTTGACCAAAATAAAGGGCATTATATTAATTCCTAGACCTCGGTTTTCCAGAAGAACCCTGGTAATTCCGTTTCCTTTTTAGAGAAGAAACCAAGACGCATCAAGTCCTTTTGTGTTAGAATATTTGCATTTTTCCTGTTTTTTTATTGCTATTGAAGGGCAAAGCTGTCTTCTAATGAGAACATAGCCACATAATATAAGTGGTAATAAATAAATCCAACAAAAGTAAATGCAGTAGCCAGTTAGGACGCTATTTTACTGTATTAACCAATGCAGTTAAGAGATATGTAGAACCCAAGTATGAAAATGACAGAAAACAGGTTACTGGGAATGTTGGAAGAGAGATGGGATTCTCACTGGATAATGTTTCTGGACACTACTGCTTATGACAGAATATATTACATTTATAGAGCAAGTAAATCTTTTGTTTCTATTAATAGAGAATACTGACTTTATGTCCTGTGTCCCCTTTTGAACGCCTATGGCTTCCTGTAGTAAATTCAATGTGATCTTTGAGAAACAAACCAAGCAAAAGCAACCACAACTGATTTAATCCCCAAACCACCTATTAACCAGCCATCTAGCCAATTCCTGGCCATCTAGGCAGGAATATGGGATACTACTGGAGCAGAACCAAGAGCGGCATGGCTCTTCTCTTTGCCGACTTTCTGCTTCTGGTACTTTCAGTCTTTCTCTAAGTGAGATAGTGTCTTCTGGGTTTTTTGGAAATGGTTGCATCAGCCAGCAAAATCATATCATGGGCCACCCTCGCATTCTTAGTGAGACAAGGAACACAAAATCTGAGTTCCTTGCTCCCATAAGCTGCAGTCTGACAAGAATTGAGTGTCTCTACCTCAGACCCAGGGTTATAAATTGATGTTCTGCAAATTCAATTGTGTGTGATAACTTAAAAGAACCACAAATTTTTTTCCTGTGGGGTTTTTGTAATTTTCTTTACATGTTTTATAGATGAATGAGGTACATGGTACACTTTGATTCAAGTTTTTATTTTATGTTACAATGCAGATAGTATGTGGTGGCTGATGAAGTTGAAGAATGCCTTTAAGTGAAGCAAATGTCTAAGAAAATATAAAGCACAGCTGTGAATGGTATTTTTTCTTGGTATTTTAAGTTAGTGAGAGACAGAAAATAACATAGAATTTGGCTTTAACGATATGATTTTTCTTTTGTAAATTTAACATCTTTCTATTGAAATGTTGCCAATAGGCAATAGAAAGTCAGTAAAACAGAAAACAAACTGAATAATCCTGGTCCTTTGCTCAGAACATGCTTGGGGAACAGGACCAAGATGACTGCTTCAGAAGACAGGAGATACACAGTGAAAACAGCCAGTTCCCAACTCCTAACTGCGTTTTGAGTGAAATGTCCCGTTACTCTCTAACGTTTTTCTCTTAAAGTTATTACGTTTTATACTGTGTTGTAGGTTTACTGTTAACATGCACGTTCAGCATTTGGTTAAATGGAAATATATTTAGTCAGGTAAATTGATAATAATATAAGATGAGTTAACATGTATTTTTATTTTTATAGAAGCGGAGTTCAAATTTGTCATCTTTAATGCCTCAACCTCTTTATAGAGAAGGGTTGTATATATGGTAATAAAACTATTTAGATGTTTTTGAGATGTTATAACTTTGCAGAAATGCAAATAGAGAAAACTTTTTTTAAAGCTTGCTTAATAGCAAAAACTGGTTTTAGTTAATGCCACGCTGAGCCGCATTCTGTGAAGAATATAGGCTGGGGAACATATTCATACATGACTTTAACGGAGGGTGAAAGTAAAGTGATGAAGTTTGCTTGTATATTAAAGAGGTTATTAAAGATAAGCACTGATTGCGAAGTGCATCAGAAAGACTTTAAGAGGTTAAGGATGTGATTCAGCTCCATATGACCACTCCTAAACTTAGGTGTCTACGTGGAAACAGGTTGGCTGATTTCCTGCTGTAGTCAGTGGAAAGCTGGTCAATGCAGGCAGTGGGACTTTGAGAGAGATTCAACTCATTACGGGCAATATGATAAGGCAATATCATGAAAAGAGATGGAAGTAGAGTATTGTGCAGCCAGTGAGACTTCACACTGATAGATTAGCCAGCAGCTTAAAAGAGAATAAGAAAATGCATATGAATAACAGAAGAAGTAAGGTATGAAAAGTTCTTTTAAGTAATTTCTTGGACAATGTTTCTGGACTCCATGCTACCTTGCTTCAGACAAGTCAAATTAAATTAGCTGAAGTTGCAATGCCATCAATACTCTCCTGCTGGTGGCTGCCAGAGCCAGGGGCATCCAGACAGCACACAGATGACACTATCCCCAGCCGTGTCTGCCACCTGGCACTGCAAAGCGAGAGAATGGGTACGGCACTGCGTTATAGAGGTGTGGGATGGACTGAGCTGACCAGATAGATGAGTGAACTGTAGACTTCACAAATGAGACCCAAAACATCTGTAGGCTGAGCTTGATCCGGAGTTTATATTTTGAGGAACTGAATCTCCTCTTTCAAACCTCAACATGGCCCACTAACAATGAATAAAAGTGTTCAGCGGCGGTGTTCTGTGTTATGTCACATCGATACTAATGCCATGCAACTGCCTTTAGCTCTGCTAAACCGGGGTGAAGTCACTAGTTCAGCTCAAAAAGCAGAAAGTATTAGCATGGAAAGGCCACGGGTATAAGGAACTGCACTGAGAATAGACTTATTTATTTTATCCAAGGCAGTTATAAATAACTGCCACTTTTCAGAGATATTGTATTATGTGTCATGAAAACTAATTTTAAAAGAGCAATTGAATAATCCTTCTGTAAGGACAAAAGATATTGGAAAGACTGCTATGTGTGTGAACCAAAAAAGGCTGTGACCTTTACTAGCTGAATGGGTGTTTATTAAGCTGTAAACAACCACCGATTATCTGTACTGATCATTAAAAAATTTTTCACTCATCTTAGATAAGTTCCAAAATGTCAAAGGTTAGCTTCAGTGCTAGGTATGGACAAGAGACAACCTCTAAACATACATATGTTTCTGCTATACTCTTTTAAGTATAATTACCTAAGTGTATTAATTAAACTTGCCTGGTGATATTTTTATTATGAAAGATGTCTGAGCCTGGAAAAACCTTGACTATAAACTTTAAGCAGCAGGTTGCAGAATTGGAAGCTGAAAAAAGAGGGAACTTTCTTTCTTATTCATACTGAAAATCTGCAGCTAAAGTATAAGAAAAGACAATAAATATTATATCCAGGTAGAAGAATTCTAGAGACAACTGCATGTATTTTACAGACATGAAAGTGTGTGAAGAGACTGACAGGAGGACAAACAACATTCAACAAATACGGTTTAGTGTATAATAAAAGTATCTGGTAGTACTATCTTGGACTGATCAGTGTGAAATGGCAGATAGAAAAATTAGTCATTTGCTGTGCTGAAGTTAAAGAGAGGCATGACTTTTCCACCACATGTATGAATAGCTTCTTTCAGACCCATCATGCTCTTTCTTTCCCCACTTCTGAAATATTCTGTAGCAGCTTTCCTAATCGAGCATTTTGTTGAGAAGATGAAGAAATAAAAAGTATGAAAAAGCATTTGTCAGGAAGAGTAAAATCATGATGGATGCCAGTATTCCAAACTTTTTACCGTGAACATTTCCCATATCTAAATTTACTTCTGTGAATCTTCAAATGAAATTGTTGCCTAAGAAACAAACATGAGTGTTTAAATATTGCATCTTTGGCAAACTGCTTTGTGTGAATTTTGTTGCCTTGTATAACTTATATGTGGCATTGTATTAACCAGGCTATCAATAATCCTGTGGTAGAAAGTCTTTGTCATTAGACTCTACATTTTCAAACTGATACATGAAAGATCTTTCTGTACCGAACAATGATGTTAATAGCTGTCCCATGGGCAAGACAACTGTATTCACATAAAGCAATTTCCCAAAGGTTTGCAAGCCAGAAGACTGCCTACATTAATCAGATACTTTATCCAACTGATTTTGCTTGACAAGCTGTAGTCATTAACTTTAAATGATCTATTTTAAACATAACTAAGGCATTAATCATCATCAAATCTTACACCTCTACCAATTTCAAAGTTGTCTTGAGTTTTTACAGTATACAAGCAATTAAAAATGACTTAAAATACTCAATCTAAAGATTTTATAACCACCATCTAGAATTACTTAAAATCTTTAAACACAAGGCATTTTAGTCAAAAATATTCTAGAAAAAACTTCCCAAGTGACAGCAAGGGAAGCTAAGAAGCCAAGACACATATTCAGGTGATTTAAATTCCAACCTAAGTGCTGTGGCTCTAGGCAGGTCCTTGGTAGCACCCTATTGTGGCCCTACAAAATGCTCTCGGAGACCCAGATGGAGAACCAGCTGCATGTGCCAACAATACAAAGCCTTCATATCATGATGACGCTATGGTGCACCAAGCAGGTGGTGTACAATATCGCTGTGCAAAGGACACCACTAACAAAAAACTACTGAGGAAAAAGGAGAGTAGAGTATAAAGATTCTACACAGAGTTTCTGCATCCTCTCTCTCTACATAAATAACATCTACACATATACAACTACATCTTACCTTGCTTCCTTGAATGCCTTTCGGGCCTGGCTCACCTGGAGGTCCGCTGATACCCTACACAAAAGCCAAAGTATAGAATGAGTTGCCTTTGAAGATGCATGTGAAGTTTCTTTTGAATTTGGCCTGAACAGAGTACAGTAAAACACAGCACAATGCTAAGCTCTAAAGGACAAGAGTTTTCTGTGTCCTATCCTGGGAAGTGCCCAACACATTGAATATTGTTAATATTCAATAACCAGTGCTGGCAGAAAGGATATCTTACTACTCCATGTGAATTGCATCTGTTTTATCTGAAGCTTTCCGTTCCTTTCTCCTCCTGCTCCTGACTTTGCCATATTTTCATATTCTCTCTTCTGCCCAAGCAAATAAACTAAGCCGTCATGTCCTATTTAGCTGCGTTTGTAAGAGATCAGTTCCCCTCATCTCTCTGTGATGATGAGCTGAGATTAATTTTAATTCCCTGACATTACTACAACCATTGTGTCCCCTCACACAAGGAAATAATTAATGGCTCTTTGGAAGAGACAGAGCAGGTAAGGTACTCTGTCTGGAGTGATGACATTTGAGGAGGTCCCTTCACCAATACAGTGGCTGGTACGGTAGCTAGAAAAAAGGAGGTCTGATAATTATGAAGAGCAATAAGATCACAGGATGAATAGATTACACCCAAGTCCGGCGTTAAAGCTTTAACTCTTCCGGGAACCCGACTTGTGAGTTAGTGAACATCCCACTGGCATCTGCTGGGCTGCCCAGTTGGGTCAGATTGGTCAATGTTGTTGCAACTACCACTAACAGAGCTGACAATCAAAATGAAGTGGAAGCCTCATGAAGTTTTTTAAATGACTGGAGAAAAAAAAAATCATGAGCTATCAAAAGAATAATACCACAAAATTACAGTTTATTGTAGTAAAAATGCTGGGTCAAATATGGATCATTTTATGCTTATAAAAAGACACAAACTGGCCCAAATGTAAACGTATTGGTTTCATTGCTGACACAAAAATGTGCTCAGAGTGTGTTCATTCCCGTTCTTAAATATGATAAATTACAGGAAACGCATGACTATCCAAAAAGAAACAAAAATAATCCCTTTCAGCTACCATCATTAATAGCTTTAGTAAATCCTCCAGAATATTGCATTTTGGCTCACAAACAGATATGAAAATTTTGGAATATCTGTGATTTTGTATCTCCCATGGATTTCCAGTCAGAAAAAAAATATTTATTATTTTCTCCTTTCTTTTGCAGCTTTTGCACAAAGCATGCAAAAATGCAATCACACACCTAAGTAACAGTTATACGACCACAAATCAAATATTGGGGGGAAAACAGTGAATGAAATGAATATAGCTAGTGTTCCAAATTATGCTCAAATCATAACTTTACAAACTAGGGAATAACTGTCTCATAACAGTACAGTGATGTCCCAAGTGCTGTATTGTGCACAAACTCAGAGTAATATGGCCTTACTCCTTGGTTTATGTATTTTAATTGAGTACTATTTACTAAAAGGAATCTGTATTGTGCACAAACTCACAGTAATATGGCCTTAGTCCTTGGTTTATGCGTTTTAATTGAGTACTGTTTACTAAAAGGAATCTTGCAGTTTTGTTTGTTTCAAAAGAAGCAAACTCTACTTTATTCTCTTAGTATCTTGGTGTCATATAAAGAACTAAAATATTTCTTTAAAATCTCTTAGTAGTTGAAAAGCATTTCCAAAAGGGACTTTGAAAAAATCACATTTTTATAAGCTATTCTTCCTGAGGTAAAAAATTACGACCATGATGTGAGAGGGACAAATGTCCCAGCAGTAAAATGGCAATGTGCTTGAGGCAGGGTGTGCTAATAGAAATACATAATATAATCTGTTAATATAAATACATAAGATAAATCATTCTCAAGCTCATTGCATGCTATCTTCCTTTTAGTCATTAAGCAGGTTGTAGTTCCCATGGTAATTACTTAGTTCTCATAGCTCAGAATTACAGTAAATCCTTGTAACCATTGATTAGTCCTCTTGTATAGTGGTACATTCATCCGCTTCTGTTTTCCAGCAGTTAGGATTTTTTTTTGTAATGAGCCTTTCAAACCTAAACTGAATGTAGACCATTGTATTATATGACGATATGTAACATCAAGCTCAAAACCAGGATAATGTAGGAGTAATTGCAGTGATGCTGTATATGAAAAGAAAAAAACAATTTGATTTTGCCTTAAAATAATCAGGTTATGTCATTGTACGAGGCTTGACTTGCAACAGCAGCTGGTATTTTATAGAGTGTGCAAAACTGAACATATACTGCACGGTGAGTTGAATTTATGTAGGGAAATGCTGATGATTGGTGATCTGATTTGTCTCATTAATTCCTGTCAAAATTGGCCAAAAAACTCTTAGACTCCGTGTGTTTCCATTTTCTAATAAACAAGAATAAGTAAGTGTCATCTTTTGGGGCACAGATCACATCTTTACTAATTGCTTACCAGACAGAATTACTGGAGCATAAAATAATAAATTAATAAATTTGTAGCATTATTGCATGTCCATTGCCAAGCAAAAGGAAAGCAGAAAAACGTAATTTAAAAACATTGAAAATGGCATTTAGGACTAAATGTTCACATCTTAATACCATGTAATAAATTTCTGTTACCATATCATGCCCCCCTTATGTTTTCTTTCATATAACCCAGAAACAGGCTCAGCAGAGAAGTGAGTGGGCAAGTGCTGGCCTTCATCATTCCACATCACCTAGGGATCTACTAGGAGACTGGTATAACTTCTTGAGATGTCTACTCCATACAGCAGCTCTTTTTACATGTCTAGTATGAATTTTTTAATGGAAATTACACAGGGTGTAAGAAACACAAAGACAGCAATAACCCTTTTCAGCAACTGCAAAGAGAGAAGAGGACGATCTGGACTTCTGCACAGATAACAAATAAATGATCACTGATCTGAGAGTGGTAACAATCTCTGCTCCTAATAATACTGAGACTTTCTCTGACTCATTGCTCAGGTTTTGAAATAATTACTGCAGATTTTAGCCTCCCCAACAAATTTCAGTCTTTCTGGCTGCCTTATGTTTCAAGAAGGACTGTGTACAGCTTTCCAAGATACAGCAGGACGCTGCCACGTAATAGAAGAGGAATTTAGCAAGTAGGGGTATGACAGGGCACGATTATACTCTAAGGGTAAGAGGAGATCCCTGCAGTTGGAGAGCCCAAGTGGGCCACGCACCTCTGAGCAGCTTTAAGCAGCAGCAGCAGCCAAGATTTTTTCTTTGAAAATTATTTCCAAAAGACAAAGATTTGCCAGACTCTGCTGTCTTGGTGTCTCATGCACCAAACGTGCTGCTCTCCACAGAGCTGACAGGTTGTATGCAGAAAGAACCTTACAGAATATAATGTGTTTTCTTTTTATTTGGTAGCTTTTAGTTCCCTTACCTGAGGTCCCCGAGGTCCCCTAGGGCCAAAAGGACCTTCCAAACCCTGAGGAAAAATAAGACTCAATTATCAGATTAATAGGAAATTGCAATAATCTGCTTTAAAGTATTGAAAACTGCAGTGTACATGTAATGACTCATATCTCTGTTCAAGCACTTTCTAGGGAGTTTATTCTCTCTCCAGAGTACTGCTGTTCTCACTCTGTATTCAGTAATTGCCTGTTACATTCCATCCTCAATATTTGGTTAAAATACCTTTCATATACAACAAACATTGTGGATGGCTACTTAACATCTTAGCTATTTGATTAACCAGTTGTTATTTGCTACAGGTCTTTAAATTTAATTTCTAGAATTATACTAGACACAGAATCTTAAAAAAATGCTGCAGTGCTTACACCAGAATAACTTCAGGTAACTTTGTCTCACTAACTCAAACTGCAGATCAGGAGCATGGCAGAATCACACTAATAGTTCGCAAAAAACATTAAAAAACACATCCAAAAAAAGTAAAATGCCATATTTTTTTATTCCATTAGCTGTCATTTCTCCATTTAATGAGTTCTTACCAGTTACAGCCACTGTAGATTGTTCACAAATCTTTCTCCTGCACTGTTTTTTCTTCAGTCACCAGAATGCATATTCTACGGGATTTCACTTCTAGTTGACTCAATACTCAGTTATAATTTATTTCTAAAGCAAAAATAGCTTTCAGCAAATAGTTTACCGGTCTTTTCTTTCTCTTTCTTCTCTTTTAATTAGCAACATCTCCGCACACAGAGGCACTGGCAGACTGCTGCATTTTTCAAGGCATGTGTCACGTTTTGAACTTCTAAAGGCCTTGACGAATTTAGCAGTGATACCTGCGCAGCCACACCCCATCGACTGTCTTCCTCTACAGATTCAGATTCAGAATTTTTTAACAATTCTCTACTCCCTGGCATTTGCTCCCAGGCCAAGCATCAGCCACCAGAGAGAGCAGTTAACCCCATTCCGTTCTAGCCCATTTACAAAACTACACAAGCAATGGATGGCACAAACAACAATATGCTGATGCGATGATAGCTACTTTTGGTAGAATACACACATATGATTGGAGTCAGTTTTGATTTCAAAGCTGAACACAAACTGTCTGAATTTCAAGCCTGAACAGCTTTTGAAAAAACTCAGATTCACAGCATCAAAACCTCTGCTGGACTCAGTCTGATTAGTGAGATTGGAAAGCGGCGGGGGAAAAATGCCACATTTTCAAATCAGACAACACTACTGCCAATTATACTTCAATGTCCATCACTGCAGTTAAAGATGCCCCTCGGAATATTGAATTTACTTCTTATACATTTGGCCATGTATGTTCTGTTTCTGATGATTTTGTCCAGCATAGACTACTTTCATGAAAAAAAAAAAATCATTTTGTTCTATCTTCTGCATTTGTAAATGTGAAGCTGGGAATTCTGGAATTACTAGACTGATTTTCATTTGTTCACTAAGTTCTTGAAGTCCTTAATCCATTATAATCTCTGATCCTCTGCAGATGTCAAACTTTTTTTTTTCATCACTGTCCTCAACAGAAATGAAACAAGCGAACTTCTGGCAGCCCTGGCATATGTTTTCTACATCCAGATTTCTTGGCTGCTTTGATTATGTTCTTTGCCAGTTTCTGAACAGCTTCTTTTTATCTTAGTAGACATTTCACATAACCTCATGCTACTTCTCACATATTGCCTGGATAAAGAAGTTATGATCTTCCTTATTCCTCTGAGAGATGCAACTCTTTCTCCTTTTTCATCGATATTTCAGCCTTTTCTGACTCACTTGCTGCCATTTTGAACCCTAGCATCTCACAAGATACTCTCAGCCTTTAGGTTTTTATTATAGTATAATGCCCTTTTTTCTTTGTGACAAATACTGCTGCTTTGAATATTTCTAATTCCTACCTGAAATTCATCATCAAATTACAGGTTCCAGGAACCACAAACTTTTCAAGTTGGTCTTTGATAAAGGTAAACATAATACGGATGTTAAAACTGAAGAAATGTGCTTTAATAGAATGATCAATTGCAATCTAGTTGGTAGTACTTAACAACTCGAACTATACATCAGTGGTTTGTAGCAGTCATACAAACCTGCTTACATGAACTCAAGATGCATGATTATCTCACTCAGGAGTACATTATCCTTCCATCTTTCAGAGTGTAAAAACCAGGTAAAAATCTATATTCACTTGTATCACTTCTGCACTTCAGGTTAAAAGAAGAAGAGGACTAGGTAGAAGTGTGAATGCATTATCAGCACAGATGGGCTGGTAGACCTGAAAGTTGTTCAGATTGTGTAAGAACCTGCTTCTATTGTAATACAACTTTATACACTTGAATTAAAATTAACATTTTAAGGAAAAAAAAAATCTGGTGAACTCTGTAACATGCTCACAGTCCTTTGTAAGCAGGGCTTGGCATTGGTCAGGACAGCTTTTCTTTTAGGTAAAAGTGACTACATTTCTTCTGCAAAATGGAAAAAAAGAATATGGTGAACTGTGGGTTCAGTTTCTACGAATCGTATTTCTACTATGAATATATCTCTACTACCACGGAATTATAAGATGTTCCAAATTTACAATAATCTTTACAAACTATGTTTACGAATATATTACATGATTTTCTAGTATCTTCATCAATGTGAAACAGTTCAAATAAAAATTATACTTACTCTTTCCCCTTTTACTCCTGGGGATCCACATTCTCCTCTCTCACCCTTTATAAGAAGTCAAAAGGTTAACAGCTAAACAAGATGTTTTGATTACACTACATGCATTAAAGACTGCAAGCAGTTCAGTAGCCCAAGAGATTTACTAGATTCTGAGGACCTGAGAGTGGCCTCATTAGATATGGTCTGTAGAAGATACGGTCTGCTCTACTCAAGATAGATACTTTTTCCCTCTGAGAATGCCTACAAAATTTCCAACCTACATCATAAGAGGATAATACTTTTAATACCTAATAAGTTTTGCTGTATTTTTCCACCTCACTGCACTGTCTCCAGAGATCCTCTCTATATTCTGATTTCATTACTGTGATGTCTGAGATTTTCCTGAATAACAATTGTGAGATTGTACAAATGGAATGAAGACAATTACTAATGCGTTCCACTGATGATTTAACATATCAATAGACATATGAAAAGTAGACATACGAGTCTACTTTTCATAGAATCATAGAATAGTTTGGGTTGGAAGGGACCTTTAAAGGTCCCTTTCCCACTTCCATGAAATGTTTCCATAAAATTGACTGAAGCATTTTTCTAATGAATACAAAGATTCAGAGAGGCACTGCTTTTATTAACAATGTAGAGAGATAAGTGCCCAAACCAAGCAAAGTCAAAATGGGATTATCTCCATTTCTGTTCTGGCTATGATGGTCCAGTTTGCAACATAAATTTCAGCTCTTGAAGCAAAGTCAATGGGATTATCTCCGTTTCTGTTCTGGCTATGATGGTCCAGTTTGCAACATAAATTTCACAGCTAGAATCCTCCAAGTCATTGAAGTGTATAATTTTTTTAGCTTCTTGGAGAGCCTATCTTGAGATTTCTTTTGATCAAGCATTAGCCCTTGCAAGTTATAATTAGCTTAAAAGTAAGATTCCTTGTAGTAAATTTTTTGAAAGCTAATGATTGCCACATCTATTTGTGTTTGTAGTAAACAATTTCACTTTCTTTATACTTAACCTCTTATTCAACCCTCAACTTTCTTTTTCCTTCCAGAAGCTTTATTTCTGGTCTTTGACATTTTTATTTTTATATTTAGATTACATTTTCTGATTTTTTTTTTTTAATTCCAACAGGCCAGTCTGCAAGCATTTACATAAATGATGAATTTACTTCTAGGCATTGCATTAGGAGCTCTCATGACAAAAAGACAGGACAGGCTCTTCTTTCCATTCTTTCACATACACTGTCAGCAAGTGACAATCTATTTTCAGACTACTTCTATTCTATAAAAATCTTACCTTGTCTCCCTTGTAGCCAGGAGCTCCCTATTCGAAAATTTAAAAAAAAAAGGGAAAAAAATCATAAAAGAGAAAGCAAAGGTGTAACATACTGCTAATTTAAGTAGGAAAAAAAAACAATAAAGAATTACGTTTCAGAAGTTTAACTATTCACAACAATAAAATATCTCTCTGGAATCATTTAACACATAATTCTCTGCAAATATAGATGTGTATTTTTTCCTCATAACATTAGCTGTAAATACACCACTCAGTTTGCCAGCCTCTTAGCAGATATATGCTATCATTTAAATGGGACTTTTAAACTGAATTGATCTTATGGATGGAGTAGTGTTAATCTTTCTACTGTGAATCAACAAGAATTCAAGCTGAGAAATATCAGATGTCAGAAGCCACTGGAGAACCATCTAGATGTTTTTAGTGATGACATTTTCAATTCTATCTTTGGAATAAGTCTAATGCAAGTCAATACAAAATCACATAGCTTCAAAAGTTCCTTTTGTCAGCAGCATCCCATCTCTATACTTAAGGACATGGTTAGACTCTTTCTCTCAGTATAGATGCTTCACTAAACCAGAACTTAGTTTAGGTGCTCTAAATAACTGAATAAAGTAGATGTGTGAAAAATGGAAAATGCACTTTCAGTTCAGTGGAACTAAACTGTGAATCAGGATCTGGAAGATAATCTGAAAAGACCAAATATGAGTTAGCACTGTAGTAGTCACATACCTCTTCACCTTTTTCTCCATGATCTCCTTTCTGAGCATCGCCCTATTGGAAGCAAAGGAATACAACTGAAATATGTATTGCTCTTTAATTTATCACTATTACACTAAAACCAAGAACACTGTTTAAGGACCAGAAGTTGCTTCTCCTATTTACGATCCACACTTCTTCCTCCCACAATCAAGGACACACAATTCCTGAACATTAACATAGAAAACTCAACTACTGTTATTAGATGACTGAAATCTTAGTCATCAGAGCGAGCCGCTCTGCTCAAGAGATCTGTGTACTGTTAGAAAGCCCTGTGGAGCTTAGAGAGCCTTCAGCTAGATTCAGAGACCTCTGCTGTCAGAGAAAAACTGGAATGATAGGCAGTGTTAACTTGGTAGCAGTTTAGTTTCAAATTTTTCTCTCTCACTTCTAAAGCAGCTAACTATAAACCTCTCATAGAAAAAGTCAATCTTTTAAATCATATTTTAACATACTTTTCCTTTGCTATATTCACTTCTATGGTTTGAATAAAACTAGATAGAAATTTGCTTTATTTTCTAAAATTCACTTTACCTTGTTTCCTTTTGGTCCTGGCTCACCTTTTTCCCCTCTGTTACCAGCACTGCCCTGAAACAAAGCAGGAAAATGTTATTACCATTGTGAGGATAAAATTCTCCAGTTTCTCTAAGACTATATTTTGGGGGCAGGCCAAAATCATTCTGGAATAAGCTTAGGTAGAAACCCACACTGATTCAGGTATGGCACATGGGACACTACTTTCACTTAGTTAAAAAAATCTGGTATTATAAGGTATCTGTGATTTTTTTAATCAATATTCAATGATAAATACATTTTCTACAGAGCATTTGAAAATCTAACCAGGAAGGTGTCACAGAAAACATGCACAGTTCCTCCTCCCCATTTTTCAGCGTTACCCACCACTATCTTATCTTCTCTGCTTAAAAAAACCCTGTGCACAGAACAGCTTAGTGTCAATATTCAGCAGCCCCAAAATAAAAAATTACTACACCGTTATTCCTGTTTGGAGGATCACGAAGGTGGGGACCAGAAATCTTGGTGTATATGTGTATATATAAAAAATGCATATATAATAGGTTACATCTAATAATTTTGGACAAAGCAACTTAAAATTCTTGGATCTTACATTTTAAATTGGAAACAGAGGTTTTAGTTCCACATGCACATTATCCAGAGCCAAGGGACTGGATGATAGGCCCTGCTGTCATAACCTGCTACACATATGGTTGACCAGTTGCTTAGTGTCTAGGGAGAAAGGCAAAAACCTCTGTATGTACCTTGGTTGTCTCTGGGGGAGCTATTAAAGCTACAAAAGGGATCAGAGAGGTCACACGCTGTCTGAACTCCCACTTCTCTCTTCTTTACCAGAGCCAAGAAACAGTTACGTGTTGAAGTGTCACAAGAGCAAAGAGAGTGTTGGAGGCAGAGTTTTAGACCTTTCTTCATATATGCCATCACCCTCAGTCTTTTGAACCTTTATCCCTTACACAGATAGAAGCTGCTGGTGGAAGTAAACCTTTGTCTAATGGACCTTTCCTTCCCCATTGCGAGATTCGAGAATAACTTTTTGATTTGGGCTTCAAAATCATGTACCTATTTATCCACAGTGTTTTATTACCCAATAATATATTTCCAAGATAGTATGTGATTATGGATAGATTTTCTTCTGAGCTCCTGTAACAGTGGCCTTTCACAGTGATATGCTATGATACATCACTTCTTTTTGCAGTACATGCACAGCTAATGTCTTGCTTTTTACAGACACAGTAACCAATTAAAATACTGTGCAACACTGATCTCAATGATTACAATTCAAATTCTGGAGGCTTTTCAAATGAATGCATACTTACAGAATCACCTTTGTCTCCTTTTACTCCCTTTTCACACCCACAGTTCTTCCGCATACACTACAAGGTTAACAGAAACATTAAGGAGAACATTTTTCAAAGGCATTATTTCAAATTTTTAAAGCATAAACTCTGTTTTTGCCTAGCCACAGACTAGAGAACATAAAAGTGGAATAACAGGAAATAAATGATCTTCTAATATATATATTTCTTATATAATCAACATTATATAAGATAATATACAATTTGGCTTATAAGATAATACATATTGGGCTTATACTTCTGTATAGCCCAATCAAAATCAGTTGCTTGATTTATTTATAACAAAAACAAATAAATCTGTTACTACTGTAACTACAAACATTTAAGGTAGCATATACATAGTATATAGTACCGTGAAATGTTACATAATTTTTGGAGCATTTTGACATTGCTATAGTTTTCTAATGAGACCACTAATGAACTTGCATGTGCTGTACTAGTCCTATTCCACTCTGGTAGGAAGAGTTCTTTATGTCTTACTGTTGATACTACTCACTAATGGACAGAAGTTGTAGATTTCTCAGAAGGGATGGAAGAAATGGATGAAAGTTAAAATAAAAGCAATCATGGTTGGAACCTTTACTCAGGGAAGGAAGGCTGATTAATCCTGGAGTATTGTGGCATTATAGAAGCAGCAGACATCAGGAGATCTAGTATGAATAAGAGTAATCAAAACACACAAAACTCAAAAACCCTACCTGCTTCTGAAGCAAGGCTTCCTGAAAAGAAAAGAAAAATATTACTTTCATATAGATTTAATTTAACAGAGTACTAATTTAACCCTTTTTCCTCTCTAGTTTACAGAATTTCCAAGGTGAATGGTAAAGAATGTGAATACCTTCATCCTTCATCCTTTCCTCAAAGTGGTAAGAACCAGTCTGTGGAACTATTTGTATGAAAAAGGGTTCTCCGGTAGGAAGAGGGGATTACTTCATGTGACCCATAATGATCAGAAAACAAATGAGATGTAATGGGACAGCTAAATAGACAACATTAAAAAACAATGCTAACAAGGGGAATATAAAAAGACTTCCTAATGAAAGGCCTTACTATGGAAGACTCTACTAACATAATATATAGGGGAAGGACTCAGTGATTTTATCAGCCTTACGCATGAGAACAAGTTACTTTCTAAAGTATTATCATACGCTCAGAGACACACTCTGTGTGCTGGGAAATACCCTGTCCCTCCATCAGTGATCAGTGCAGCTGAGCTATTATTGTCCAAGCACACAACTCCTTGGAGAGCGGCTGGGAGGAGGAAGCTCCCTCTGTCCTGACTCTGGATGTAGCAGAGACACGCACCACAAAAACCTCTGCACTGCCTTCAGGACTTACTTATCAAAGCTAAATGAAATCTGACATGGATAGACGCGTGACAAGATTAACATCAGCATTACTTACCAGTTCCAATGCTACATCAACTATCAGGTTCTGATCATCCAGGCATAAGATGTGTTTAGAGGCTGAATCACCAGATATCATACGCAATTTTTCTTCTTGGACTTTTTTCTTAGAAAGGCCAATGGTAAAAAAATGTATTCCAAGACTCCTAGCTGTTGTGGCTATACCCTGGATGTTAGGGCTGTTTGGATGATCCACACCATCAGTCATCAAAAAAGCCACTTTCGCACTTCTCTTACGACCTTCAGTTTTAAACAGCTGAGTGGCATTGGAAATTGCATAATAGGAGTAGGTGCCATGGCCAATAAAGCCCAGAGACTCGACTTTCTCTTTAAAATTCTGCACGTTTTTCCAGGCTGTAAAGGGATGATAAATGCTGACTGTGCTGCTGAACTGCATACTTGCTAGTTTGACATTATACTTCTGAGACTTAACTGGCTTCATCTGGAAAATACTGTCAGTTAAGTTTTGAACAAAATTCTTCTGTAAATCAAACAACTGGTTTTTGGCACTTTCTGAACTGTCCAAGATAAAGACTATATCAACGAGACACGTATCACCTGTAATGGAACAAGAAAGTTAAATCTATGAATGATGGGCACACCTGCACAACAGCTTTCAGATAATTCTCTGCAACAATCCCAATCCTCAAATCATTTCCCCAAGGATTCCTCTGTCTTCCCAGTAAAAATTCTAAGGATAAATTTCATTGTAAATGCCAAGAAATGCTACTGAAGTCAAGTAACTAAATTTAAGTTACTTTAATTCATACCAGTATTATTAAATACAGTCTACAGACAAAAACTTTCAAATTCGGGTCTTGATGGGATTGTTTTAGCATTTTAGTTGACTCTCTATACAAAATTTTCCACATGCAATTTCAAACTAAAACTTAGACTCCTTATCATTTATCTTGAGAGATATGCGTGTCAATGAAAATCATAGATCAAACTGGAGTCCATGACCAAGTAAATGTCACCACAGTATTTTCCAGGCCTCATAATCAAAATAAATCACACTTTATAAATGCATACATAAGTTGTCAATCACTAGCTAATGATCCTGAAATATGCGGAGACATACAACATGGTCAATCAGAAATTTTAAGAAAATGGTTTTACCTTCATCTTTTTGCACGAGAGAATAAGACTTCTTCCCTTTCTTTCTGTTTTGCCCATATACTATCTGGTTTGTTGTCACAGCCAGAAGTAAAAAGCAAAAGAAAAAATGTTTTTTCCACATAGTGACTTTGATCCCAAATTAGACAACTCCTTCCTGTTAAAAGTAAAAAACCACCTGTGAATACTTCATTAATAGGTGCAAATAAATAAATACAGATACTTTACATATAGAATACACATTTGTGGGAAGCACAATTCTAGAGACAACATATAAAAAATGATTATAAAAAGACACTGGGTAGCTGATTTAAGCATAGCAGCCAGTACAAGCCCAACTGTAGCTCATATGTATATTAGAACCTGTTTTATTAAAGAATAAATATGGGTAGAACAAACACAGTGCTTCCTTTTCTTTCTTAAAAAAAGCCAGTGCTTTTACCCTCTAACAAAGAAGGGTAAAAGAAATTGTTACTAATGTGTATTGCTATTAACATACTTTGCTATTAAACTAATTATATTAAATTAGCAGGAATATTATAGAGAACACAGAATACAGTTTGTTTCTAGAAATCCCTAATTGTTAGGAATAAACAAAGATCTGGGTGTTTTGGGATGCAGATATATTACCTAGGTCTGGAGCAGCAGTATGAACAACTTATTCTTCTAAGAAACAATGGCTTAGTAATGAAATTCAATACATGAATGTATTATTAATGTTACATGGCTGTAACAGAATGTGTGCAGTATTTTCCATAAAGACAATATTCTATTACAACGACTGTATACACTAATAAAACGAACATTACAACATTTAAGTCAGTGATTCAACATATCTCTAGGGAAAACTGAACCCCATTAAAACTGATTTACAAAAAATGCCTGCAATTTACAATAATTCATTTTACATATCATTAATAACAAAGACAATATATTTAAATTTAAACATTCTTCCTAAATCGTCAAGTCCATCAAGCAGTTATATACACAGACTGCACACTAAGCGCAGTCCTCTAAAAAGAGAAAGGAAATAACTAAGTCTCTTACCTTTGAAGGCATTCAAAAAGCAAATTGTGGATTGAATAAGCTGTCAGTGTAGAAAATATGTCCAGTAGGTCATACTGGAAAATATGTTTACAAAAATAAAGCAATCTGTAAATAAATAGCCTATCCACTTGTAAATGGCTCTACCTTGCATCTAGATCCTTTATGGTCCATTATTGCTGTTTAGTTGGCCAAAGTTTAAATGAAGATAGTCAGGCACTTAGCCAGGGCTGAGTGGGAGACCAAGCCATTTTATTAAAGGGATAGTGTCAGTCTGGGAGCACGAGTGTTTTCCCATTTTAAGTAACTGACCTTTTACATTAAAAAACTCACTTCTAGACAAACTGCATCTTTACCCATCACTTTGCCAGCCACACCTCTTCAGCTTGTCCATGTTAATGTTGCAGCACTGGCTAGATCAGAGATGTGAGATTAGTACATTATCATTTGTAGGCTAGAACTGAATTCTGACCCGATGGTTTGTGAGTCTGCCAGGATCATGAACATGTCTCAAAGGTGGTAATTGCATTAGCAATTACAATAATAAAAGGCAACTTAAAAAAAAAAAAGTCTTTCTGAGCTGTTTTCCTCAGAAATTCTTTCTGCTCTTTAAATCCTCTGAGGGGTCAGACACAGACAGGGTATCTAAAAGGGGACTGTCATTTAGGTAGCTCTCAGCATGCTGCATGCAAATTATATTTGCTCTATCTAATGGCAGGCTTCAGAGTAAAATTGTATTGTCACAGTGTTAAGTAAAAAATCGGGGTGAGAGAAAGTATGCCAATGGTAAGTCTCAAGGAATCGTGACATACCTTGAGGGAGTTTTGTGCAGACACCCAGCAGAAGGTTCAGCGCCCAGCCTCTGGACAGGCAATGCCTACCAGGCAAGACATCCCTCGGTGCCTTGGTGGCAGGACAGAACGGAGAGCTCCTTCGCATGGTGCTGCAGAAGGAAGGACTCGGGCTTCATCACTGGGATGAATCAGGTCCCTGCACTGCTATGTGATTAAGCATTGAAATGTTTCAGTTATAGATTAAAAAATTTATGAATAATTTGGGCATTTCAAAAACACAACATAAAAAGATGGTTTTGACTGAAGCAGGTTTTTTGGCAGAGATCCAATCTTTCATCGAAAACATAGGATTGAAAATGTATAAATAGTTCTTTATTAACGATCCAACTGTACTGAATAGCTTTAAAAAAAAATCTGCCTAAATGCCATGGAAGTTGCACCCTTTAACTTTTCTCAAGACAGATTTTCTAGACTTGAGATCACCTTGGTAGCTTATGTCTGGGACACTACTTTTAAACATATACACCAAAAACAGGTTCAGTATCTAATTCTGTAGGACAGTAATGTTGTCTATTCATTGCTTTTTTGTGTTTATAAACCCAAAGACTGTGTGTGCTATTTTTGTTCCAGCACCTGATGGAAGTTTCTCGGTGAAATGAGTACCTCTCATTACCCACAAGACACTTTCAGCATGGCAAGTAGTGCCAAAGCTTAGGAACTGTTGTCTTCCCCAAAAAATATGAAAGTTGATGCTTTGCATTCTCTGTAAGTAATTTCTGCTTTTTTAGTTTTGTAGGAAGAGTGCATCTGAAAGATGAAAAGGAAAAGGCAGAGAATACAGAATTTCTAAACTTTGATTTTGATATTGCAGATTTAATCAGGTTATTTAGTAGAAATAGAGTGAATACCATGCTTATCAATTGCCATTGATATGTCCTTCTTGAAGGCATTCAACTTTCCAAAAAATGCTAAAGCACATCTGTTTATTCCACGTCAAGCACAGCTCACAGCATGCCCTTTCGAAAGCTGTTAGAGCACAACATGGTAGAGTGCAAATACTTGCTCCCAGAGAATTCCCGGACTCCTGATCAAGAAATTTCATTAACAAGGCTGATGATTTGCTACGATCCAGATTTTATTATGGGGAAAATAGAGAAACAGAAAGAAAAAAAGAGTAACTATAAATCAAAAGATTAACATTAATGTGGTTTCATATGCTAAATTAAAAATGCAAAAGGGAAAATATTAAAGCCATTTAGTGATTCCCTAAGCCTAAGGCAACAAGAAGGGCTTCTATAAGTACACAAGTAGCAAACACCGGCCTTCTGTGATTATAAATCCACTGAACTATGCCTGCAGAAGTCTATCTACTATACCCATATAAAACCAAATCTGTTCAAATTAATGGGGGATATTTTCCCTACGGCAGACTAAACAAGGTGGGGAAAACTTCTTTCCCCTCCTGCAGAATCCTGAGACCCTCTTTCCTAACCTAAGTGAATTTCATGCAGTCAGCCTTTGAGTTCTTTGGCTACTTTCTACTGGATTTAAAACAGAGATACTAAGTTTGTGCACCTTTAATAAGAAACAGGAGCTGTGTAGTGAATGCAGCACTTGGTGGCATCTACCACCACCACCCCCTGACACACACGCACATGGCAAAGAGAGGTCAGCCCTTACGTGAGTTTCCTCCACCGGCTGCTCAATCCAGATGAACTCATGAGCTTGGCAATCAGAGCCCAAGGTTGCAAACCAGACATGTCATTTGCTAACTCTTACCAAAACAGAGGGAAAAGACATGGGTGGCTGGTAGGCGTGGTGAGAGCAGTGAGGACAGGGAACGGGAATAAAGACAAGAAACTTAAGTAAAGTGGGAAGGGAGCAGAAGTACTGCAAAAGAGGACTCCAAGCACTGGAGAAGTACCTGAGTGCATTGCAATCAATGGAAATATTAGGAAATCTGAGGTTACTGTTGTACGGCTGGGAGTGTGGGGATGTAGGACCCAAAGAAAGACAGTGTTAGTTTCATTGTTTATCAAACAACTTCCTGTACTGGAAGGCACATTTCATAAATCTGGATACAAATGTTAGATGCTTCTTGAAGGAAGTGTGCTGGTTTTGGCTGGGATAGAGTTAAATTTCTTCCTAGTAGCTAGTATGGGGCTATGTTTTGGATTTGTGCTGAAAACGGTGTTGATAATACAGGGATGCTTTCGTTACTGCTGAGCAGGGCTTACACAGAGTCAAGGCCTTCTCTGCTTCTCACCCCACCCCACCAGCGAGCAGGCTGGGGGTGCACAAGAAGTTGGGAGGGGACACAGCTGGGACAGCTGACCCCAACTGAGCAAAGGGATATTCCATACCATATGATGTCATGCTCAGCATATAAAGCTGGGGGAAGAAGAAGGAAGGGGGGGACGTTTGGAGTGACGGCATTTGTCTTCCCAAGTAACCGTTACACGTGATGGAGCCCTGCTTTCCTGGAGATGGCTGAACACCTGCCTGCCGATGGGAAGGAGTGAATGAATTCCTTGCTTTGCTTTGCTTGTGTGCGTGGCTTTTGCTTTACCTGTTAAACTGTCTTTATCTCAACCCACGAGTTTTCTCATTTTTACTCTTCTGATTCTCTCCTCCATCCCACCAGGGGCAAGTGAGCGAGCGGCTGTGTGGGGCTTAGTTGCCGGCTGGGGTTAAGCCACGACAGGAAGTTAAAACAGTTATAAGCAGGGAGGGAAAGAAGCAATCCACTGAGGAGAGTAACATTCTAAAATTCATATTACCTTCAAATTCTGCAGTATGAAAAACTACAAGGAAAAAGAATTAATTACTTAAACTTCACTAATCAAATCCTCATTTTTTATTTTTGGTACAGTTACAGACCCTAATAGCAATGTAACTGAATATCTTATAGGATAGGATTTCTTCTAAATCAGACAGTTACTGCAAAGTTTGATCTCCTTGGCCACAAACACTGAAGCAAGTGGTGTTTCACAAACCATTGCCATTTTAAAATGGTGTAGATAATCACACTTTCCTGTCTCTTTGCAGTTCCCTTGTAGAAAACTGTACAGAAACCATGCCTGCTTTGCTTTTCACTTGGTGTTTAAATAACAGCAATGGAATACGCTAACTAGGAGCTTTTAAGTAAGCAGAGTACATTGAGCTTTTAAGTAGCAGAGTACACTTCCTGCTGATTTCATTAAAATTTTGGTGCAGGGGAAAGAACAGGGGGAAAAAGAATAGGGCATCACTGACCAGTGAGCATTAAAAAGTCTCTGCCTTCATTCAGGTTAGTAGAAGCACCCTTCATCTAGCCTGGGAGAAAGGCCTCCCCTATTGCTAGACCAAACACTTTCTTAAGTACCAACTTTCTGCTTCTCCAAGGGTAGATCCCTTTTTAAAAAGACATTCAGAGAAAATCACACCTTTGCAAACACCCATAATCTGTTCATGTGTGCTGTGAGCCACGAGTATGACAGCATATGTAACTTTAACTTATTTAAGGGGTGAGACAACACATACTAAGTAACTCGGTGAGGTCTTAGCTCTTAGCAAAGATGGAGATAACGCTAATCTGGTTGCATGGGAGAGCTGTTCATCTGTCATATGGTTGTACATAGTACCATTCGTACACAGAATTGTCAGCCTGTGCAATGCTCTGTTAACAAGAAATGTACTGGAGGAACACGCTGCTAACAGAAAAAAATCGTATGTGCCACCACCGCTCACACTCCCCAGTGCAACCAAGGAAGGATTAGCTGTCCCAGCAGCTGCAGGCTGCTCCTGAAAGGCCTCCTTCCTACACACCTCTACATCATCTCCTGTCAGATGATGGATGAGCATGTGTCACTTCCATTGACGTTAATTGTCTTCATTAAATAAATGTTGCCTTCGTTATACAAACTGAGACTAAAGAGTTTCAAGGGAATACAATCTTTTGCACTAAATATCTGTTAATGCTATATATAAATGATACTTACTGGCAGCATCCAGCATCTGTTGGATCAGACACAACAGTGATGATTAAGCATTTCATTAGCAACAAATTAGTCACAGGGATCACTCATACTGTTTACATACTTATTCTTACCCTTATGCATGCTTAGGTCAAGACTTGTAAACAGCCTATCCATCCAGAAACAGACTGTCAGCTATAGGAGAATGCTTTTTCCAGCAGTCCTCAAGGTTTATCTGCACTATGTGCCAAAACAGAATTAAGTGAATGGATTTCCAGCTGTGTTCAAACATTTCTCACTTTTTTTGGACCTGCAAACATGACTCTCATCTGGCAGAGATCAGAAAATGTTAACATTTATGATTTTTAGACGTAACAATTTGACTGGTCAAATAGACATATAACCTGGTAGTTCTCACAAACATCCAGTATTCAGATAGCAATGGGGTCAACTTTGGTTGTATTACTCTGGATAGAAAATCTGTAGATCTGTTACATGTTGTGTATAATTGGTCTCTGGAAACAGCCTAAGCTCTTTTTCACTACTTACTGTGCTTTAGAAGTACAATAAGGATCTTGACAGTTCTGTTACAGGATTATAGATTTACAATTCAGAGTTTTATTTTTTCACTAGTCTTGCCAGTATATAGTTTCATAGCTTTATATTCACTTAGAAATCAAATTTGATGGAAGTAATGCCTCCAGATTTACAGCATTGTTTTTAACACAACTAATACTTCTTGGTAAGTACAGCAGTGTTTCAATGGCTGCTCTGAACCACACGCTCTGAACCTAGATGCTGAGTACATCTAGGTCTCAGGACTATTGAATCTGTCTAAATGCACTCATTACATGACCATACTAAAGCTCTGGTCTGCAATACAAAGTTTTATCTGCAAAACTCATCTTATGTTGCTATTGAATTTCGAGTTAAAAAGCCTTTAGTTCCTGCATTCATGCTAGGTCACCTCTTCTATTGGAAAAAATCATGTATCACCTTGCTTTCCTGGTACAATACCTATCCTCCTTGAATACTTCCTGCTGTTCTCATTACTGCAACTCAAAAATGGTAAAGAACAAATAAAAAGAAACAGAGAAAGCTGACAAAGATAAGAGATAGCTTCTGTATGAAGACAGACAAAGTAAATTATGTAGCTTGGAAAGCCACAACCGAATGCGAATGTGATACAGATCTATAAAAGTATGAAAGAAGGTGACTATTCTATAGTACATGAATGTAATATGTCAAAGGACTTACACTGTGGATCAGTTTGGTCGATGATATTAACTAAAATTGACTGCTCTAAATTTACTTTTTTTTTTTCCCCAGTGTGCTTTTCACTCAGTAAGAATGACAATAGTTACTATAAAGACTGGTAGATTTTTTCCTGGCTAGGAGACATAGCTAATGGATGCAATTTGAAGTATTTCAAACAGTTTTTAAAAACCACTTTTCCTAATACTAGATATATCTTAATTCAGTGCCGTTGTTATTCATACACCCGGTAACTAAAGCCACGATTATATGCCTTTTTAAAATCAGATTGCAATAAATGTATCAAAAGGATCATTTAGTTGCTGAATTCAATTTATGTAAGCTATAAAGATATTTATGCTATCTAAATCCTGCCCTCTGGTGTATCTACATGATAATGCATAGTGATAGTATTTCATACTGGGTGACTCACTCAATATTTAATCAGGACACAGCTAGTAAATGAGGCTACTGTCTGGGCAAAACATTTGTCCCCTTGTAATAGAAGGTGGAAGCTAAATACTAAGATATTAAAAGACTAAGATACAATGCTTCAAGGAGGGAGGATATCTCCTGGAAAAACCGGGTTTACTCCTTAGTTTCTATCTGATCCCGAGAAACTAAATACTCATTTCACACACTTCTCTCTTTTAGATAGCCAGATTGGGAACGCCAGTACCTAACACATGTATCTTCTGAGCACTACAAAGTCAATGAGAGCTGAAAGTGATCAGTCAATGTATCAGCAAGGTAGTACGATTTGCTGAAGTAAGTACAGTTCCGGGTTGTCAGAGAATTCAAATGACAGCCTTGTTGTGTCACTTAGGAACACATGTAATACTGGCCTCAGAAATGTTCTGCATTAGTCTCAAGGTAAATTATTACTTACAATTGTAAGAAAACAGAGCAAGGATTAAAACAGTAACCGTTCCAAAACAGACTTATTTTACTTCCTGGCAGTCTGGTTCCTGAAATTCCACAATCCCCTTTTGGACAAGGCTCACCTTGTTGTCCCCGAAAAAAACCCAACAACAAATAAACAACCCAAAATTTGAATTTACAATCATTTCTATAAAATGTTTGACTTCACTGACAGCTCAAAGCAAAGATGACCAAAGTTTTTATGTGCGGCGATCCCATCATCTGTTGTGTAGCCACTTTGTGGCTACAAAAAATTATCAGTTTGAAAAAGTGCTTGGGTCAGGCTCAGCAATGAGGAACCTGGTTAGAATACAGCATAGTTCATCTTCAAATCCTTTAAATAACCCTTTGTAAAGCCTCTACACTTCAATTTATTTTTGTAAGCACCTGGTGACCAAGGTTGCTTGACACAACATATGACATAGTTCAAGAGTTCTCTCTCTAACAGTCAGCTACTGATAGTGATCCAAACTGAAGAGTTACTTTTTCTTTCATGAGTTTTCCTAGAACAGGAGCTCCAAATGTATCAAAAGGCTTGTCCTCAGTCACATATATCCCTTGCTCTATCCTTTTAAAATCATGCTTTTTGTTCACAGGTTACCTTTGGACCTTGAACACCCAAACCTTGGGAACCCTTTGGTCCAGGTACTCCTTCAGGGCCCTGGATACCCTAAAAAGATAAAGTAGGAGATTAATTTCAAAACTTTCATAGATTAGTTTTTCAATTAATAAAATGAAGTAATTACCTCCAAAAGGAAATAAATGTGTCTGTGAAAGTCTTGCTGTCTTTATTTCAATTCCCTTTGCTCACATTTCTATGCATCTCAGTGAATAACAAGGACAGCAACAACTGATGCTAACGGAACAAGTGAAATTGAGAGGTTCTTTCACTCTTATCCCACCCTATGCAGTGGCATAGGATGCTCCGCCACCTAAAAACAGTCACCTTCCTTACTCAAACGGCTTATTATTTTGACTGCCTCAGTTAATGAATGCCCAAGGTGAAAGACCTGGTGGGCCAACTGAAGAACCTTTTTCACCTGAAAATATATGGCATTTGAATACAGTAACTTGCATTAGGATTTTACTATGAAATTGTACAAAATTAAGTGATAATCACAACATATACAAAGAATGAAAGTATGATCTCTACAAATGAAAGAATGTTCAGTAGAAATACTAAAACCTAGGGAAAATAGTCTTGCAATCTGTACCTACCACTTTTGCAATCACACTGCTGAATCTGTATAATTTGGCATATTTTTAAAAGGACTGTCCTGGTTTCAGCAGGGATAGAGTTAATTTCTTTTCTAGTAGCTGGTACAGTGTTTTGGATTTAGGATGAGAACAAAGTTGATAACGCACCGATGTTTTAGTTGTTGCTAGGTAATGCTTACACTAGCCAAGGACTTTTCAGCTTCCCATGTTCTACCAACTGAGAAGGCTGGAGGTGCACAAGAAGCTGGGAGGCGGCACAGCCAAACTGGCCAAAGGGACATTCCATACCATGTGACGTCATGCTCAGTACATAAACTGGGGAAAGCTGGCCGGGGGGGCCGCTGCTCGGGGACTGGCTGGGCATCGGTCGGCGGGTGGTGAGCAATTGTACTGTGCATCACTTGCTTCGTGTATTATTATTATTTTATTATTATTATTATTAT
>NW_008796063.1:2109560-2116411 GCF_000699145.1 Aptenodytes forsteri
GGCTGCGTGGTGCTTAGTTGCCGACTGAAGTTAAACCACGACAAGGACATACATTTTACATAGACTGAGAGAAGTTTGAACCCCAGCTTCAAACTCCATATATAATTAATACTTTCTCTTACTTAAAATCAGATAAACCAGTACTATCGGGTATGCATCATGGCATGGAGGACTACAACAGCACATCTGAAACAGTCTGCTAGGCTCCATCAAGCAACAACTTTTACAAGTTTAAGTAATCATAATCCAAAACAGAAGTAATGTGAATGACAGCAATGTCAGACTACATATTTTTTTCTTTTTCTGTAAAGGGAAGATTAGTAGTAGACTTACTTAAATAACTTAATTAGAAATTGCCATGTCATTAAAAAGTCAGTGTTTACATCGCGTTGCAGCATGCAAAACTCCAGTAGTATTTAGATGTTCTGTTTCCGTATTCCTGAAAGGATTTGGCTAGTTTGGCTAGTCTCCCTTGGCCAGACATGACACAAATACAATAAATCTCAGAGACGGACCTAAACTAAAAGAAAAGCCAGCCTTCCAGGAATCAAATATGGAAAAGCATAACAAAGTCATAGGGAAAAAACTGTTTCCAATTAATGTATCAAAACCCATTAACTAACCTTGGTATACATTGATCTCTTACAAATTTTAAGAGATCTTTAAAGAAGAAAAGAAGCTCAAAATGGAGCTTCCACTGTACAAAGTCCCTACATGATTAAAAATTCTTAAAGAACTCATAGACTTGTACACAGAGCAAACTTGGAATATTCTGCAGTCAAGAGCTACAAAAAATGTAAATTTATACCTCATCCATGAAGACAAATTGCTGAAAATAGTTGGAGATACAACCGCATGAAAGCAGTTCTCACACATGGTATTAGAATTAAGCAGATCTTACAAGGAATATAAAAGGGACTGATCAGAAGTGTAAGCAATGTCTGAGAGGCCAGAAAATGTATGATTAAAATGAGACTTGCCTAAAGTCAAGCTGAATTAGATCCTTAATGATTTTTTTTTATGTGTAAGTTTATTTAGCCATATCAATTACACTGAATGGGGAAATATAAAACGCAGCTATTATGCAATGATGAAGAGATTAATAATCATCTAGGTACAACCTCAAAACTAAACAAATATTCTGCATTATTTATACATAACGATGCTGCTATTGGACAAAGGTGCAAATGTAGAGATAGCTACAGGAAAACTAAAAGTGGAAAATCACAGTGTGGAAAACAGAAGCAAAGATCCAAGAGTTTAAAAGGCTCAGAAACTTTTGAGAAATTCACAGCGTCACTAACCAAATACTGTTCCAGCATTTATTTTGAGATCAACATAGGAAATATAATTTCTGAGTAGGGTGGAGAATGATCAACCATGAAACATGTATGTCCCAACAGTTCATGTGATCTAGTAACTGTGACACAGTGGTCTCTGAGAAGATGAAATTCTTTTGCATTCTTAAACACCAAATAGCTCTTGTGTTTCCATTAAACTTGCTTGGTACCTGTCATTAGAGTAACAGCATTTACTGGTTCAAAATACAATTTTTCATTTTTAAATTTCTCTGAATCTCTCTTGTGCCAGAGACACAGGAAACGCCTCTTCTGTAGTTTGTGTATATGTTCGTAGTGTATATGCACCATCATTAGGACTCAAGAAATGAGTAAGATGTCAGATATTTAAGCTGCTGATTCCCTAGTACCTCAAGAACTTCCTCTGAAAATCGGTTAGATGATGTGATTACTGCAAGTATTAACTAAACTCGTGTCCCGTACTTTCCTATGGAAAAATGTTAGGAACACACAAACTGAAGTTCATCTTCGTCATAAAAAGAACCAGTAGGTGATTATTGGAAACAGATGTGAAAAAGTCACTATGTCCCACTTTAGCAGTAGCAGAGGAAGTGGAATGATGAAAAATGAAACAGATAAGCATGAAAATACAGGCTGCCAATTTTGCCTTTGATATATGATAGACTACTCTATTTGAATTACTCTTAATTTTTCCACACATTTTGGCCTACTTTATTTATCAAAACAATTGCTGAGTTCCTAAAGATTACCATTATTAAGGAAAAAAAATGCTGGGTTTCTGAGGAAAAATGCTTTTCAAATGGAAGGAATATTAGAATGAAATCTAAGCCAACTAATTGTTGTACTATTAGACCACATTTGTGGCTTAAATTAATAAACCCTGTGAATATATAACACATTAAATGTAGTTTCTTGGATAATACAAATTCTCCGGTATGTTTAGAGACAAGAAAAAACAGCCAACAAACATTAACACAAATGATGGAAAAAGCCAGTCCATCCACATGTTTTTAAACTAAAGGCACTGAATACAGGGAGATTATTGGAAGGATGGAAGAGCAATGGTTTATCATATGTTTTCTTTAAAAAGTTTTGCAAAGCTATAAAAACATTGGAAAAACCATTAAAATTATTTACTGTAATTCAAAAGAGGAAGTAGGAAAATATTTAATAAGGAAGCCAAAGACTATGCGTTCCTTTGTTTTCTGAGAAAAGAAATAAATATCAGAGGCAGCTAAAACAAGGAATCCTGACTCGAACAGTGCCAAAGAAGCCATTAAAAATGTGACATTTAAGTATTTCCAGGCCATCAGCCTTTGTATCTGAAGAAGGAATTTATTCAGAGAGAACCTGAAATTGTCCAATTAGTACTTCAGCTTATAATTTCTATTTCAGGCAATTTTAAAGAGAGTTAATAACAAATAAAGGAGAAAAGGTAAAAGTGCACATCTCCATGGCTTGCAGAAAAGCAGGTTCTGAAATCCTAATCACATAGGACCAAGGAAGTATCTTTTTTGCAGGTAATTTATAAATAATAAGAAAACTTTATTACTGTGAGTGTGATCAAATACTGGAGCAGGTTGCCCAGAGAGGATGTGGAGTCTCCATTCTTGGGAGATACTCAAAAACCCACTGGGCAAGATCCTGAGCAACCTGCTCTAGCTGACCCTGCCTTGTGCAGAGGAGTTGGACTAGATAATCTCCAGAGGTGCCTTCCAACCTCAGACATTCTGTGATTCTGTGATACCCCGGCCATATTTCACTGAGAAACTAACCCGTATTTCAGAAATTCCACTCAAAGCACAAGAATGTTCTCGTAAGTGTACCTCACTCCCATTGCAAGTCCTCAGCAACTGTGTAGGTTGGGTCCCACACTTATTAATGTATACCTATTTCACCTGACTTTTCAAACATGATGTTAAAAAACTCGTTTCTGATCTTCTGTGAATGACATGGAAATGCTTATCATCCCTTCCTCTGTTAAACAAACAACAGGTCTGACAACGGGACAAACCATACAAAAATACATCACTACACAGAAGCATTAGAAGTCACGAATCCAATAATGAAAAAGATAAGCAAAGCAAATTTTTGCCTTGTCAAAGCAAAATTGATGACCCAACCACAGAGGTTTGGAAGGAACTGACCAAGAACCCAGGCATCCCAGAAACAGCATGTTCCAATTCAGATGTCTCCCTGTTTTAAAGGTCTGAGATCAGCTAATTTGCTTAAGAGGAAAGACAAACAAATGTACATGGATTAGGGCAGGCGTGCTTACCTGTTTAATACCTGCTTTTCCTGCATTGTAGTTTTGAGCTGACCACTAATTGAAAATGTTACCAGCTATTTTAACAGTTTTTCTCTTTCATTTAAATAACAGATTCTACCCTATTAAGTTAATACCTAAGGGACATGTAAAACTCACCAACATCTTATGTAAGCCTCTTACAACTCAAAAACTGGAAAAGTATTCCAAATCATCACTCTTTTATAAGGCATTTATTTTTCTTTATGAAATAATGGAACTTACTAATATGTAATTGTCTATAAATACATTAATACAAATTGTTATGTTATTTATTGCATGGTATATTCACATATTCATTGGGGTTGGACTAGATGACCTTTAAAGGTCCCTTCCAACCCAAACTATTCTATGATTCTATGATTTATACGCCCATTACTAAGTAATCCATTCCCACTATCTGCTGTTACCATAAATTATTGGATCAATCCTCTGTTTTAGTAGAATGTTCATCTGCTTTTACTTTTCAGTAGTTGTTTAGTGTAAGAAGTCTGTCAAACATAAACAGAATGTAGGCTGTAACATTAATGCAAAGCTTGAAATAAAGTGATTACAGAATTAATAATCAAAGTAACTAGTACATACTTAAAAGAAAAAGGTAATTCAATCTGGCCTGCTTCCACCTTAAAAAATTAGTTTAATGGAAGTCAGTTGTGACTTCACCTGGAAGACCAGCTAACATTTTAAAGTATACAAACTGAACATTGCAGTAACAGCTTAATTTCTGCAAGGAAATGCTGACTCCTTTGTTTCTCTTGTTAATCCCTTTCATGGCAGATCTTAAATCTCCCAAATCCTTAATGCTCTTCTTTCATAATTAGTAAGAATAACAAATGTTTTTTCTTAGCGAAAATTTGGTTTTGCTAAAAATAATAAGTTTGCATAGTATCGTAGAAATGACACCGTCCACCATAGGGAAAACTGAGTAATATTGCTTTAAACTATGCAGAAGGGAATTTAGGACTAAAGGTTCATGTTCTGACCCGAGCAAATTCTCCTGAACTCCCTACTCTCTTTCCCAACCTCAACCATTCTGTGAATTGGTGATACTCTGTATTTGCTGTACTGTTTCATCTACTCCAGAGACGCTCACGTCCAGGCAGCTGCACTGAAGCGGAGTAGGAAAATTCTGTCCTCTCTTTGTCGACATGCGACATGTGACAGCAACATGTGACAATGTTTACGACATCCCTGTCACAGTAAGCAACTCTCTACAGATTCCTGTCTCCCCTCCAAAAAGACTGTAGAAGTTAAAATACCCAACGGCTGCTATAACCCGTTCCAGCAACTGCCGAGACAGAAAGCATCAGGGACCTGCCATTGGCAACAGCTAATGAAAAAAAAAGCGTGTCGGGCAATTGCTACCACGGGGACTCTCTGTTTTGATTTTTCTCTGATTCAGCACAGAGTTATTTAACAATCACAGCATTTTTGAGACTGCTTGATCAGTTTCAGTCTCTTCGGCTGTTGGAGGAGTTACTTTGCCAGTCATTCGGGGACACTGTGGAAGCTGCCACTTTGGCTACTTGAGTAGCTCGCCAGAAATTCCAGCAGCAGGGAAAATGAACTAGCAGGTCCTCAGTGAAAGGAAAAATGTATCACAGCACATACGGAGGGCCTAGCTGAACAGCTGACTGCACCAACACAGCTCTGTGCCCTGTGCCAGCTGTGCAGCAAATTCTTGGCATTACCAGAATGTATTAGTTTTTGCCCCCAAATGCGTACCATTTAGCAACAAAATTAGACTGTGTATGAAATACACAACGAACTCTCAAAAAACTACGCAAGAGTGTTTCTATACCTTATGTTTCACTTACCTGAGGTCCCCAAGGTCCTTTAGGGCCAAATGGACCTTCCAGTCCCTATGTATAAAAAAAGGAAAGACAAAATAAAGTATTTTATACGGTCGAGTGTTTATGGGTAAGGACGAGGGGGAAGGCCAACAAGGCAGATATCCTGCTGGGAGTCTGTTATAGACCACCCAACCAGGATGAAGGGGCGGATGAAGCGTTCTACAAGCAGCTGGCAGAAGTCTCTCAATCGCTAGCCCTTGTTCTCGTGGGGGACTTCAACTTCCCGGACGTCTGCTGGAAATACAACACGGCAGAGAGGAAGCAGTCTAGGAGGTTCCTGGAGTGTGTGGAAGACAACTTCCTGACACAGCTGGTAAGTGAGCCTACCAGGGGAGGTGCCTCGCTCGACCTGCTGTTTACTAACAGAGAAGGACTGGTGGGAGATGTGGTGGTCAGAGGCCGTCTTGGGCTTAGCGACCATGAAATGATAGAATTCTCGATTCTTGGTGAAGTAAGGAGGGGGGCCAGCAAAACCACAACCATGGACTTCCGGAGGGCGGACTTTGGCCTGTTCAGGACGCTGGTTGAGAGAGTCCCTTGGGAGACAGTCCTGAAGGGCAAAGGGGTCCAGGAAGGCTGGACGATCTTCAAGAAGGAAGTCTTAAAGGCGCAGAAGCAGGCTGTCCCTGTAAGCCATAAGAAGAGCAGGTGGGGAAGACGACCGGCCTGGCTGAACGGGGAGCTCTTGCTGGGACTCAGGAAAAAAAGGAGAGTTTACCGCTTGTGGAAGAAGGGGCAGGCGACTCAAGAAGAGTACAGGGATCTCGTTAGGTCGTGCAGAGAGGAAATGAGAGGCAAAAGCCCAGCTAGAACGCAATCTGGCCGCTCTCGTTAGAGACAAGAAAAAAAGTTTTTACAAATATATTAATGACAAGAAGAGAGCCAAGGAGAATCTCCATCCTTTATTGGATGCAGGGGGGAACATTGTCACCGAGGATGAGGAAAAGGCTGAGGTACTCAATGCCTTCTTTGCCTCAGTCTTTAACAGGCAGACCAGTTATCCTCAGGGTACTCGGCCCCCCGAGCTGGAAGACGGGGACGGCGAGCAGGATGAACCCCCCATAATCCAAGAGGAAGCAGCTAATGACCTGCTACGCCACCTGGATGCTCACAAGTCTATGGGGCCGGATGGGATCCACCCGAGAGTGCTGAGGGAGCTGGCAGAGGTGCTCGCCAAGCCGCTCTCCATCATTTATCAGCAGTCCTGGTTAACGGGGGAGGTCCCAGACGACTGGAGGCTTGCCAATGTGACGCCCATCTACAAGAAGGGCCGGAAGGAGGATCCGGGGAACTACAGGCCTGTCAGCCTGACCTCGGAGCGGTTCACCTTGAGGGCGCTCACAAGGCATGAGCAGGACAACCAGGGGATCAGGC
>NW_008796063.1:2117256-2119904 GCF_000699145.1 Aptenodytes forsteri
CAGGGAAGTGGTTGAGTCCCCATCCCTGGAGGTATTTAAAAGACGAGTAGATGAGGCACTTAGGGACATGGTTTAGTGGACGTGGTGGTGTTGGGTTGACGGTTGGACTCGATGATCTTAGAGGTCTTTTCCAACCTTAATGATTCTATGATTCTATGATTCTATGATTTTTATTTATTAACATTTCTTAATAATTACTAATAATTTGGCTAGATTACAAAAAATTTAAAAATACATATAAAATAAAACATATTCAGTATTCTTAAACATTAACTTAATAAAAAATTTCCTTTTAAACAATATGCTAATATTCTGCATTGAAATACCCTGAACCATCCTCCTTCATAACAAACCAAGTCTTTCGTTGCCCTTTATAGCCCTTCTTAGTTCATTATAGTTTCTGACACTTCATAGATGACAAATGCTTGTTTCACCATTATCTTTTACAAGTTACCTAAAAAAGTTTTATAATCTACCCCAAGAGATTCTACATACAGTTTTCTTGGTTTTTTTTATGTTCAGGCGGCCTTCAAAACATGCCCTGAATAATTTCCTGTTATCTGATAAAACAGTTTCCTTGGCATCCTAACAGCTTCTTAAAAGGTTGCTTAAGACATTTTTTGCCTTTCTCATATGAGATATTAAATACTTCCTCTCCAGACTGATGTTTCAACTTTTTTTTTCTGTAATTCCCTTATTCCTGAAGAGATGCTACAAACCCCAGGGGAGACACAAAATTTCCCGCGCCTTCAGAACATTACTATGTCACAGACAGTAGTCTTTTCTTTCTTTTGACAAAACTTAGAATCATTGAGGTTGGAAAAGACCTCTAAGATCATCGAGTCCAACCGTCGACCCAACACCACCATGCCCACTAAACCATGTCCCTAAGCGCCTCATCTACTCGTCTTTTAAATACCTCCAGGGATGGGGACTCCACCACTTCCCTGGGCAGCCTGTCCCAATGTTTAACCACTCTTTCAGTAAAGAAATTTTTCCTTACATCCAATCTAAACCTCCCCTGGCGCAACTTGAGGCCATTTTCTCTCGTCCTATTGCTTGTTACTTGGGACAAGAGACTTCTCGCTTTTCTTTGAGCTCTTTATTGGAACACTTTGCTTAATGAGTGCTCCCTAGGAATTTACAAACATTTCCATTTTGTGTTTGCTAGAATATATAGAATGTAAGGAAAAATACACAGAATTACCATTCTCAGGATTTAGTTTTGATCCTCACGATAAATCTGAGCAATGACAGTAATACCTGTTTTTCAGTATTTTTTACTTACATAAGGGAGATAATTTTGAGTTTATCCTACATGTCTAGGTAATAAGGCCTCAATTGTTCTTCCCCTGGGCGCGTTTCTGAGTCTACAAAGTCAAACAAAGACTCCTGTTTGGCATCTGTAGGGCTTGGATTAGACTCCATACCCACTTGTAATTCCCTTCACAGAGCACAGGCAAAAACCAAGATGAAACAACGGATGCATCTAGAAAGTGTATATAGAACACGTCTGTATAACTACTGACAGGCTGGGTGCCATGCCATTTTAGTAAGGTTGCCCAATATTTCCTATTTAAGACTCTGGGTTTTGTTGTTTATAAAGCCATAAACTGAAGCTATTTGTGCCAGATGTCTTTCCATCTAGATTTTAGCCAAAGCAATCGTCATTTCCAAGAAGGAGGCTAACAAAAACCAGGTGTTTTTCTTTGCTTAAACAAAATCTGCATCCTTAATGGTTTAAAGCAGTAAGGTATACTTTGGAAAGCAGAGAGCATGGGGGGGGGGGGGGGAAAGAGGGGGGAAAGGTGAAAGAGGGACATACTTGCTGTAGTTCTTACACAAATCTACCGAATTTTGGCCAAACTGTAAGCCTTTGAAAAAGGTAACCTGCACCCAGTCGTGAAACACACGGATTGGAACCGGGAAAAGAGCTTGGAGAGAGGTTAGGGGGGCTGAACGCAAAAAGGGCTGAGCATGAAGCTGAGGGAGCTACCGGTACCAGAACACTTGTGCGTCACGCCCCACTCCTGCGTGGCAAGGGCTCTGGAAAGCCATTCGGAAGGCAAACGGGCAACAGCAGGCTCCAACCCCAGTGAGGTTTTCTGAGGTTTTGTCATTGCAGCTCGTACTCGTTGCATTTTTCAGTGTAAAGTGCGTTTTTTACTGTCCAGTTGTTCCTGCCTACTAGTTACTTCCACTAACGCGTAAAAATTGGCACCGTTGCCACTGTTGGCCCTTTTCCCGCCTGTCACCAGCATGCTTGTCAACACTAACCTTTCGATGACGGGACACTGAACAATGTTACACAAAGCAGCCAGAATTTCAATGAATAACAGAGCGGGCGTCAAGTGATCCTTCCCCCGCCCCGTCACTGGTTCACGGTGTGACCTGCGTCCACTCAAGCCGCACGAATTCTCGTACCTTTGATTAAAACCCCCGCTTTTCAACTTTAATCACGCCACCCAAACCCAGCCTGGGGGTTTACGCTGGCCAATCTGCGGGTACTCTGCAGCCAGCGCCGCCTCGGGCGCCCCAGGCCCAGGCGCCCCGCCCCGCGGGCGTCGGGCGTGACGTCACGGCCCCCCAACAGCACGGGGGAGGGGGGGCTCCCGCGGACCAATGAAAGAAGCGCGGCCCGAGAGCGG
>NW_008796063.1:2120345-2138524 GCF_000699145.1 Aptenodytes forsteri
CTGCGGCCGGGGGGCCCCGCGCCCCCCGGAGCGCGTAGGAGCCGGGCTGGGGGGTGACCAGCAGACACGCGAAGGAGGCCCGGGAGAAGCAAACAACGGTCCCTTTTCATGCTTCCCGATCTGGTATGGCGCTGTCTGCAATTACAGACGAGGTTTGTGGGGTCTTTTTGCGTAGAGGCGCGTGTAATGATTCCGGGCATGCAGCTGCCGAAAGTGTAAATGGAATTTAACAGTAACGTTCATTTATGAATGCTGCTAGGCCAAATACGAACGAAGACAAGGTGACGTTGGGGCACGAAGTGGGATTAGGAGCAGTAGAATAAGATGAGGAGCAGAAAGTTGTATTTCTGTGGAAATCTTCAAAGAGGGCAAGCCCTTCTAGGCTTTGGAACAGACTTCAGACAAAACAGACTCTAATTTTTGTCAATTAGTGCACTTCAATTAGGCAGGGAAATTTTCTTCTACGTGTTTTAGGGAGTGGCAGCAGCACACCCACGTATCATGCCATATCACATCTCAGTTAATCCCTTCTTCCTTAATCCCGGTGTGGTGGTTGTAAACACAGCAAATCCTGTTGTCAGTTTGTAGGTGGCTGTGTTGGTTCTGTCTCAGTAGGTATAAACCAGCAAAAACAAAGTGTGCTGTGGGGAAAGTGATGTAATGCAGAGAATGCTTAAGGTTTTGGCCTGAAATGTATGTGTGTTAAACCCTTGGGCTACAAGTCATCCAAAACCATATTTTTGTTTGTTTAACGATGGTCTCAGATTACAAAGGAATTTGGGTTTTGATAACATTCCTACAAATTATTTTCTCAACAGTTTCCATATGCATGGATATCACCTGAATCTTCTTACAAGAGCTTAAGTTGTGTGTAAACTTACCCTAAATATGAGCGGCTCCAAACCTGATATTCTGTGGGCCCCGCACCACGTTGACAGATTTGTTGTATGCGATTCAGAATTGAGCCTTTACCACATTGACTCTGCTGTAAGTTCAGAACTCAAGGCAGGGTCCTTGCGGTTATCGGAAGAAACTACAGCTACGCTATTGTCAATAAATTCAGATACACCGTATATGAAATGTGTGGCTTGGTATCCAAAGTATGATCCTGAATGTCTCCTTGCTGTTGGACAGGCCAATGGTCGAGTGGTACTTACTAGCCTCGGTCAAGATCACAACTCAAAATCTAAAGATTTGATAGGCAAAGAGTTTGTTCCCAAACACGCACGGCAGTGCAATACCCTTGCGTGGAACCCACTAGATAGTAATTGGCTTGCTGCCGGGTTAGATAAACATCGGGCTGACTTTTCAGTATTGATCTGGGATATCAGTAGCAAATATGCCCCAGAGACTGCAGTTGCTACAGAGAAGGTAAGACTTTCAGCAGGAGATCCGGAAGCAGGACTGGTAGTAACGAAGCCACTGTATGAATTAGGACAGAACGATGCTTGTCTCTCTCTCTGTTGGCTTCCACGGGATCAGAAGCTGCTTTTAGCTGGAATGCATCGAAATCTGGCTATCTTTGATCTGAGGAACACAAGCCAAAAAATATTTGTAAACACCAAGGCTGTCCAAGGAGTGACTGTCGATCCCTATTTCCACGATCGTGTAGCTTCCTTCTATGAAGGCCAGGTTGCCATATGGGATTTAAGGAAGTTTGAAAAGCCTGTTTTGACCTTGACAGAGCAACCAAAACCCTTAACAAAAGTCGCGTGGTGTCCAACAAGAACTGGACTGTTAGCTACTTTAACAAGGGATAGTAATATCATTAGACTGTATGACATGCAGCATACTCCCACCCCTATTGGAGATGAAACTGAGCCAACAATAATTGAAAGAAGCGTCCAACCGTGCGAAAACTACATTGCTTCGTTTGCCTGGCATCCCACAAGTCAAAATCGAATGGTAGTAGTGACTCCCAACAGGACTATGTCCGACTTCACAGTTTTTGAAAGAATTTCTCTTGCGTGGAGTCCAGTGACATCCTTAATGTGGGCTTGTGGACGACATTTATATGAGTGTACAGAAGAAGGAAAGGCTAGTTCCTTGGAAAAAGACATAGCAACCAAAATGCGGCTCAGAGCTCTGTCAAGGTATGGTCTTGATACTGAACAAGTTTGGAGAAATCACCTCCTAGCTGGAAATGAAGATCCTCAGCTGAAATCTCTTTGGTACACTCTGCATTATATCCTTTATTTTACTGTAGTTTATATCCTAAAGAAGTAATACAGCTTTATATGCAAACCAGTTATATGAAATGCATGAAAATCTTTAAATATAATGCAACATCCTGTAAATACTTTGCGTATGTTAATAGGATGTGACTTTGAATTAAAAAAAAAATTTTTTTTTCAAACACTTGGGAAAAATTAAGCTTCCTATACATGAAAATACTTATGAAGCAGTATACTGAAGATATGGATCAAAAGCTTACAGGAAACAAAGGTCCCTTAGTTTATGCTGGCATTAAATCAATTGTGAAGTCATCTTTGGGTAAGAATGTTCCAACTTTGATAAGTTCTATTGTGGTATGTTTACAGAATGATGCACTCATGGGTTTGTCTTTAAAAAGTGTTGAAAGAGGCTATTTAAAAATACAGAAACAAAGTATTTCTGTTTGTGTTTTAATATATGAAAGTTAACAGTTTATATTACAGTAATTTGCAGAATTTTCAGTGTTCCTGGAAAGTCAGTAATCATAAAAACAAAGTATCCTCAGAGGTAAATCTTCAACTGAACTATTTCAAATGTTTGGGGTTTGACTGTGGCGCTGAAAATTCTTGCTCCCCACGTAACTATTGCATTTTTTGAAGTTCCACATAGTGGTGTAGTTCTAGGAAGCTGACTTTACTGTAGTCACTGCTAAGGTACTCAGCACATTTGTATAACTATGTTTAAATAAGCTGTCTTGTTCTGAAGTGGTAACCACCCCTAGTGCATCACATTATGCCTGTCATGCTCAGCGAAGTTTTTATTAGTATAATCTATTATTTGAATCTTCCCTTCTCTATTCATTATGTGTCTTATTAATATTTATGCTCCTTGGAGCAAAAAATAACTCTTCAGTGGTGGGAAAGCTTCTAGCATGTTGATGCTTGCTAAGAAGAGGAGAACTGGTAGAGCAGGTGCTTGACTGTGTATTATGTATTTTCAAATTGAACATACTGGTAACTCCTGTCAACTGTAACAAGAACCTCCAGAATCTTAGGAGGTAGAGGAAAGAAAAAAGACTTAGTGGGGAATACGTGTCAAGTTTAGATGCGTGATTTTTAGCAGGTCAAAATAATTTTGTGTATGCTGCTCCTTACCATGGAGTTTTTAGTCATGTTGATTTAAAGTACTAAAATATGATACTCAGCTTTTGTACTCTGCTTTATGATTGAAATCAAAGCGTTGCATTGCGATTGCAATTTAAATTGTGATCTAAGCATAATTTAACTTATTTCCCATTTCTAGGAACAACAGAGAACCTCAGGCACAGCAGGAGTGGATCTGATAGACAGGCAGATATTATTCAGTATCTGAGTGAGGAGAGATCGTTGGCTTTGCAGCTCTGTGGGTGGATAAAGAAAGGAACAGACTTAGATGTGGAACCTTTTTTAAATTCATTGGAACAGGAAGGAGACTGGGAGCGAGCTGCTGCTGTAGCACTTTTCAACTTGGACATACGGCGAGCAATACAAATTCTAAATAAAGGGGCTTCCTCGGGGAAAGGTGCGTATTGTGTTTAGTATCTTTTATTTTGGCATTATATCGCCTTAGTAGATTTTTTTCTGTAAACAGAATTATGGAAGATGGTATGGAAAAGGTGCCTTTTTTGTCTTATAAAAAAGTTGCTTGAAGTGGTTGTATTGGAGCCTGAGAATCTGACAAATCCTGGTCTTTCACTCCTCAGGCTATCATATGCCTTACTGTCTAGGTAAAATAGATTGTATGTTTCAGAATTGCCTATTGATAGGTACCCCAGAAGGTGTTACACTCGGAACTAGTGGGATTCTTTTATTTTAATGGAATTGTGTCTTCGCTAGATGTCATGTATATCTGCTTCCATTGGGCTGTATGCAGCTTTCCACCAGTGCGATGGCTGTGGAATAACTGAAATGTAATATTCAGGGTCTGCGGAAAACATTTGTTTTGGAATAACTTGCTTGGTAAGAGTTGCAACGTATAAGGGAAAAGTTAAGATACTGGAGCCAGGAGATGGAGGTGTTTTTCTTCTGTTTTCTTGCCAGCATTCCTCCTACAACTCCGATTTGCATATGTGTTCTCTTATTAAATGTAAGAGACTGTCTTGCCACTAAAGTGGCTAGGTAAGACACGAAGGGAGCTGTTAAGGTTCTTTTATTTTTAATATTGCCCCTTTTTGGTGGGGGGAAGTGTGTGTGTGCTTTCCATAGGGAAGGTTCAGAGCGGAGACATGCTATCTTCAAATTAAAAAATAAAATTGAACTTTCTGACAGAATGAGCATTTAGATGAAATAGATTTAATGTTTTTAGGAAACTTGTTAACTTGAAGCTGCTATATGCAATTGTCGTCCTCCAGCTAGGTCTATTAAGTGATGGCTATATATACAATCCTATCTTTTCACTTCTTGTGGGTATGAATTATGGTAATGACAATCTTTTATGATAGTGATAGGAACACATTTAGCAGTTCAAAACTATTTCAAAATACCAGAACGAGTGTGATGTTGCTTAAAGTATAACTCAGGCTGTCATGCATGTGGGCTTGTGACTTTTAGAGCTAACTTACCTGACCAGAGGCATTTAAAGCAGAAACTAATAAATGTTGGTGTATGCACGCTTATTTTAGCTAGTGTTAATTCTACTGCATTTTGTCTTGCATCCTGACAAAACATTCTGTTTCAAACTGATGCTTTCAATTCGAGTTTTAATTGGATTTTTTTTAAGTCCTTAACTTGAATATTGTTTCACTGATTGTTTTTCATACATCAGGTGATCTGAACCTTAATGTAGTAGCAATGGCTCTATCAGGCTACACAGATGAGAAGAACTCACTTTGGAGAGAAATGTGCAGTACTCTAAGACTGCAACTGAACAATCCCTACTTGTGTGCTATGTTTGCCTTCCTGACAAGTGAGTCTGGTTCATATGATGGTGTTTTGGTGAGTAAATTTCTGTTACGTTAAAATTCCTTTAAGTAATAGGTGCATATATGTATACACACAAACATATGTAGGGGAAGTGCTATATACTCCATGAATTAATCAGATTAGAATGTATTATTTTCTCCTGATGCTGGCAGACATCTCATATTAGTGAATGTTACATTAGTGAACAAAACATGCATAAGCAGCCAAAATATCCAATTTAGTTCACACATTTTTAGAGGAATTTTTTTTTGGCATGGAGTTATTAAAGCACTAGAAATACATCATCAAAATAATTTAAGCAGGGGGGGAAAAAGGGGAGAGAGGTTAATAATGGAAATGCACAAAGCAGAATAAGTGCAGGGGAGTTTGCAGAACTTTCATCAAGCTATATTTGCATTGAATTGTATTTTATTTTTCCTTGTTAAAATACTTGTTAAAATAATTTCACTGTGTTGAAACAGTAAACAGAATAGTTTCACATCTTCTGAAATTGGTATAAAATTGCCATGTGAAGAGAAAACTAAATGTTTAATTACATGAGATACTTTGAGCCTTTGGAGGAGTAAGATACTTAATCCTTGGTTAGAGAACAACAGAAATACTTGATTCAGTAGGAATTATTTAGCCCAAGGGAGGACTCTGTAATGTAACAGGGTAATTGGCCTAAACCTGTTGAAAACAGAGTTGTCATAATACAATGCTTTTAGGGTATTTAAAAAAAAAAAAAAAGTAAAAAACCCTAAGAATCCCAGAGGAGAGAAACCTGAATCTTTTTTTCTCTCTTCAAGAGAGAATATTCTTGTTCTCTGGATGTTAGGTAATAATTTTATAGTTGTTTTTTATTGATGAATTGGAAACTGACAGATCATAAGGTGTTTTGGTTTTTTTTTTAATTAATTTTTACTTCAGTGAGACCAGTTGAAGTTTGCATGAAAAAGATTTTGCCAAGCACATCTCCTTGTTTTGGCAATGTCAATCACAATTTCTATTCTGAGAATATCGGGAGGGAAAAATATGGGAACAGCTAAGTACCGGAATTAATCTAGTCAAAGATTTTTTTTCTTCAGTGTTGCATCCAGTAAAAGGACTAAAAAGCAGAAAGTAAATATTATTGCATTCCTGCACCTTGAGTGCCAATATACTTATGAGAAATCCATCTTCTGGGTGTTTGGAGTTAGTTTTTGGTTGGTTTTTTGTTTGTTTTGTTATTAACTTTTAGTTGTGATTTTAGGAAGGAATTGAGTGGTTAGGCTAGTTATTTTGTAAATATGGTAAGTGAAGGTTGGTTTGTTTTTCTTCCCCCTGTGACTTGGTGAGACTGGCTATATGTGCTAGAAGCACTAAGCCCAGCTCTACATGACTTGCAAAGTTTCTTTTTCCAGAGTTTCATAAACCACGTAGGATGTGCTGTACCAGGCTTTCCTGCCATTTGAGTACATTGTTCCAGTAGCCGCAGTCTTGCTCTGATACCTGTATCTGAGTATAAACGATTGATCTGATATTTAGCGTTAGCTTTCTTCAGATGTGGTTTTCTTTGTACATAATCAATTTCATAGTATTAGTTATACAATAGTGCAAGTGTTCTGACTTTTACAAACAATGTATTGAAAAAGCGGAAACTTGCATGTGATGATAGTATTCCCATTTTTCTCTCCAAAGTATGAAAATAACGTAGCTGTACGAGACAGAGTGGCATTTGCTTGCAAGTTCCTCAGTGATGCTCAGGTAAGTTTGTTGTTGCACATTTAAGCAAACTGTTAAGCTGGGCTTTATTTAGAGGCAGAAGGAACTCTGGGGTGGAGGGGTGGACAGTGGAAGCAATGAGTCATGGGTGATTTGGTTTTTCTCATCACAGTAGGATATAAGGTATGGTATAGTCTGGTCTTCAGTTTGTACCTTCAGCTTGATTTTTATTTTTTTTCTCGTTTGGGTTTTTTATTAGTATTCATGACATGCTAGTTTGTTAAATGCTATTGCATTATCTGTATGTCTGTTTTACTGGAGAGTATTTGTATTTATTCAGTATTTATTTCCAGTTATTTACGTTCTCTCGAATTAAGGCTTGGTTTTACAGCAGGAATGTTTTCTTTTAAGTTCACTGAAGTATTTAAAGAATACATAACCTCCCTCTTTGCACTCCCTATCAGGAGGCTTAAAGTTTGTTGACAAATACTTGAATTCTTGCAATATAGTGGCTATAGCCATATAACTTTTTCTGCATAACATCCAGCGAGCAGCATGTTCTGTTAGCAGCAGACACTCTTAAAGAAAGCTATTCAAATCATGAAAAGTCTTGTCATATGCCAACATAAATGAGTTAGGAAGGGATGAACAGACGGCAAAAGTTAAGTAAATTTTCTTTTTATAGCTGAACAGGTTTATTGAAAAGCTGACGAATGAAATGAAAGATGCTGGGAATTTGGAGGGAATACTCTTAACAGGGCTGACAAAAGATGGAGTTGACTTGATGGAAAGTTATGTTGACAGAACTGGAGATGTCCAGACAGCAAGCTATTGCATGCTACAGGTTAGTGTTTCACTCCAGAATAAATCTTTATAGGGAAGAACTACACGTAGTTTCTTTAGCAGTATAGATAGTACTGAATCTTGTGAACTAAAAAGTATTTTCTATAATAAATTGGGACGATATGTATCATGCCTGTTTTGCGGAATCATCAGAAACACTCGATGTCAACTATAAGCATGTATCTTCACTCTCTCTGGTTGAGGTAGCTTGAGGAGATAGTAGGGGAAAGAGGCAGAACCTTTTCAGGAGCTGAACTGGGAATCCATTCCCCTGCTTATTGCTGGTGTGTTTCGTGACAGGTCATTTTTTTCTTTTGCTTCCGGGATTTTGATAAGAGAACTGAGGTGAGGTTTTTTGTTTGTCTGTAGGCATTGGGTTTGGCTTTTTTTATGATGGACTTGTCTTGGCCCTCACACAGTTGCAGCGATTGCCAGCACTGTGTTTAACTGCATATGTAATCATAACAATGAGATAGACTGTGATATGTGACAGAATTTTATAATCCTTCATCTGACAGACAGGAGTTTTTAGTTGTGCTGCCATATCCTCCTATTTTCAACCAGAGAGGCAGACTGAAGAAAATGATTATCAAACTCGCATTATAGTTTAACAGAAAATTAATCTTTTTCTAGGCGAATTACACTGTATTATTTCTCGTATCTTGTGGTACGCTTTGTAAAGTCTTTTGAAAAAGTGAAGAATAGGTATTGTGTATCTTCAGTGTGAGTCTGACATTTTTTCCTGCCTGCTTTAGGGTTCTCCATCGGATGTACTTAAGGATGAGAGGGTTCAGTACTGGATCGAGAACTACAGGAATCTTTTAGATGCTTGGAGATTTTGGCATAAACGTGCAGAATTTGATATCCATAGGAGTAAGCTGGATCCCAGTTCAAAACCTTTAGCACAGGTAAATGTAATTCTTGTATGAAGTATGACCAGTCCAGAAAGGAAGGTCGCATGGTACTTCTGTAGAAAAAAATTGCTGGCTGCACCTTGGCTTTCATGGGGATTCATGTGCAAAAGAAAGATTTCAGCTAAGGCTGCCCTAAAAAGTAGCTGTGGTTTTTTTTGAAATATTTTTTTAGAAAGGACTTGATAACTGTTTTGATAGAGAGTACAGAAATATGGTAAATAAATCTACATTTCTTCATATCTAATCTAGGAAATCAGTTCCCTACCATTTTATTTGTGTTCTTTTTTTTTCTTTTCTTAAACCTTTTTCTTTCAAATAACAGGTTGTCTTTCAGAAACTGTAACTTTTCAACACTTTTTCTGGGGAAACTGGGTTTTTTTTCCTCCCACGTTGAAAAACAAAATCAGAGATGTACCATCCAGCTAAATTCAGCATCAGGGTGAGGATGAGGCTGAAACCAGGGAATTGAACCAAGAACCAGTTCAAATTGGCTCGGTTTTAATTGAAGCAAACCTTGAAGCTATTTTGAAGCCCTTGAATCTTAAACTAAAAGTGGACAGCAGCAACTTTCATTATCAGTTCTGAACATAAGCTAAACCAAAAACTAACGCCCTGTCCAAATGCTGTCTACTTAACATCTGGTGGCATTTTTCGCCAACATGATTTAACCACAGCACCTTCCACTCTCTCATGTCTGCTAGGTATGTGCGTTACAACCCTTGGGGCTCAAGGGTTTCTAAGGAGGCTATTTTTTAATTCATGTATCCATCACAGCTGTTTAAGAAGAGCTGCATCCGTACTGCTCCGAGTGGGAGGGAGTTGAGTTTACTGCTCCTTCCTTATGTGATCAACATAAAGAGCCCCTAAAGAGTTTAAAATATGTGCTCCTTGGTATGAAGTCACAACTTGTGGCATAAGGTATGCAGATGAAGATTATTAGGAAAATCCTCATGTTGGGGACTCTAGAGTGGGTCACCTGACTATAAGGAGGGAGAGACCAGGTTTAATTATACAGTGAGTAGAGTAAACTTAATTTCTTCCATTACTGCAGATATAGCTTTTTATTATCTTAAATAATAGCTTTCCAAGTTTTAGCAATTGTGCATGTTTTTATGTGCTCTTGAGGTAAGTGAGCATCATTAAGGCCTACTTCTTGGGACTGTGTGCCACATCTATAAGCCAAGATGTTAGGAACTCCTTCACAAGTAGCCTTGGCTTTCCAGGGCATGCTCTAGAATATCTGGTAAATAAGTGTTTGCTAGCTTGAACGAATTCACTCATGGGTGTAGCAAAAATGGAACCAAACCAAAAAATTAATGGGCTTTTGTTCTCTTTAGGTGTTTGTGAGTTGCAATTTCTGTGGAAAATCGATCTCTTACAGCTGTTCAGCTATTCCTCATCAGGGGCGAGGTTTTAGCCAATATGGAGTTAGTGGTTCACCAACTAAGTCGAAAGTTACAAGCTGTCCTGGTTGCCGTAAACCCCTTCCTCGCTGTGCACTTTGCTTGATAAATATGGGAACACCAGTTTCCAGCTGTCCAGGTATGACACAATGGGTTTTAGTTATTCAGCTAGAGTACTAGTTAGAGGCCTAATTAGCAGATCCTGTTGGAAGATCTTCTGTTGCACCTTTTTCTTTCTATTTGTACTCATACTGTAAATATTCATACTTGTAATTTTGAGGGAGGAAGACCGTAATTGAAAACTCGTTTACATCCCATCTGATTTTATGGTGAAACCTATGTCTCAGTTCTTTGGTGTCAGACAGTATGCACAGTTACTTGGTTCTGACAGTTTTCCCACTGAGGTTGTCAGTGAAATTCCATGGTTGGACAGATGAAAAGATTCAACTATTGTGGTGGTCAGTATTGTGAGCTTTAAAACTGTAAGAAATGGTAAGTGTGTTTTCTTGAGATGAATTGTAGGGATGCTACAGAAATCTTGGAATGTAAATTAATTGATTTTTAGCTGGAAGAGGAAGAGAATAACGTGGTATACTTTCTGTCACTAAGTATGAAAGAATGTATGGGTCATGCTGTCACAGCTAAGAAATATTATGACTAGAATCTTTTGGTTCTAAATGTCTTGGGCTCAGCATTATACAAGGTCTAAATGAAACTGATTTTGTCCGTATTTTTAGGTCACTCTTGTTCTAGAGCCATGAGCAGCTGTGCTCATGTCATCTATTTATATATCTCCTCGTTCTTTCACTGATCTGTTACGACTTCTATATTGTAATTGTTCCAATTCATAACTTAATTTTGTTGATTTTTCTAAAGCAGAATATTTCATGTGCAGTAGAACAGGCCCATAATTCACTGAAACACAAATCACTGTTGAAAGAGATTCTGTCTGTAAAGTTTGTTTAATAGGCAAGTTTAGCACGTCCGTAAGATGTGAAACAACAGCTCAGGAATATAATTCTTATTTTGGCATTCCACCAGTTCTTAATAATTTTACTGACTTCTCTTTTAAAATCAGGCCACTTCTTCACATAATGTTCCTAATTTCAAATTTATTCTAATAGTGTTACTGGGACTGAAATATAAATGAAGCATAATGATTTACAAGCATATTTGGGGGGGGGGTTGCCTCTGCACAGGAGGATCCAAGTCAGATGAAAAAGTGGATCTTAGCAAAGACAAGAAGTTAGCCCAGTTCAACAACTGGTTTACTTGGTGTCACAACTGTAGGCATGGTGGACATGCTGGGCATATGCTTAGCTGGTTCAGGTAAGTTGATGTTAAAATCTTTCTTATTTAACATGTGTATGTTGCGCTCAGTAGGACATGCCTTCTTTGCTGTATCTATCGTTATAATGTTTTGTTGGTTTAGAGCATATGCAAAACTTAACCATGAAGCTGAGTTTTTCTGAGGTACTGTGTCCCTGCACATACTTAAATGTATAGATTACAAAATTCTTGTTAGTTTTATTTTACCTGTTTTTTTCTGCTGTTGCTATCTAGGGACCATACTGAGTGCCCGGTTTCTGCCTGCTCTTGTAAGTGTATGCAGCTGGATACAACAGGGAATCTCATTCCGGCAGAGACTGTCCAGGCATAAATATTGTTTGAAAATGTGGGGCTCTCTAATGGATGTCCATCATAGTCCAAGCATATATTTTAGACAAAGGTCATTTGTGACTTACTGACTGTGAAAAAATAAATTGCTATCAGATTAGTAAAATGATGTGTGTGTGACTGTGCTTGGTAGAAACAGGTATTCCTGAAATGAGCCTCTGGGTATATATAGTGTGTGGTCCTTGTTCAGAGGATGGAAGCAGTTCAGTTCAAAAGCACCCCTGGAATTGCAGACTCTTTGGATTTGCTAAAATCCAAAGAACTTTAATAAGGTTTTCAGGGTAATGCTGATCGGCCCTTTTATTTGTTTTCCAAACAAAGCAGTGTTCACAGCAAATACGCTGTGAAAGTGGGCCTTCAAAATAAACACCTGAAGAGTGTTCTTCAGAAGATCGCAAAGTGATGCTGTGGATTCCTCTGTTCATTGTTTGATCACACTTTCTTGTATGCAAATGATCATTTCCTTGTAAGTTCATTCAAAGTGCCACTGTTAATTGTATTCTAAAGATTTTTATTTTAAAGACAAATCCATTTCTTTCTGTTCTCAAGTTTTGTTAATAGTAAAGCAATATCTTTGCAATTCAAGCTCTTATTTAATTTACCTACATACCTAGCTGATGTGAATTTTAATGCTAAAGAATTTGGGGGTTGTGCCTCCTAGCGATGTCTATATCCTACAGAAGAGTTCCCTGAAAAGTCATGTGTCTGTTTCAGTGCAGAGTGCAGGTAAACTATAGGAGGTTGCATTTGATTGATTAGTTTTTAACGTAGTACTGTGAAGATCTGAAATCTCAAGGACTGGAGACTTGTAAATATTTAAGTTTTAAACTACATGCTGAGTTTTGACTACAAAAATATTTGAAGACTTTTGGATAATCAGCATTTCCCTGTACTTCTGAAATACGCTGGGAAGTGTGAAATCAAGCTATATAAATCCTGCTTCTGGTCACTGGCGGACACCAGTCTGCTCCCAAAAGGCTGCACGATTTTAGGTCATTGACCAGAAGTAGCTCTGGATATGTTACCAGCTGGAATTCAGATTATTTATTAACTTGAGAGAGAGTCGGTATTTTGCTAATACTGTGCTAGGAGCTAATCGGTATTGTTGTCCTTGATTTTGTAGGCAACAAAATTCATACAAATTAGGGAAAAAAAACCTGTTTTAAGGTATGTGATAACAACATCAGTTTACTTGGTGTGTGTTTATTTACTAGTAGAAACAGTATATGAGTTACTTAACACTTGTGTGCTATGAAATACTAAATGGAATGCTAGCAATAAACTGGTACCATATTGCCAGGACTGTGAAAATTGGTGTTTTAAAAGAGAGTATATTGTAATATACCACTAGTTCTAAGTGCTCCAGTGTAGTTGCAACAAGATAGAACGTGGAGACGTTTTCTGTAGATGTACATGATTACATTCAGGACTTTGGGTTATATTTTCTGATGTAGCATTAATGTTGTAATACATCTGCTACATTTATTCTGATCTAAAATTCTTGCCTAATTGACAAGGATCTTTTTTTAAGTTAAAAATCTAAGAGGTACTTGATATTTGCGGGCATGGGAGAGCAGTTACTTTTTTTTCTTGTTAGAATATTTATTTCTCTTTCCAGTATTTTTGGACACTTCATGTTGCTGTTGAAGAGCTCTTCAAAATGTTCTCCATTTATAATTGTAAGCTGGGGTTTAATGTATGATACCCTAGTTATATAAATACAGGCAATAAAACTTTTGCTTTATGGAAATGAGGATTTGTAAGTGTCAAGAATATGTTTTTATTCCTCTGTAGTAACAATGTTTAGTAAATTTTCCCGATAAATTCCATGTCTGGGTGAATGCAACTACTAACTTACAATGTCTCATTTTCTTATGTAAAGAAAACTCATTTATAACATTTTTGACTTGACTATACCTGTTTGTGTCAAATTCTGTCATTTCATTAAGTTAGATGCTTACTTTGATACTCAGCATGTCTTTGAAATGTTTTGGATTATGAACGTGTGCATATTCTGGCACAGTATAGCTATCAGTTTTGGCTGTTGTAATTGGTAATCAGGCTTTCAGGCCAGTAATGACACTATTTGCAAAATTTACAAAGCAAGAGGTTTATGTTTTTTAATGATGAGATTTTTTCCTTGTTTTGCTTTTAAATTAATAAAGCTGTGATTTTGGGGATGTTTTGTTGTCTTCTAACAAAGTATAGCTACAAACATTTTATTAGCTGCAGGTACTTTTATGTTTACTGTTTTCTGATCTGCTCAACTCTGATAGAGTTAACTAGATGAAGGTGGCCTTGCATGCTACAATGTTTTGACCCTATGGTTCACACTGATTGCATTTAATTATTTTCATTTCATTATATGCTCCAGCCTTGCCTCCCTTCCCTAATTAAGCCCAAGCACTTTCTCTGCTTGCACATGAGCACAATGTGAGTTGTGCATGTGTCCATGCCCAAGCAAGGACAGCAGAGCAGGTCTGGTGACAGTGACCAGGGTCAGCCGAGAGTCCAGCGACTGCCAGACAAGTCTGCGGTGACACCCCCGACAAGGCTTCTCCCCGTCTCCTGTGTGCAGCCCTAGGTTCCTGCACGGTACTTCACTGCACAGCACCGTTCTGGTGCCCTTCCTCAGGGTCCCCACTAGAACTGAATTTCCCCAAGAGAATTTGCCAAATTTTAGTCTGTTCCTCCATTTCAGACTCGTGGACTGCTTTCTGTACCTTAACCAACTGGGACATAAAACCATTCCCCTTCTGGGCTGTCAGAGCAGAGAGGGAAGTCACAGTAGCTTGCTGGCCCAGGAGGAGGGCTGCTCCCAGCTTCCTTACCTGGGAGTCCTTCTGCCCCGCTGCCACAGGGCTTCGAGCAGGAGTGACTCTCAACCATCAAGTGATGATTTCCATGTCCACCAGACACGCCAAGGAGAGGTTTGGCTGAAGAAAGTGGGGGCACCTGGATTGCAGCACAGCCCTTGTTAATAGTGGCAATCTCTCGTGACTCCACACAAGGGCCGGTGGGCTGCTGCTGTGCTGTTGCCCTCCCAAAGTGCAGAGATTCCTTCATCCCGTGTGTAGGTTCCCTAAATAAGACTCTTCATCACGTCTGTTTTATAATTTTTATTTGCAGTTTAGCCTGCTGGACAGCTAAAACAGACTGACAGTTTAAGAATTGTTTCTCAAAACAGCTCTCCAACTTCCAAACAGTATTTCATGAAGACTGGACTGCCTGGCAGCCCCTGCAACAAGGCAGGCTGCTAGCCTTAAGCTGCCTCTCGGTTTTGAAGTGCTTAGTAACCAGCTTCTGCTAAAGCCTAACCTCCACTGCAGCCAGGCAAGGCCAGTGTGGGGCCTGCCCAATCCCCTCTCCACCTTTCCAACAGCTATCTTGCCCAATCTGTGCTTCCCCATGCCTCTGGCAGACACGCCTTCTGTACCAGATTTGTTTTTTCCAGTTACGCTTACTGAGATCAGGATCCTGCCAACTATGCCAGATGTTGCAGGAGGAGAAGGCAACGTGACAGTGTCCCCCATGCCAGCGTTAGGAAGGGTGCTCCAAACATTCCCTTAGCAAGGGCAGGGAAAAAGTTGCCAGGTCCCAGAAGTCAGTCACAAGTGTGGTGGGAGCAGTAGGCTCGCTGTCCTGCTGCAAACGACGGGAACCTCTCCCTGCCAGCCCTGATTATGTCACTCACTTCATACCCCCCTTTCCTCTCCCAGGTTCCCACCCTTTACCACCCTCATGTCCTCCCAAAGAAGCCACCAGCTCCTATTCACACCTTCCATTACTGGCCCTGGTTTTGGTGACATCCCTCTTTGGTGTTTATGATACGGTTGCCCCGGTGACTCCCCTTCAGCCAGCAACCCACGAAGCCGCTGTTTCCTGTGTTACTATCTACAAGCTCTGGCAGTTTCTCGCACCTTCATCTTGTTAGTGCAGTCCCAACTGACGGTTAGCAGGCCCCGTGGTTATTCATTTCCCTTGGGTATCTGAAATGGCTGGCAGTTTCCCGCATTGCTGTCCTGGTAAATGTATGTATGACCTGAGCATTACTTTAATACCAAGAATATTTTACGGTTCCCTGCATTGCTGCTTGTCAGCATAGCCACATAGCCGGGGTAGGCCATTTATTCACAAACCTTGATAGTCTATAGAGAAGCAGGTGAATGAAAAGCACATAGTGGAAAGTTGTAGTTGTATACTGCTTGCCTAGCCAGGTATCATCGCTGCGGGGCCGGATGAACTAGAGTCGTCTTGACGGACAAAGGGAAACTGTAGCATTTACCACTGGGATGTGTTGAAACATTTACACACAAGACCACAGACCCAAGGCTGGTCTCTGTATGGGGGTAAAGTGCTACAGCCATCTAGCGGTAGACTATTTTATTACGCCTGGATAGCCTTGGTAACTAACTACCTAACATTTTACAGAATATATGTACGTGCACAAAATACCAATTTTCTGAAGTAGAATAGTACAAAAGACTTTTAAATGCTAGGAAAGCATGCATGCAGTTATTAAGAATGACATTTTATTCTACTGAGCACTAAAATACAGCGGTGATAGCACTACAGGATGGAGCATGGTATCATGCCACATGGACCTCATGTTCTTGTTTGCTGCATGAGACAGACTCCTACTTCAGAAGTCCTCCTCCTTCCCAGTGACAGTAACTTTGTCATTGTCTGTCTTCTAAGTAGAGAGGGGAAAAAATAGATCACCTGTTAACTTGATCATCCACCCAGTTTGTAGTAACTTTGATCAATAAGAAGTCTGTAAAACATAAATTCCTTGACTGAAAATGGAGATGCCTATAAATAAGCACAAAGCTAGCTATTAAACCTGAAACCTGCTTGTATGAAAGGTTAATGAACATGGCTAAGGTTTATTTGAAATACTTTGAAATATTTTATTTATTAATTCACAGAGAGTGTTTCCAAAGTTAGTTAGATTTTACTTTCATTGTGTTACCTTAAGAGATGTAAGAATTCTGCTACATGCTGTAAGTAGCCTGGATGGTAACAAAACTGGGCACTGTGTGGAAGTTTATATGGTTGAAGTCATGACAAGCTGGCTCAATCTGGTACTTCTGCTTAGACTCCCACCAAGAATGAAGGTTGTGATGGGAAGTCAATTGCGCTTGAAGTCCCCAAGCCTAACTAGACATCTTCCAAGCGTTTAACATCAGTGCAAAAGGCAAGTACCTTGTACTCCACTTTGTTAAAATTACCTGTGTCGGGTAAAATAGAACAGGAGTCACCATACATCACTGAAAACAGCACTCTAACATGTAATACTGACACGAATAGTTAAATGTAGTCGGATCTTTTTTATTGGAGAAGAGACCATTTTCAAGACGCAAAATACCCGCCCATGTTCCATAAATTTGTATCAAAGCAAATGAAATAAAAACAACTTTACATTAAAACCCCACCAAATGTCTTCAATACAAGTTTCCTGTAAAGTATCCTAGAACCTCTACCAACAACAACAGAAAGGTGCCTACAAAACTTCAGTTTCTAGCAAGTCCAGTCCTGCAAGAGAACACCCCTCAGGGATGCAAAAGGGTTAAATACATACAGACAGTGAGATATCCACAGAAGTGTTCTTCTTGCTGAATAAGTACATTTTCAAAGAAAACATTCTTCACTGGCAATACATGGCACATGTAACAGCATCTTTTCAGTATATTTGTTGGAAATAAATGCAACTGTTATCATGCTGTCAGGCAAGAAAGCTACGGTACTGTTGTCCCCTCTGAAGCTCTAAATATACGCTAAGAAAATCAATTGTTCCTCCCAGTACTGAATGGGAAGTATTCAGAGAATTCATGAATAATTTTTAGTGCTTCATTGTAGAGCTCCAGATCTGAAAGAGGGCAAAGAAAATGGTTATGATGCATAAGCTAAATTCCCCACAAGCAAATGACAGCATTAAGGCATTGCTCAGTTTAAAGCAGTATAGCTGAGCGTTCCCAGTCTCCCTCACCCTCCCCAGTTTTCCCAAGGCAGCCACACTCTCATTGCATACTTTCTGGAGCGTTATTCTTAGGCTTTCTAGCTGCACACTCACACAAGGTCCAGTGCAAGGCAAGAACCAGGCAGTCAGGAGTGAGAGAATGATCAGACCATGGCAATGACCTAGACTGGCTCCAGCTTTAAGTCAGTCCCTACAGTTTGACAGTAAAACAGAGTATTTTGTACAAATTTTTTCCCATGACACTCTCCTTTTCTACATTCTACTCCATATCTGGCAGCTTGAAGAAAGACCTTGTCTGTAAGAAAAAATAATCAAGCTCTTCCTTTGTTGTGGTTTAACCCAGCAGGCAGCTAAACACCACACAGCTGTCCACTCACTCCCCCCGCAGTGGGATGGGGGAGAGAATTGGGGAAAAAAAGTAAAATTCATGGGTTGAGGTAAAGACAGCTTAATAGGACAGAAAAGGAAGGGGAAAAATAATAACGATAAAAGAATATACAAAACAAGTGATGCACAATGCAATTGCTCACCACCCACCGACTGATGCCCAGCCAGTTCCCAAGCA
>NW_008796063.1:2139022-2141736 GCF_000699145.1 Aptenodytes forsteri
TGTAAACACTACTTAGCAACAACTAAAACACGGGTGTGTTATCAACATTATTCTCATCCTAAATCCAAAACACAGCACTGTACCAGCTACTAGGAAGGAAATTAACTCTATCCCAGCTGAAACCAGGACACCCTTCTTACTTGTTGAAGAAGAGTTCAGAACTCAAAATGAATTTGTCATAATGTGTATTCTTACTTACCAAATGGACTTTTATCTTCTCTGAACTGGACATATGACACGCACATGATGGTTGCCTGATTTGTTACTCTTCCCACTACCTCAAGAACTCCTGAGATCTCTTCATCTAGCTAGAAAACATACCAAACATGAAATTAGTATCACTAAATTAGCTGCTGTCTCTACTGTACAGCACTTAAGCTAGGAACTCTCCACAACTGACAGTTTGTTCATGACAGATTCCATTCCATGTCAAACAATACAGTACTACTGAACAGCCCTGTCCCCCTCCCAAAAAAAACCACAAAAGCCTTGAGCCACTTACAGATTTACAGTTTTTGTAACAGCCAATTCAGTACCAACACAAAAAATATACGAAGCAGCATCAGAGGGAAGATACCAGTTTATAAGTATAGAAAACTGTGTCATTTAATCACTGAACAGAGACTAATCTAGGACACAGAGAGCAGAAGAATCCAGATTTTAAGGCACTGCATTCAAACCTGAGTAAACTGGAGAACTTGGTAAGAGCTAAGGAGGTATCACGCATGCCAAAGAGCAGTTCCAGTATTCCAGATTCAGGAGGTATAATTATTTCTTAAGTAATCTGTCAGTAAGTGTTCAGAATACAAAGACATTGACAATAACAAGCCTTTGGTTGAACAAGGGGGAAAAAAAAAAAGGCTAAAAATTTTATCTTACTCCAAAATCATATAGCTTGAACGTGTTTTCTTTCTTTTTTAAGATACTAATTTTAAGAGTGCGGTGCTATTTCAGTAATGTTCTTCCAATATCTAACTCTTACTTTTAACTTTCTAGTAAGTCTCCTGGAACACAGCAATAGATTCCCTCCCCTCCCCATAATTTGGAGTTTCTCTGTTGAAAGGAGGAACTACACACACACAAACAAAGGAATCTATTAAAGGGGAAAAAAGTTAGAAAGCATTTTGATTAACAAATCTAGAAGTTCCTCCATTGTCATTAGGCAAACCAGAGAGATAAACCTGGCGTGTTTCTTCTGCACACACCAGTTTCTCCTACAGCAGTGGAACACAGACTGTGAAGTGCCCGACATTGCAGCTATGCATTTCTGAAATTCGACCATTTACTCTGTTATGGGAAGTTGTGGAATCTTGGTCAGTTTTAACAACCCAAGGCAGGAAACCTTTTCATGAACTCAAGAAAGAGTTAAAAGACAGGCAGAACTTGTAGGAAAGACATTTTCTTGCAGTTTGAAGATGAAGTCAGCAAGCTTCACGCTTATAAGACAAAACTCTTTGCCAGATCAAACTGCATTTTTCATCAAGGAGAGACTCCTGTCTTGACCGTGAAGAGTACCATGTACAATTATTACACATGCAAATGGCGAGATTTCTCAGCGTTTAACAACTCATTCAGAGAAAAAGGTGTAAAGACTACACACATGCTCAGTTAAGCTAGAGCATTTGCCATCACAACGAAAATAATCCTTTAATTACAACATTTGCTAGAGGAAAAAAGAATACTTAAAGACAGAAGAGAATGCCGGGGTGTTATTCCTTTAGTGGTATGTGATAACAAAGGAAGCAATAGTTTCATGCGGTAGTTATAAGCATATCTTATACCCATTGTATTAATTGCTTGATTTTTTATTTTTTTAAGAACGAATGCTTCAAGCTAACTATGAAGTTTAGTGGAATGCTATGACAAGTGTTCTAAGAAGATACAGAAATGTCAACTCAAAAAACTCTTGAGAATACCATATTCTTTGTTTTTTTGGATTATCTTCACAAAATATTCTGTTAGGCATATAAAGATAAAGGCAATAAGAAAACGGAGGGAAAAGTGAAATTAAAATAAAGCTAATACATGTAGTGGAATATATTACACTGTAAACAACAAACAGAGTAAGACAAAGTAGCCAGACAGGGATGTGTCTGACAAGGAATGAGTTCTCTCTCTTAATACCTGCTGAAAATCGATGAAGACCAAGGCAGTTCATGAATACAAACACTGCAAGTTAGCTGGAAGACGTAAGAAACAGAGGCAATGAAACATAGGTGGAAAGGGATTGGTTTTTTTTTCCTGACTGAAAACTCAATACATGCAAGGCATGCACAGGTTTCATAAGGGACAAAACCTCCGGTATCCACAAGAGGCAACATCAAGTACTTCTAAAGTCTTCCTTAACTTACAGGTTCGCTCAGCTCCACAGTCGTATGTTTTCCTTCTCCATCCGAAAGCACGAAAAACTTCCCAGTAGGATGAATCTACGAAAGACGTTAAGCCTGTGCGCTCAAAAGGCAGCTGTAAGCGTTACAGGTTTAGCCGCCTCAACCGGAACTGCGCAGCGGGCCTTTCTCCGCGGGATCCGACCGTTACGGCCGCCTCCCGCCCGGCCCCCGGGCTGACTGTAGCCCCCGGCCTCCCTCAGGCCAGGCCGCGACAAACTGCGCCAGGCAAGGCGACGGCCTCCCCACACAGAGGCCCCTCCACACGCAGAGCCCCAGCCCGGAGCGCACCCCGGGGCAAGGCCCTACCCAGGGCGACAGGGCAGC
>NW_008796063.1:2142771-2143365 GCF_000699145.1 Aptenodytes forsteri
CCCTGGGGCTCGGCCCCCCGCCGGCCTCCCCGCCGCGGCCCGGCCCCGGCCCCTTAGCCCTATCCTGTCATTTAATCCTTTTCTCTTAAATTACCCCGTATTTTCCCTCCCCTAACGGCCGTTTTCCCTCTCCCCTTAGATATTGGCTCCCCTCAGGTCACCGCTGCCTAAGCGAAGCAGTCCAGTCACCGGTCTGTTAACCCTTGCTTGTTTTACAGGCCGTAGTTGATACTCGAAACGTTGCGTGTTACGGCTGCGATACCCACGCATTTCCACAGACACAAGTATAAATTGGGAGAGGAGTGGCTGGAGAGCAGCCCTGCAGAAAGGGATCTGGGGGTGCTGGTCGACAGCAGGCTCAGTATGAGTCAGCAGTGTGCCCTGGCAGCCAAGAAGGCAAACCGCATCCTGGGGTGCATCAAACACAGTATAATCAGCCGGCCAAAAGAGGTGATTATCCTGCTGTGTTCAGCACTGGTGCAGCCTCACCTTGAGTATTGTATGCAGTTCTGTGCACTGCAATTACATCCAGAGGAGGGCCTTAAAGCTGGTGAAAAGGCTGGAAGGCATGTCCTGTGAGGAGCAGCTGAGGAC
>NW_008796063.1:2163459-2176948 GCF_000699145.1 Aptenodytes forsteri
CATATGAGGAAAGGCTGAGAGAGCTGGGACTGTTTAGCTTAGAGAAGAGAAGGCTCAGGGGAATCTTATTAATGCATATAAATACCTGAAAGGAGGGCACAAAGAGGACGGAGCCAGGCTCTTTTCACTGGTACCAAGTGACAGGACCAGAGGCAAGGGACACAAACTGAGACATAGGAGGTTCCCTCTGAACATCAGGAAGCACTTTTTTCGCTGTGAGAGTGACCAAGCACTGGCACAGGTTGCCCAGAGACATATAAATACCTGAAAGGAGGGCACAAAGAGGACGGAGCCAGGCTCTTTTCACTGGTACCAAGTGACAGGACCAGAGGCAAGGGGCACAAACTGAGACATAGGAGGTTCCCTCTGAACATCAGGAAGCACTTTTTTCGCTGTGAGAGTGACCAAGCACTGGCACAGGTTGCCCAGAGAAGTTGTGGAGTCTCCATCCTTGGAGATATTCAAAAGCCATCTGGACATGGTCCTGGGCAACCAGCTCTAGGGGACCCTGCTTAAGCAGGGCGTTGGACAAGATGACCTCTGGAGGTCGCTTCCAACCTCAACCATTCTGTGGTTCTGTGATTTCCTTTGCGTTTCCAGGACCGGTGTTTCAGGAAATACTTGAGAAAATCTAACTCTGTTCCGGCTTAAAAGGGCGATCCCAACACTGCCTATGTGCTGGCTGTCTCTTCTAACCAGCCACGGGTTAGTCCAGCTTGCTAGCCAGCACAAAGTGGGTTTTGTTAGTTGGCTGGGTTAGTGTTGTGATGGCTCGCCAAGCTGAACCAGCTTGCCAAGGAAGCAAGCTACCACCAGAAGCTGTGCAGAACCAGCGTGTGGCCGGGAAGGGGAGTGCTGTGGGGTTATATCTTCGATGGGGTGTAGCTGGTTGTCATCTCCTCAGTGTCACTATGCCATTCACCTTTTCAGTAGTTTATTTGCAAGAGAATATCCTCATCTCCTTACTTTATCTTCAGAGATTTTAAAGGAGAGCCCTCATAAATGTAACAGTTGGAGCAAGATGCAGCAGGTTGCTGCAAAGTGGCTCTTCTGAGGCTATTTGTCTGCCACGTTTGAAGGGTCAGCTGTCAGAAAAACACGTTGTAGAAGTTCTTACAAATATGTGTCTGTATCATGCTTAGCAGCTGTTGAAGGTCTGCAGCCAAAAGGAAACTGTTTACAAGGAAAGAAATAGGTTTCAACCTATTGAGTATTGTATCTAATAAACACCTAGCTTTCTATTTTAGCATTTTCTGTCTTCTTCAGGGTTTTGAATGTTGACATTGGTTTGAGTACTGTTATTTCACTCCTGGCTTTGCCTTTGTCACCTATGCTTTTATTGTCTGACTTGATTGTCGATGATTCAGCATCTTCGAGTGTTTTTATACTATGGTAATTTGGGTTGCATAGTTCTTGGTATTTCTGCTTCCCTTAAATTTTATGAAAACTTTAAAAATAAATATTCACATTTTATGTAAGTAAAAAAGTCTTTGTTAGTGTTTTGTTATATGTATATCCTTTTTTTGTATTTGTGTTTCTCTTGACACTTTCCTTTCTTCTGTTTTCAAGAAGCACAAACTGAAGTAATATGACTAATGTTAATGCCAGATAAAATAAATGGTATGTTGTATTTTTTTTTTTACACATAGTAACTGACACTAGGCCAAAAGCTTTTAAACTGTTCTTTTGGTGTCACAGAGAAATCTTTTTGACATGCATGTTCTTGACTCTTAAATTGGTTGTTTTCATGTCATAAGCAGGGCTGTACAGGGCTGTAAATATCTTTCTCTTTTTCCGATTGCTACTTTATTGGTGAATCACAGCAGATGCTAATATGGACAAGAGAATTGCTCTGATGCTCTCTGTTTTCTCCTTCCATAGATTATAGAGCTTAAACTGCTAGATGTGAAATTACTCTGGTTCTTTCTTTAAGGTCAGTTTTGTATCTTGTTCTGACCTCATTTCATCATTTATGTAATTACTGGCAGTGCCACTGCAATTCTGCTTTGCTGTATTCCTGGGCATCCTCTGTTTATCTTAGTCTGCATCTTTGGTGTTTTTAATATTAAATTACCTTTCTCCTCCTGTCACTTGTGAACATGCAGGAAAAAACTAAAAAGTAATGCTAAATATGCTAGGATCTTCATTGTATAGAAAAATTTTGTTGGATTTAACGTATTGGTTTGTCTCAAAGGTCACCCATACTTCTTGTCAAAGGAGACTGACAAAATGCAGGAGGAATAAATTAACTCCTTTGTGCAGCTCTGTAACTCATCTTTGTCCAATCCTACATATGTTCTCAGAGCCTCACAGAAAGACAAAATATTTTTTGCAGCCTCACAGAATTGCTATGGTTCACAGTTTATTACTTGCTAATGACTGAAGCTGTGCCAAAAGTATTATTCTTAACTATCAGCAATTGAGATTGGAGAAAGAAAAAATTGCATTCACTTTTTGGGGAGGGGGAAACATGAGGAGAAGGGAATTGTATATTCCTACCAAGGGAGATTTTTATCTTTAGGCAGTGAATTAAGTTTCAGGTCTCCTGTAGAAATAAAATTAATCCCATCTGGAAGGGAAAAGTCCTGCGCTCTATAGGAGAAATTACTGCAGGGACGTGGTACTATCTCTGAGTGGCGGGTGTATTTTCTGTGATTTTGTGCTGACAGCTTTTAAAAAAAACCCCACAACTGAGAGCTTTTTTCTCTAGTCTGTGTGACCATGCATCCAGGTCCACAAACGTCAAATTTAATTTTTACTCTGAAATGAAACTTGTGCGGAAACTGGTTGTTCTCGGCTTTCGTTAACTGAAACGTCATCTTATCTACAAGTAGTAAAACTCCAGCCTGATTCTGGAAGTGCTTAAACTGTGTCCTTATCATCAAGAGCACGAGTGTTTCCATTCAGCTTCGTGTTTCTTTGTTGGACAGGGGCTTTGTTCTGTTTTTAACATGTAATTCAAGAAATTTAGTGGTTGCATTTCCCGTTGCTGGAGAGATTTATGTTTACTTTTGAAGTACCGCAGTTGATAAAATTCTTAAGAGAGCAACTATCACAAATGTCCCAGCAGTGCCTGTCTACAGCTTTTCCTTTACCTATGCCATACTGTATACAGCTCTACTTTTTCTGTGCCCCCCTTCTGTTTTGTTAGTCATTCTTTGTTATTTGGTTTAAACTTAATGCTGTGTTCAGCAAAGGTACTGAAATACTGCAGATAGTAGCTGGCGAGCTCCTTCCTCCACATCAGTTACAGAGACTTGAGATCTAGAAGCACAAGTTTTGTTTCTAAGTGGTGAACACCCAGAGAAGGAAACAGCCTCACTACGCACATTAGTGGGATTATGTGGATTCCTTACCACCTCCCCAACATTCACAGTCACAAAATACAACATATGCTGTTTTCTTACTGCTGGACCAGTGGTTTTAACAGCATAAGAACTTGAGGCCTGAGCTTAGGGGGTACTTTTGTTAGCTTTGTTTGTTTTTCTGCTTCAAGCAAAAGGATGTGTGGGGTTTTTTTGTTTTGTTTTCTGTTTAAGAAATACTGCTGGCAGTGGAATTAAGTTAAAGCTACTTCAGAAACTGAAAACTACAAAGTAAAGATCAACCCTTATGTATGTAGATAAGGTGAATTTTGTGGGTTTTAGAAAAAATTGGGATACTTAGGCTGCCTTCTGTCAATGAAAGGAAAAAAATCTAGTATATGAAAGTGCTTGTTACATTAATTTGGCTAGATCAAATTGTACTAGTTGTTAATTTACTCTGAATTGAAATGTCCGTTGTCCTTTAAGCAGTGAAGTTAGGTATGTTAAGTATGCAGGATTTAAAAGATGACAAATGCATGGTTTCCTATACAACTCTTTTGTGCCACGTATATACTGATTAAGATGCTTTTCTTTGTGCAAGAAAGAAGGGAAGGGGAACACTGTGTGATAGAGCTGAAAACCGTACAATAATGCAGATCTCAAAGAGAAAAAAATGTGACTGGAGCAACTGCAGCTCTGGCACCTGAAGTGGCTGACTGGAATCTGAGCCTTTACCAAAGCTATCTGTAAGATTTTACACATCAAGTTGATTTTGCTTCTTGTTGTTGCACACTTAGAACGAAGGTAAAATTGCATTTTAAACTGTTCCACAACTGCCTCTCCTTCATACATCATCGGAGCAGAAACCTGACTCTTGAGCATTACAGCACAGGTTTTTACCACTTGAGCTATGGGACTGACAACCCTAATTGGTAGCAGGAGAAGACTTATTCCCTGAGGGCTGAAAAAGGAATATGCTGCTGGCGCCATGTGTTGAGCCTGGGTGTGGGGGAAGGTAAGGAATAAATGAGATAATTAGGAGTTTCTACTGTGTAATCTCCACGGAACTGGAAATATCAGTATTTCACGTGGTAAGGTAGGAAAACAAGCAAAAAGGAATAAAGTGCAGATAAGTAACGTTTTTTTTAATTACTGCATACCTGGGATTGGATGGTTTGTTCTGTTCTTGTGTACATCCACGTAGTTTATTTGGTTGCTAGAAATTGCGCTGCATCAGCATAAGCAAGCGGTAGCTGGCCAGCCTGCAGGGTATTCAGTCTTTAAGTCTCAGGTGTCAGGCCACAGTTGAATCGTTGCTGCTTTTGCCATGTTCTATTTATATACTGTTCCTGAAAGCCAGTGCTTACACTTCATATAAGACCTTCTCTGATGTGGAGTATGGAAGTGTTTGCTATGGCTTTAACAGCAGAGTGTGAGGCAGTTTCTTTCTGGTGAGTAGTCAGTGCTGATTGTGCAGTTAATTGCTACAGGTCACTGGCTAGGGCAAAAAAAGTCTTGCTTATGGGACCATGAATATTTGGGTGGGAAGTGAGGAATTCTGGCAAATAATTAATCCAGGATTTTTATCTTTCTTTTTTTTTTTAAATCCAAACACTACATGGCAGCACTATTCTCTCTTTCCCACCTTCTAAAGAGCTGTCTTTGTTAAATTTAGTGTGAAATAATGTTATTGAAACTTGACACTGTACACGTCTTTTCTTTAGACTGGACTCCTTTCCTCTGTTGGAGGTGTATATTAGACGTTGCTATCAGTTTGTCAGTCCCTTCTCCTTTAAATGTTGGTGTCTGCAAAGTAAATCAGGATTCTGCTCCTCAAACTCTACTTCAAACTTGAAATTACATTATTCGACTTTTCCCACTTTTATATTGGTATTTTAGAAGAGAAGAGCTTCACGTACATTTCTTTAAACCTTCCCCTCTGCGTTTGGCACACAGCATGTTTCAGCCAGACCACAGGCTGCTCCATAGGTCAGCATTGTCCAGTGGTCCGCGTTCAGCCCTTGGGGACTGGAGGCGAGCGCACCTTCAAGGGGTGACTGCTGCTGCAGTGCCTTTTTCCTTTTCTCATTGGCCCAGGGCTACAGACGGAGCTGCTGTTGCGGGAAGAGGCAGGGGAGACTCTCGGTGCATTCAGTGGTACCAGTTAGGTAGAAAATAGAAAGTAGGTGGTGGTACATTGGTAGTCCTCTCAATAAGCTGAACCTGTGAATACGTTCTTTGTATAGTTCTGTTGGTTGTTCTTCACAAGAGTGACGCTTCCTTATAAAGCTTTTCTTATAACTTTTCTTGGAAGAGAAACTTACTCGAGTCTACATCTTAAAGTTCAGAATAATTAGAGAATTTGCTTAGAAGAATGTTTCATGATGTATCTGTGTTTATGGGGTGGTTCATAGGACTTAATTTTGTAAAATCTGGCTCAACTGCCTATCTTTTGGCTAATGCTTATGGGGTTTTTAATTAATTTGTCCTTTTTAAGCTATTCAGAATTGCTTCTATGTAATCTTCCAGTCTTGAGAGAGAAGAGATACTGAGCATAATCTTTTGCAGTTAATGTTTTTATCCCACTGGTTTCCTTGTTTTGTTCTAGCTGTTGTGAACTCAGAGTTCTTAGCTGCTTTGGAAGATTCTTTTAATGAATTATTGTTATGAAAAATTTGCAACGTATTATTTTGTTGCAGTTTCTTTTAAGGGAATCAGTGGTAACTGTTAATCCAATTACACCCAAGTGTTAAGCTGTCTCTAAGATTGCAAACTGGAAAAATGAAAATAGATACTATGCTAATATTGTAGGGGTGGGTGGGTTGGTCTTTTTAATTGATGCACAGACACTTAAGACTGAAAATCTCTAGTGTAATTTGCTTCATTCACATATTCCTGCATTATAAAGCTGCATTTTCTGTAGGATCATGTTCTGGGCTTCAAAGTTTAGATGCTTTAGAACTAACTCTGATGAGAAAGTTTGTGTAACAACAATTCGAAGTAGCAGAAAAATATGGAAACACGCTGGATAAATGCTGAAGGGAGTTTCCTTCTTTCAGTTTCCTTTAGAAAGGTTGAAGTTGTTTTTTTTTAATGGTTCCACGCCATTCATAACTTTATAGAAAAGCCTTTTATACTTCACTCTTTTTTTGCCTATTGAAGTCAACTGCTACATCAACAAGGTAATCTGTCAGAAATACAAATGCCTGATATTTTAAATCTGGTAATAAAGATTAAGCTGTAATATCATGTATATGGCCTTTGGCATGGTGTGAACTTCTTATGGTAAATTCTGTTCTCTTATATTTATTTAACATGTTTTGTCTTCATTTTAGCAAACAACTTAGAAGAAAAAAAAAGAGACTATGTTCAGCTTCTTCCGAAAAAGTCAAGATTCAAAGAAGGTTACAGTGCCAGAGAGAGAAGCAGATGGATTTGTTATTGTGGGTAAGTGGTGCTTCTGTATAAAGTGATTCTTATCATCTTTGAAATGTAAAATTTTCTTTGAAATGGCCATGATTAAAATTGTTCAGAAATCTTACTTTTCTTGAAGGAGTTCATATTCCTAGTCTCATTTGGACTAAATAGCTGAAGTTTTATTTACATAGGAACGCACTCTTATTCCAGAGCATTGACAATGTAGTTTCTTGTTTTCCTCTCATAGTGAGGAAGGAGAAGTTATGTCCTTACAAAACAAGAAAGCTCAAAGTTGAGGCTTCTAGCTTTATTAGAAGTTGTGGGAAGTTGTTAGAGTTGTGGGAAGAGCGTATCTTACTGCAGTTGTTAGAGGACTGGTTTTTTTCAGGTTCCTTCCTTTTAGTGTTACCCCCAAAGTCTTTTTATATTAGAAGCCAAGAAGCGTCTGTGTATGTCTAGTCACATGGCGAATGTAGATGTTCTGTCTCAGAATCTGACTCTTGCTTAGTTTGATGAAAATTAAGCAGTTTAGGGTTTTCGAAGTCTTTTTGTTATTCAAAAACTAATCTGAAGTTTACTCACCTGTGAACTGATAAATTTGCAGCTTTAATCAAGCTCTTTCGCAGTCTTGTAGGATGGCTCAAGTGTGCAGAAGATAAAGAATTTATTGCTGTCATGCTGTAACTAATCCTTTTCTTTTTCCTCTTGAAATTTTGTGTTTTCCTCCTTGTAAATCTGTCATCATCAATATTCAGCTTCTGCTGCTCTGATTTACTGACTTGTTCTTATCAGGAATCTTACAGTGTTTCTGTATTTAAGTGTTGCTTCTTCTTGAGCATTTTCAAGTCACGAAAGCCTCTAGATTATCAAAACCTAACAGTATGAGAGACTATTGGAACTCTTTCTCAGGAGAACTTACTATCTTCTTTGTAATAGTTCTCCATTAAAACAAATCTGGTTTCACATCTGTGACTCTCTGTTGTCATGTTTAATGGTTGCCTTCCACTAGATTTTGTTCATCTGCACTGGTGTTGATGGCTACATCAAGTCACTCCAGCACTTGCATTGTGGAAGGGTCAAAGGAGACACATTGTCATCCCAAAAAAGTCTGGAGACCATTTAGAGTTTCAAGTTCTGTAACAGGCAGAGAGTTCTGCCCCCAAACATTGCTTATGTCCCACAATTGCTGGTCCTGATTCTGCATTCAATTTAGCTTCATTCCTTTTTCCTGAAATGCTGTCAGTGACTATTTAAACTTTGTTCGTGTAAATTCATATTAAATTAATCTGTTAAATATAAACTTAAGAACTATCAATTTTACCTGAATCTTATTTCTATTTATTATTATTTTTTGCTCAGACAGAAGTTAACTTAGCAAACTGCAACAAAATGGACTGTAATTTCATCTTAACTAACTTTTACTGGGCAGAATTGCTGTCAACCTTGTCAGTGGAGCATATCACTGTCTTGCTAGATGGATGTAGTTGCAGAATTATAGGTCAGCACTTAAGTAGATACTTATCTAGAAGTTTTGTTTGTGTAGAAATAGTGGCAGTTCAAAAAAAACCCCACAAAACAAACCACAACACCTAGCTATTCTGCTAGTTACTTTTTTAAACTTAGGTGTAAAATATTCTAGAATACCAGCACTAAATGTCTTTAACAAATCTCAGTAGGCTTATAGGACCATTAGTGTGAATACTGCTGTAAGCAGTGAACACTCTTGAAGGGAATGAGAATTTAATTTCTTATGTTTTAGGTTGGTTCCTAAACCCAGTCTTTCATTCAAAGCATATAAGAACAAAAAGCCTACTTCGCTGATATTCTGTGGACATGGGAGGAAGCGCTTTGCTTTTCTTTCCTGGAGAAACAGGAGGAAAAATACATCCTCAGGGGACGCTTGTTCCTGATTTCCACTGTTGTGGTCAGGAGAGCTTGTCTGTCACAAATCCCTTCCAAGATTGTTCACGCCATGCACCACTGGTAAGGGCAGCCAGGAGTCTTACTGGAAGTCTGAATGAGACTTCTCAAGGAAGAATCAAATGCCATGTCCATTAAAGTATGAAAGAAATCTATTCAGTAATGTAGTGAGATTACTGAGCATCACAATTAAATGTAGATTATTAAGTGTAATTTTCCTAACAATATTTAGTTATTTTAATCTCTTTCTGTATCATCTGATATTTGAAAAAGAGGGAGGAAGGTTCAACACTTTATTGAGAAAGGTCCACCAGAGCTATCACCCTGTCAAATCTTGAGGATCTTTTTTTTTTGTTTTCTATTTGTTTCATAACTCCTCCAAGTCCTGTTATATATGGCTATATTTTAAATCTACCTTTGCTTGTAGAATATGAATGCATTTGGAATTTCAATGTCTTAATATCTATTCTTTGACTAGAAAGATGACTCATAAAAACACCGGAAGCAACAAAAACAACTTTGCAGCATACTAGCTGAAAGAAATTATCTATTTTAGTTTTTGGGGCAAATACTGCATTGTCGGAGTCAAGAAAAAAGAATTCGTAATTCACTCTCTACAAAATAAATAGAAAATGTAATTTTCTACCAGGGACTAAAGCATTTTTATGTCTAACTACCAGTTCACTTATTTTCCAGATACTGGTCATCTCATCTGTTCATGAAGCTGTAAAAATGGTGCTTGTTCTGTAACAAGCAGCAATATTATTCTGAAAAGGGAAAAGAGGCTTATGAAATACACACGACACGTGATTGGTTTTGATGAGTGAATCAATTGCAGAAATATGAAAAATTTTTCAGGGGTTTCCCTGGTCATCGCAAATTGTTTTTAAAGTTAACATTCTGAATGCCAGAATTCAGAAAACAAGTAAGTTTTCAGTTAGCTTGGGGATCTTGAAGAGTAGTAGTCCTTAAGGAATTTCTCATGTTTTGTGGCTTTTGTAATACAAATTCCAGCCTACCATCCATTCCTACTGTTGCTAGCCACAGAGAAGAAGACAGGCTAGTGCTGGCATTTTGGTTTGGCACACAGCTAAAAATCTCCCATCAGATCTCAAAGATGCATGCGACTGGTAGTCCTAATCTCAGTCTAAGATCAGGAATTGAAAAACTGAGACAGCAATGCTGCTTCCCATGTGTGTTTGGCAAGAAGGTCAGAAACTCTGCAAACATCCACATGGTGCTGGTGGTTCCACTGGGGTGGGTGGTGAGTGCTTTTTGCTTGAAGACAACTGAAATATCATAGAAACATAGAATGGTTTGGGTTGGAAGGGACCTTTAAAGATCATCTAGTCCAACCTGCCTGCCACGGGCAGGGACATTTTTCACTATATCATGTTGCTCAAAGCCTTGTCCAACCTGACTTTGAACACAACTCTGTGCAGCCTGTTCCAGTGTCTCATCATTGTCATCATTAAAAAAAAAAAAAAAAAAAAAATCACTTATTACAGAATATTGTTCTGTATGTGCTCTTTAAAAAATACTGCTAAATGTTAATTTTGTTTTCAGGTTTAGTTTAAGATGCTGATGTGCAGGGTCTTGGTTACTTTTCCAGAAAAAATTGAAGTAAGCCAGTGTGAGGGAGCAGCAAGTGCTTGTGGCTCCACCAGGCAGGTGAGCCTGCAGCCAAGCGAGTGTACCAAGAGGGCAGGGGCTTGGGCAGAGACCTCGCCGACCAGGGGTGCAGTCCCACACTACCCGAGCAAGGACAACAGAGCAGGTCTGGTGACAGTGACCAGGGTCAACTGAGAGTCCAGCGGTTGCCAGACAAGTCTGCAGGGACGAGGCAGATCTCAGGCCAGGCTGGGAAGTCAGGTCAGAGGGTTGGGGTCATCAAGGTGCACGGGCAGGTGCAGGCATCCCTGCAGGGTGGCTTCGGCAAGGACCAAGAACCTGAGGTGAGGTTTCTCCCGCAGCTCTTTGCCTGGACCCTGATGGCCATGCTCAGGCTGCACTGTGTCAGTGCTGGCCGTGGGCACAGACAGCCAAACCCCTGGGGCTGGGGAAGGGGCTGCTGAGCCTGGTGGCGCACTCGGGGCCAAACAGCCAGGATGGTTGTGTTGTCTCTCACTAGCATCTGGAGGCAGCACAGTTCTCTGAGGAGCTCTTGATCTGAGCCTTTGACCATGCCTGAGTTCAAGTCTGCTTTGTTTACTTTTAACTTGTGTTTTAAAGACCAATCTGTTTCATGTTGGGTTTTGTTTTGTTTTCTCCTAAGGATCTTTTTATGTCATAAATTAAATGGCTTGGAGAAGCAGCTCAGTTGCTGGTGCTGATAAACTGATTTGTAAACATATTTAACTTCTATTTCTTCCTTGAACTTAGGACAGCTTCCTGTTTCATTTTTTTTAGATGTAAATTAACATGGATTTTCAATACTGACCAACGGCTATTATTTCAGAGCTCTGCTCTCAGCCTCAGGTGCAGATCTCTTAACAGGTGGTACGGTGTATTGTTACTGACTTACAGGGAGTACTTAACTGTCACCTGAAGGTTGTTTTCTGAGATTCAGCAATTTTGCTGTAGAGTTTTTCAAAGTTTCAAGAGTAAGTACCCAAGGAAAAATGGACAGGCACGGGATTCTCGTCAAAGTGGAGTGACTGTCACAGACGCAGGAAGGCTGTGGCCACGGTGAGAAGGGTTGGCAGGAATTTTGTAATGAAGATACATACTCCTGCTCTGTAAACCTCCCTTTTCCATACTGTGCTTTCCTAGATCCTTGGAGGTCATCTAGAACTACTAAGCAAATTTTGGATTAACACCTATTTGTTATGCTTCTCACTATTGGAGCAAGCATGATTTTTGCCTGTTACGTTTCCTCTCAAGAGAACATAAATAGTCATAAACATAAGAAATTAAGTGTTTTGAAATCTCTTCCCAATCAGGAGAAGGACTTGTGGTATTTAAGTGAGTCTTGGATCTGTCGAATTAACCAACGTGTACCTTCTGTTTCAATCCTGATGTCTGAAGAGAAGGAGCTCTACAGAGCAAATGTGGTCGGGCTTGTATCATCACCTAAAACCTCACAGAAAAGGAGGTGGGAACTACTGTTTTTCATCCTGTGAGATGAAATACAGTATAAAGCAAATATTTCTTTCTTATTAAGAAAGTAGAAGAGAACTGGTATTAGATGAAAGGTGGAAAGTTCAGGAATTTTTTTGTGAGAAGCAAGGTGTTGTAGGATTCATCACTACTACATGCTGTGACAAAGTCAGGAACGTAACAGGATGCAAAAAGGGTACACAATGTGTTTGACAAATTATGATGGATGATAGCAGAGATTCTTATCAAAATTTTGGTGATCAGGTATGACTTACTCTTTTAAGCTAATCTCTGCAAGGCATTCGAACTTTGGCTTTATCTTAAATGAGGTACTTGAACCTTCTGATGTATTCAGTACATATATTACTGAGTTAATTCAGTATTATAATTCCTTCATATGGGGTCATCCTCATCTGTAGGCAGGAGCATCCTCACTCAGCTGTGAGACTGTGAAAAGCATGATTTACAGCCAACTGAATGTTTCGCTTTGTTAACTGCAGTTATATTGCAAAAGAAGATCCTTAACAAATCAGGAAGTCTTCTGTACTGAAGATGTAAAAAAGTAAAATGATCAACACAAGTCAGTGTTTAGTTCTGGAAATCTTGACTGTTTTTCTGAAGACCAATTTTACATATACTTGTTCCCCTCCAACTCCCCATTTCTGCCATGAATTTATTCTGCATGCAGATAGTTTTTGGGGTACTTTTTATTGTGGAAGGAAGAATTGGATAAATTGCATATTTGAATTAAGGGATACCCCCACTGTCACCCAACATGTAAAAAGGTCTTACAATAAGATCCTTATCGTTTCCATATTGATCTTAGTAATACAGTTGTCTACATATATTTTGAAGAACTCCTTAAATGTTTGCTTCTGAGAGAAATGTGCAATTTTAAAATCTTCAGGAGTGAGTATGTTATGAAAGGGAAATTTAATATACTGATCCTCCCAAATCAAAGGACTGCCCCCATACTAGTTTATTACTGCAATTCAAATAGTTTTTTGGTTTCTCCCCTCTGACTACACACCTCAAAGATTAAATGCATCAAGAGATTTGTAACATCTTAGTGTTACTGCTGCTGTTTGTTTTCTAGGAGTCAGTAGTAATGTGTGGTAGATGCCTGTGAATCTCTACATTGTTTTTTCATTAATATTTAAGGAGCTTTTAGTGGTGCTAGTAAGGAAGGCTGGGTTGCTGCAGTTTTAAAATATACTATTACATTAAAGATGCACAAGGCTTTGTGCCAGTTGGAAAAAAGCAGTGTCTCAATGTCCTTTCACTTTCTGCATCAATGGGCTTATATTATGTATTTTTTTATGTAACAGTAAGTGCTTGTGTAGTTATTTCCAACCTTGCAGTTTTCAAATAACCAAGTTACTATTTCATTTTGTTGTTTAAGTTTAAAGATATTTAATACTAACTTTATAATAATCTGAGATTTGGGAAAATCTTTTAATATTTTTATCTAAAGAATACTTTATACATGCCACTGTAAGTGAACACTTTTGATGCACACCAAGAAGTTACTGTATTAAGTGACCTGTTTCTTGAAGTGCTGCTTTATGGGTTTTATACTTTAAAATCTTTAGTAGCTAGTTTGAGCATTGAATTTTACACTCAGAGTTGACTGAAAAGGGAGGAGGAGGAATTCAGAAGAAACAGTCCTCTCCTGTTACCGATCCTTAGTTGCATAAGGAGGTAATGGCTACCCTTCCTTCAGCAATTAAGTCAAAAAAAACCTCTTT
>NW_008796063.1:2177164-2188790 GCF_000699145.1 Aptenodytes forsteri
GAAAAGGGAGGAGGAGGAATTCAGAAGAAACAGTCCTCTCCTGTTACCGATCCTTAGTTGCATAAAAGGAGGTAAGCTACCCTTCATTCAGTAATGAAGTCAAACTAATCCTCTTGGGTACTAATTTTGCACAAAAACAAACTGCGTTTTTCAATAGTACCGCTAGATGGGGATTTCTCTTGTATTCAAGAGTTGTAGGGCTTTTCTCTCTCCCTTTCATGCACACACACACACAAAGTGGAGTAGTAGTAATTATCAGTACACCATTTTATTAGACTGTAGGTTTTCAACAGATTTATAAAAAGCTTTCCTCTTGGGTACTAATTTTGCACAAAAACAAACTGCGTTTTTCAATAGTACCGCTAGATGGGGATTTCTCTTGTATTCAAGAGTTGTAGGGCTTTTCTCTCTCCCTTTCATGCACACACACACACAAAGTGGAGTAGTAGTAATTATCAGTACACCATTTTATTAGACTGTAGGTTTTCAACAGATTTATAAAAAGCTTTTTAAAGCCTAATATCAAATCTGTAATGGCATTCCAACCTAATAAAAATAATGAAGCTTGAAATGTTGACAGCGTGTATCTAGATGTTGGCTTGTAATTCCTTCCAAACAGATCTGTTGAGGCCCATGTGGGACCTAAATAACACAAAGAAGTAAATTTGCATATTTTACAGCAGGGGGAAAAAACAGAATGCAAAAACATGAATAATTAGGAGCACAAGCTTCATGCTATATTAATACTGTTGAAAAGCATGTGTTGATTGTATTCTGAAAGCCAGCAGTGATTTGGTTGAGTGAACTCAGTCAGCATCTCTTATGCAGATTAAAGGAACTGGGCTACAGAACAACTGAAATTCATTGTTTTGCTGTTTAAGGAGGTATATTTCTTAAAGGAATTTTTTTTTTCTTGGACTCTGTACCACATAGGGAATCTTCTTTTTAATGCCTCATCAAAGCATGTTTTTGTTGACAAAGGACCGTGCAATTCTTCATTTACTTGTACACCTCTAGATTTTAAAAATAGTTCTCTCAGCCACAAATCAGATGTTAGTATTTTTAGCACTTTAGTATACATGACCTACTTACTTTTCATTCCGTAACATTTGTCTTTTTTTTTTGCCTTCTAAGGCTTGAGCCCGTGAAACACGTTCATAATGCTTCCATGCTATAAATTTGATTATTTTTAAATTTGCAGAAATGCCCTTCTTTAAATGTTAGCATACAGGCCATTTTTGATCTGAATAATGTGAATCATTGTGTTGGCTTCTGTTGATTGCAACATAAGATGTATAACATACTTTTTATGAAGAAAAAAGTTATTAACTTAAAAATGGTAAATAGTATTACAGGTGATTTATTGATTGCTTTGGCTGAATATTGTCTTGGCCCCTTATCTCACAGCTATCTCAGAAAGTTACCTGGCTTTGAACACTGCCTCAAGGGAGGAGAAAAGAAAGAAGATGAAGACTTCTTGTTTAACTTCTACAGCAGTTTTAATTCTGGGGAGAAAAAAGAAGTATGTGCTGCTGTATTAGAGAGCTTTGTTTTGGGGCTTTAAGACAGACAAAAATGCACAGAACCAAACATTTTCAATCTGTCTTTTAAGCACATCTTCTTAATTTGCATAACGAAAGGAGGAAAATGGTAAAATGTACCAGTCTTTTTAGAAGTTGATGTAATTGGAAGAGGTTAAAGAGGCATCTGGCAAAAGGTTGTTTTGAGGTCACACATGCATCTGACAGTTTGCTGCCAGCCCTGTAAGAAAATATTGGTTGGAGTTGTGTTCCTGTTTTTCATATTAACTGCCTTCTGACTTGATGTATAATAGTCACTTTCTACATGTCCAGGTCTCCAAACTGCTCCTGAGAGGTTTGATCCTACTGATTTTAACTCTTGCAAATAGTGATGGAAGTAGAATATGCTGAAGTAAGAAAATCCTTTTTTTGCTAGAAATTTATCCTCAGAAAAGATGAAGGCATTTCTTGGACGTGACTATTCTGCAATGATATATTTACATAGTTGACATAGTATTCTTTAACTTTTGCTTATAGTAGGGTGATGGCTTTTGACACCTGGGTTCTGACAATTTTACTCCCATACATAGTAGTTTACTCTCTTGTAGTAGTGCCTTAGTCTATTGATCCATATAGCATTCTTAAAGCGATTTGCAGTTGGAATATAAGAAAGGAAAATACTGATTGCTTCTTGTAAAACAGAGTAAAAATAGCAAAATGTAGTGTAAAAGTACAGATTTTCAAGTGCTGGTTGTAAACTTTGTTTCCCAGAATATGCTGGTCATTAAATCTCTTCTAGAATGAAAAGCTTCTTTGCTTTATGATGCAAAGAAAATAGTTCAAGATATAATATATTTTTGGCCCAAGTCTGATTTTCTTATATAAGGTGAACTTACAGCTAGGGCTAACTGAAAAACAAGAGGTGGAAAATGTGTTGCAGGAGTGCAAGTTGCTATTCTGGCAAGTGATAAATTCAGGTTGAAGTCCCTCTTTCAGCAATTTACAGCATAGTTAGAAGATCATTCTTTGCAAAGAGAGCCCTAGTCATTAGCCCATGCAATCACTGCCTGTCAGGTTGGAGTCATTCAGACTTCTACAGATGTTAATCAGTGTTAATTTTCTCTGAAGGAAATGTTATGTTGAGCTGATTTTACACACACCACTCCCTATCTCTGGGAAATAATTTTCAGTGGAAGAAGAAAAATTACTTTGCCAAAGATACATTGTCTTGTTTATTTTTAATTAGGTAGTACAAAGAAACTCAAGAAGGTTATGTTCTGTGTTTCGCAAGTGTTTCAAGTCAGTCGTGTCATAGGCCTCAATATGAAATAGTAACATAAGTGTAACGCCTTTCTTCATTAAATGAAAGATGGCTTGTCACCTTGTGCATAAAGGTGCTTTTTCTTTAGCTCCTCTTTCTTGATATACTAGGTGAAGTACCCTTCAGTAAGGGCCAAAGAAATTAAAGGATATAGATGATTTATCCAGTCAATTGTTTTGCACTTCAGTGCTATTTCATCTGCTTCTGCCATAACACATCTTTGGTGGTTGCCAAAAATGTAATGTGCTTTCTGATCTCTGCTCATACAGCTGAATGATCTTCAGCTTTTTCATGCTGCTTTTCCCCCACAAATGAGGGCTGTGTGGAGTCAGTTCTGAAATGATTCTTTCTTCAGTCAAAAATAAGCATTTGCTCACAGCATTGACCATGGCTTGCTGGGGAAATGATACAGTGGTAATTTTTTGTGACCATGATCACTTCACTTTGTGCTTTTTTTATCTTTTAGTAAATTATTCTAGTGCTATTTCCATTGTCATGGGGATGTCCTTCTACATCACAGTAAAAAATAAAGAGGAATGCAAAGACCTCCTAGAAGTAGTGGGCTGCTTCGTTTGTGCAGTTTGTTTCTTTAACAATTAGCACACGCTTTGCTGTTATTACAGTTAACCATGTACATCACAGGATGTAATCACAGTCTTAATTCTGTATATTGTTTCCTCAATTTATGCATGGTTATTTGCTACAAAAACTGTGTATGGGGCAGAAATGATAATGGACAGAAAATCATTCAAAAGCTTAAGTGAGTTTAACTCAGGAATATTGATACAGTGTGAGTGTTTCTCTGTCTTTCCCCCTCCCAGCAGCTGAGATAAATGTGGGACTTCAAATACACTCAGCAGATGTATACAGTCTCTTCAGTTCCTTCTTGTTTTTGTCAGGGTGTCTAGGTGAAGTTAGGGGAATATGGATTAGGTGAATATGGATTCTGTATTTTGTCTATAAGAATACAAGTACAAACTGTAGAGAGAGCTCTCACAGTTGGTAGTATTAAGTTGTCAATGGTGAGGTTCATTTGTTTTGGTGGGGGGTTTTTGTGTTGTTTTTTTTTTTTTTTTTACAATATACTCTTTTTTTTCAGTTAAAATGGGCAAGCTTCCTTAAAATGATCCAAAGTCCCAGACCTTTCCTGGAACAACAAAAAAAAAAAAGATTTTTGCTGTTAGACCGTATCATTCTAAATCTCTTTCTGCTGAGATCTGTCTAGACCAGCAAAATACTGCAGTTGTTCAGGAGGTTAAGCTCGTAGTTTTCCTATTCCAGGGTGAATAAGGGAGAGGAACAACTGAAAACCCACAAGATTAATTTTTATCCTTGTTTCAGTTTGTATGAAACTTAAGTTTTTTGAGAGGGAGGGAATGGGACTTTATAGCTATTTCTTTGCCATTTTATTTGTTCAGTGGGAACTTGTCTACGTAATTTCTTCTGAATGATTTCATCCTTAGGTCTTGCAGAAGGGGAAGGCTATGACTAAGGAAGATTTGATTTACAAAAGCATTAGCAAAGCTATTATAGCAGAAAGCAGCCAATATTATCTTTAAAACATGGATATTAAATACACATACCAATGCACCCTTCATTAGGAGAGGGAATTAGAGGGGAGATTTTTTTTTGCTAGAACTGTTTTCTTTTCTAACCCACAAGTTATGTCAACACTGTTACAGAGAGATGCACAAAAAGCTTTCCTTAGATTTAAACCAAATTTAATATACTGACTCCAGTTGAATATAAACTTCAGTTGGATATACCAACTCTTACAAAAATTTACTCTTACTTTACCACTGAGTGAACCAGAGGTGAGACCCAGGAAAGAACCAGTAGTAGTTTCCAATTTGTGCATTGTGTTTTAAAAAAATAGGAAAGAGTGAACGAAGAAGTAGAATTAAACATCTCTGAAATTCCGTTTTACAAAATGTGTTTTGAGCATATTTGCCTAAAATGACCCACTGGCAAAAGCAGAGACCGGCAGTAAGCTTGAATTCTTGGTATGCTCTGGAGCTGAAGTGTCTGAATCAAGGTGCCGTACATCAAGCACATCTGTCCACTTGATTCAAAACCAAAAGCTGAAGTTACAGCATGTTCTTCTTGAAATATGTTTGGTGTGTACTTGTGCTTATTCAAGCATTCATCCGAGAAGTGGGAGACCTCAAATCTAGTTCTGCATAGGCTTAGCGCAGTCAGATGCACATCTTCTAGCATCGAAGTCTAAAATAGTCCAGTTGGGAGGACCTCCACTGTTTACATTGGCTGCACAGTGGTTCTACTTCAATAATGCAAGATGTAGGAGCTTCTCTGATACTGCATTAATCATTGAACTGCAGTGACCTGGGAGTAAGGAGACTGCAATACTGGTCTCCACTCCCTAGCCTGTGTGTGTTGTGGGTTTGCGCTTTTTTTTTCTTAAACTGAAATGACTAAAGGTTAAAAAAAAACCCCTGACCTCCCCAAAAAGCAGCGTGAAGAGACAAGAGTGTGTTGCCAACTCTTAGGCATGAGGCTCAGACTCTTTCTGATTTGTTTTACCTCTGTCCCAGGCAACCTTTCCTTTTTGGGTGAACCAGGTCCAGCTTCAAAAGGAAGGGGCGAAAGGTGCCCCAAGCAAATGAAAGTGTAGCTGACCAGGCGGGCTCCTGGTGGGAGGCAGGAGCTTGAATACCTTCAGGCTACGGGGACCATATCTCAGGTCCATTGCTTCTTGAGTGGGCCAGTTAGAGGGTGAGGGGAAAAGCGGGATCTGCTCTCGTTTCCCCCATTTTAATTTCCAGGGAAAAGGTGCCCGTTATGCCTGGAACATGTTGTGAGGGGCGCAAGGGGAGGCAAGAGTTAAGCTGCTTCCCGATCAGATCCAGGACGCTTGTGTTCATGTGCAGAAGCGACAGCTAATGAATTTAGATCCCTAATGCATTTTGTGGCTTCTGAGGCAGCTGCTTTTTTAGATTATTGTTTCGAGTATGCCTTTCCAGGCATCATACCCATTCTAATCTTGTTGATAGCAAAATATGCTACTGTGTGAAGATAATGAGTCGTGGTTTGTTATAATATGCTTTTCATTTTAAATAGCATTAAACAGCAGTCAAATTCTATACTTGCAAGTCTTTGCTATTAGACTAAATTACCTTTTTAGGAGTGTTAAGAAACTATTGAAAGAAGGGGGAGAACTCTAAGAAAAATAATTGAGGATCATACTTTTGGGTGATATTCAACTTGTCACAGCCGCGAATGCATTCATTATCCGTGAAAAGTTGATTAAAAAAACCCCTACTTTGTTGCTGGGAGGTGTGTTGCAGGCGCAGCTGTTCGGCGGAAGAGGGTGCGTTTTGTTTGTGCGTGCTCCTTCTGCTGGCTTAGCGATCCGGCGGGCACAGGCCGCCGGCCCCCCCGGGGGGCTAGGGCTGACAACACTAGCTGGTAAAAGAAATGGGATCTTCTTCTATGTAAAATAATCGTAAAAGCTATCCGGCACATTCAGATTCCAGGTTTGATTATAAGAAGTTATTGAGAACTTCAGATTATAAAATGTTTTATAAATTTTATTTGCTTCCATATTGCTTTTTTAAACGTGAAGCACACAGTACTGCCGTGGAAGTTGGTTTAAAGTTGATCAGGGACATTGTGCAATAGTGTTGGCCGCTCTTTATCCTTATACCCTGAGCTAATGTATCTCGCAGTGTTTGGGGTTTTTTGCAGTCTTCTGTTTTAAAACAAGAAGGCAAAGCATTTTTTTTTCTTTTTTAAAGACACACCCACCTCCCAATATTCTCCTATCTTTTACTGGTTAAGTAATACAGGCTCATACCTGCTTAATGTCAGCAGGTATCTTTCAGCTGCACGTCTTACACACTGACCTTCTTAACAGCTACTCTCGAACAAGAAATGCTTTCTTTTCTAACCTCTGTTTGATGAATCAGATGGAAAGCTAAGGATGTCTGTGTTGCTCTTTTGTGTTCTTATTTCAGAAGGTGTGATATGTGTAAGTGGTCTTGTCTGCTACTTCCCTTCTCTCTTTTTTCTGCCCTCTCCCTTGGGTCCAGTGAAACTTCTGAATCCTCTGGGTTTATATTTCTTTAAGTCTTCAGCACATTCCTGGCAGCATAAGCCATCTGTTTGCTTACATTCTGTACCTAAAGTCAATGAACTTCTTGTGCAGAGAATGAATTATGAAGTTAAGACATTTCTGGTGAGAACATGTCTAGGCACTTTTGTTCTTGACTTTGGAGATCAGGCTTAACATGGGGTGCAAATGAATACACTCTCAGAGGCTCTTGCTTTAAAACTTCTCTTTCCATTCTACTACTGATGACTTTCCTCATGTATACCCTCCGTTACCTTTGCCAACTGGAGAGCAACCAACAATTAATTTTGTTGTCTGTCTGTGTGACTTAAAGTAGCATAAGTGCTCTGATGTGATACCTGGAGTGTTAAGGACCAGTCTATTGATGTAATGTTTCAGGAGTCCAGTGTATTCTGCCCCTTTTGAGAGGATTGAACCATGTGCTATGCTGACATGCTGCAAGCAGATGATAGCTGGTATACTATGGGGTTGTTGTCTGACTTTTGCTTTTAGTTTTACTCTGCGAGTATGTCTGGGATGCTTTTTATTACTGTCGAACCACCCAAAAGAACAGAACTGGTGTTGAAATGAAAAAAGCAGACAGTTTTTGAGAGGTCGGGATTTTGAGTGTATTCTTTAAGATAACTAAATAGATAAATGCCTTATAAACCACCTCCAGAAATCATCTGAAGGTCAGAACATAATGTAACATGGTCCTTGTCCTTCTTTCTTCCCTCCAAACAACACTACTTCTAACTTGGAACTCATATTCTGAATTACAAATTGAATGATGTGTATGAAACCTAGTTGTGAAGTACAATGTGCAGGTAATCACGATAAGTAATGTGACCCTCACTACTTTAAAAACGTGCTGAAATGCTAGTTGAGCAGAGGCAGAAATATCCTTAAGTGGATTTACTATTGCCAGTTGCTAAAATCCTGTCTACTTTTAGATATTCCTAGCTTCTGATGTATTTATTAACAAAGACAGATAGAAGAGTCTCGGCTTGTACACTTGATCGACAAAAAGATACCAAAGGAAGAGAGCTTTCTATATTCTTACACTCCTGACGTTCTAGTGGGTACTAATACAAAGTAATTTTTCTTCTTAAATATAAACATCTTATTTGTACATATTATTATACACCCTGAAGCTAAGCATGATGGCCTCTTCTAGGAGATGTGGTGAAGAAGATTAGGAATGGTTTGTAGATTCCTTTGAAACCTTTGGGATGTGTTTCTTTGGGGTCGTGTCTATGGCCTTCCTAATTTCCCAAGGTGGATTCGTGTACAATTATTTTTGTTGGTGAAACTGTTGAGGTTCTCTTGCCAGTGAGCATAATCCATGCTACAGTCATGGTGGAAGTGTTTGGATGTTTTACATCTTGATGTAAACTTTGATGTAGATAGATCAAATAAATACAGTTTGAATAAACAGCATTGCGGATGGGGGAGGCTTTGTTATATTTAGTTTATTGTAAACTGTCTGGTTACCTTTTTTCCCCCTTAAGTTCTGTCCCTATTTTAGCGTGGGAGAGTGAATTGTTGCCTTTTTCCCCCTGCTTACACAATGTAGAGGAAATACTAGACTATGGAGTTGATCCTTATGGTAAGGATCAACTAAAGGATCATGCTAAAATTTTGCTGCATGTGCACCACCTGCTTCTGAACAAAATATTTCTAGCAAGCCATACATATATGCTTTTCTATTGCCAATGAATTATTTTCTGAACAGTGAATTGAAGGAGTAGCCTCAATTAAAATAAGTGTGTGCACTGGAGATAAATTCACTATAGTATTAAAGTTGAAAAGATTCAAAGCTAAATGTGGAGTTAATCGAGTGAAGCAGAGCTCCATGGTTCTTGCCTTGCTCCTGTGAGATCTTCCAGTGGAGCTCCTCAAACATCCAAATAACAGGTAGGCAGAGTAGCAAAAGGCTGAAAAAGGGCCAGTCTCATAACACCGTTTAATTTTTGTATCCTGATATTATTCTTCACTTCAGGTGTTTTAGTATCTTCCATGGTCATGCCCTCCTGACAAATGGGAATTTCAGGACATTAAACATTGCGTATGATGGAACCACTGCAACTAAATCCTCTGTGAATGCCTTAGAACATGAGAGGAAATGTGAGAGGGACCAAATATGTCTTTAATTTACCTTTGAACTAACTGATTTCAGGTGGCCTGTCCAGTAGGTTCATTTGTCCATGTAAATTAGAGTGCCCTTTTGACCCCAAAGCTAACAAATTTTAAAGTGAAGAGGTAGACAGATAGAAAAAGCATAACTTATCACAGACATGATGCAAAGTATTAGCTATCCCTGTTCAGAATTCAGCTTCTGTTGCTCATAAGACTTATATCTTACAGAAACCAAGAGGTCTTGGCCAGTTTCCAGACACTTGGGGGAAACTTTAGGTTATAATTACGCTTTACAGCGTCTTTTAATTAAAAAAATAAAAAACAACTTCATGTTGCCAACAATTTACTTGTGTCTAAGTGTTTTCATTAAAATACTGTACCAATGTGAAAATTTAGTTCTTAAGAAAATAAGCCTAATCTTTAGGAGTTCTTATATATGAATATATTTCAGAGAGATATATGATTATCTATACAAATTGTTGGTTTCAAGATTTGGCCACAGTGAAGTTTTCTTTCCCTGTGTAAACTGAAAGCAATGTTAGTCTACTTATGAGTATGTTTACTTGTTATTTTTTGCATTGGATGTAAGTTGAAAGTTGATGACATCTATTTTGTATGCAGCTGCCTGTGCATTTTCAATATAGGAGGAAATACAATCAGTTCAGCATGACTGGATTACTATAAATAGTTCTAGAAAATACCTTCATTTCCTCTCCACATCTATTTTTGTCATATGCCTTACCGACTCTTCAAAAATCTGTATGATGTAATCCAAGTTAAGTGTTATATTTTTATTTTAAAAACCCAAAGTTATGACACTGAGTGGTGCCCATACTTGAGAAGAGTAACAACAAAAGAGCCCATCTTACCCAAAAATTTTGGGCGTGTTTTGCTCATCGTTTTTTAGGGAGGTAAAGAATTTAATTACTGAAGAAAATAGTGATGAAAGCAAGAATGCAATATATTCTTGTGCTAAAAACATAAGTTATTTTGGGAACTAAATAGTACATTTCTGCATTAAAAGGAAAAAAAATAGATTTCAGTCTTTTTTTTTCTTCTAGTGGAAGCTAATTAGATAAAAATAATTTTACAGTATTTCTAACTGAATTTTCATTTATAGGTGAAAAAGTTGGAATTTTAAATAGGATAGTTACGCTGTCTAAGTGTATCATCATCTGCTAAACTAGTATGACTTGCCCGCTTCTAACTAGGTATGAAAATCATGCATTTAGTGAGTCAGATAAGTGCAGGCTGCAATAATACGCAATACATAACGCATCTGAAAGGCGAAGCACTTTTCAAAAGAACTCGTCGTTCCATTACGAGCAAACCCCCATACAGCCTGCTCTCCTATGGCTTTACTGCTCACTAGCCTTAGCCCTCTTCCCTTATCCTCCTTTAGTCCCATCCCTGCTCCCCACAAATCTCTCCTTTAATGGCTCGGCAAGGAAATGGCACTTCTGAGACTAGCTGGCGTGCTGGTCCAAAGTCACGTAGCCAGCACACGGGATGGTAGCCACCCTCAGGTAAGCCTAATGGAGCACTTGGCTTTGGGCCGCTGGTGGGTAACAACTGACTGGAGAGGCTGCTCGCAGCCATGTAACCCTTGGTTGCGCTGATCTGGTTTAGCAGCTCTGTTTTAGGGACTTGGTTGAAGCTTAATTGACACAGGCCAATGATCACAGTAGTTATTAATGAATAACAAAGGAAAACACACAGGCCATCCAACTGCAAAAGCCATTTTCTTTTAAAGACATTTTAGCTGTGTGCTGCTTGAAGCTTTAAAAACACTAGGGTTTTTTGTACCCCATACTTGTGAAAGGGTATGTGTTGTTATTCTAAACTAACTTTTTCTTTTAGAAAAATTTTTCAACCTTTTTTAAATCTTTTCCTTTGTTGTAACCATTACATAAAACTTTATTTAAAGTAGGAAAAGTCTTAGATTTTCATGCTGAATCACTGTTATTTTGCTTTCAAAATTGGGTGGTTCAGCAATGTATTCTTCTATTGGTATAACAGTATCATTTATGTATACAAGACTTGGTAGATTAGTTTTACATTTGCAAAAACTCAAGTAGCTGTAGCTTAGCTTGTTCCACAAACACAATTGAAGTATTGTGACACTGGATTGATACTGATTCTTTTGTTTTGTTTTTTTGATTGGTACTATTTTTGTCCTTTGTTTGGAATAATTTGATTAGTACTTTCACACTGTAGGGTGGGAAACAGTTGAGAAATTCCTTGAAAGAAAAGTATTGGAGTGCGCACTTCTCAGCGTGGTCTGTCAGTATGCAGAACGCTTATCTTTCCATTCCCTACTATCTGTATCAGGCAGAATAGAATTCTATTCACATAACTGCCTAAACTCTGATGGTTTACTCCTTCTATGACCAGGTGACCCGCCTAGTGGATGAGGGAAAGGCTGTGGATGTGGTCTACCTGGACTTCAGTAAGGCCTTTGACACCATCTCCCACAGCATTCTCCTAGAGAAGCTGGCGGCTCACGGCTTAGACAGGTGTACTCTGCGCTGGGTCAAAAACTGGCTGGACGGCCGGGCCCAGAGAGTTGTGGTGAAT
>NW_008796063.1:2189697-2199586 GCF_000699145.1 Aptenodytes forsteri
TGGTGTTGGGTCGACAGTTGGACTCAATGATCTTAGAGGTCTTTTCCAACCTTAATGATTCTATGATTCTATCTATGATTCTATGGTTTTTACCCCAAATTTAAGTTTGGTGGGTTTGGGTTTTTTGTTTTTTTGTTTGGTTGTTTGGTTGGTTTTGATTTGGTTTTTTTGTGGTTTTTTTTTTGTTTTTTTTTTTAAAAGCTAGGAAAGTCTATACTTGACTTACCTTACTGAGAAAGCAACTTTCAGGAGAGCTGCAAAAAGATGATATGTTCCAGTTGAGAAAAACATTAGGACTGAGTGTTCCCAGGGACTTGATTCTCACCGTTCTATATGGCAAGTAAGTTTTCCATCATTTGTGCCCATACCAGGGGAAGATGACAAGCCATCTAGGCATATAAAAGCTGGATGTTAAGAGGTGTGCCTTCCTGTTACAAAACTTGCTGCAATCCCCAAATTCAAAGTAGGTGAGAAAGTGTGCAAGACACCAAGAACAACAAAACAAGGGAGTATGCAATGAAATAAATGTGGTGGAATGTAGATTGATTGGAGTGACTCTCTGCAGAAATAAAGCTATGAACTTTGCTGTCCCTAAAAGCATCTTATTAGGTGAGTTCAAAGCCTGTCACTGGTGAGCTTGCTCGTTTGGGTAGCAACAACTATAGGCAACCTGTCTGAGAGCAACCATATGCCAGAAGCTGACTTAAGAGTATGATAAGCCAATGATGTTTCACAGATGCATCTTTCCATAGAAGAAAGTTGCTTGCTTTTGCAGATCTCTGTGCTAGCTAGATACCTGGATAATTTGATATCTCAAATTGAGTCCTTTAAAAGGGAGGAAAGGCAAGTATACAAGAGAAACATTAAAAAAAAAAGGGGGGGGGGGGGAAAGCATGGGTTTTTAGAAGTCCCATAAATTGGGAGTGGGATGCCACTGCTTTGTTCCTGAGAACACAAGTTGCCACCTGGAATTGCACTGAAGGTGACTGGGAATAGATGGATGAAGTGTGGTATGTAGTGGAAGGAAGGAGTCAAGTCTACAGAGGTATTGCTTTGATAGATTCAGAGCCACCTAACTAATAAAGCCAAGCATCTTCCAAAGAAAGTAGATCCCTAAATTGATTGACATTGTTGGAGAAAATAGTGACATAATGCGTGTATGTATACAGATGCATCTGCATAGCCATCGCAAATTTGTTGTTTAAGCTGGTGGATTCCAGGGTGTTTTCAACTGTAGTTTAGGTAGTTCTACTAGTATGTTTAAGGCACTTACTACAGTACCGTGATACATTTAAGAAAACATGTTTTTTAAATCAGAACTTTTTCACAAGTGGAGTGAAAGCAGGTTTTTCACATTGAATTAAGTACATGTGCTGTGTCCCACAGTGAATTCAGGTTGAAGAAGGTTGGAAAACTTATTCCAGTGCTAGTATGAAAGATGGCTGATTATCAGCAGACTCAGGTAAAGTTAGAACATTTTATAAGGCTGCAAAAAACCCTTTAAGTCTCTAAAAAAAGTAGTCATAGTCTGTATTTCTGCTCTATATGCAGACTTTTCTTTTTTCTCCTTCCTCCATGTTGACCAAGTTAGCCTTCACTAAGAATTGCAAAGTCTTGATATGATTAAGTGAAGTTTTTAGAAAGTTAAAGTTTTGTATACTTGACACATTGAGATAAAGTGTAATTTTGTCTATAGGTAGTACCTTCAAGTTTATTTTTAGTAAAATGTAAGTACTTAAGAATTGCCAAGTGCTGAACAGAGCAGTTGTCACCCTGAAAGTTTACAGTGCCAAGTTTTAGCTTGTACTAACCAGACTAGGGAGGAGATACATCTTTTAATTTATCTGTTCACCACTGTGACTTGTGAAAATGAAAGTGTAGTTGGTAGATGTCATTTGATATTGAAGGAGTTCATCCATCTACGTTGTCTGCATTGCTATATGTCCTTCCAGTGTGTAAATATTGCTAAATTTTGGTGGCCTAGAAAATACAGAATAGAAGCGTGTAGCTATTTCTGTTGTAAATTAAAATATACCTGTAGTTGAGACTTACTCTGAAGTGTGCCACCCACACTTTGAAAGTAGATTTTTGGAAATAGCTGAGTGAGGGCAGAACAAATGCCCATCAGTTGCCCATTTCCTGAAATCTTTGGACAGAATTTGGAGGCAAAGTAATACAAAGAAACTCTCAGTATGAAAGTGAGGGAGCTGCAACAATTCATGAGATGGATTGTGTTGAGTAGGTCTAGAAGTTGAGTGTAGGTCTGGCATAAAGAACTTCTGTTGGCTCTGCTGACCAAAGCTTAATACTAGTATCAGCCAAGAAAGGTTGATTGACTTGTCTTTCACTGTTGTCATGCACTTCAGTTAATGACGTGTTCTGGGCATTTGGACAATGGTAGTAGTATGGTATTTTGGCATCTTTCAAAGAATATAAGAAAGCTTGTTAGGAATTCTGGGTCTGTATACTGTCATGTGCTATTGATCCAGATTTCATATGATATGTCTATACTAGTTATGGATATTCTTTCACATCTTGTTCCATTCAATCCTGTCCAAGTACAAACTAAACTCTATTTCTGTCTTCCAGTGCCACAGCAGGTAAGTGCAGAGAAATCTGTGTATATGTGTTAACATAATTGTTTTTTCTAAGTGTTCAGTACAGTGGGTTCCAGAGCAAGAGAGCTACACCTGCCCATTTGGCCACATGCTGGCCACACTGGTGTCTCAGAATCCACTTACTCTAGATGGTCTTGCTAGTTTTGCCTGTTGGTGCATCTGAAGAGAGGATTTCCTAATAACTGGAAGACGAGTGGAGTCGTGTTGATTCTAGAGGGGGACTTTCTAGATGGAGCTGTTCTAGGTGGAGCAAAGTTTTCCCCCCTCTGTTCATAGTCCACGAGGGGGAGATGAACACCAAAATTTGCAAGAAGAGGAGCATACCAGCAAAGGGTTTGGCAGGGCCAGCTTTTTTTGCATCTGAAAGTACAATACCTTGTTGCCACCCCTGTGTGTCAGAATCAAGATGTGGAGTGGTGGGTTGTTTCTTCTACTCTTGAGCAAAGAGCAAGGCCATCGTTGTATTTTTAACTTTTTGCTGCTATACCTTTGCCCTAGTAAAACCTTGTAGGAAAGAGAATGGTAGTGATACTGCTGTGGATTTTCTTAAACCTTTGTGCCTGGATGGCCTGTGGCTTTTGCGATTGATTTAACTTAAAGTTCTATCTTCAGTGTGTCTGGGTTTGTCTGTATGTATGAGTCCAGACAGATTCCAGTTCATTTTGCTTGAATTTGGCAGGTTGTCTGGACATGGGACTTCTGCACTTTTTAAAATGCAACGGTGTTGAACTGTGCCTGAGTTGATGACCTGCTGAGAGCAAAGCTTTGATTACCTTGACGCTAGTGACACAGTAGTGGAGCTACATGGTCTAGGCTGGAGCTGCCTTGACTTCTGCCAGTGTAGAAAGGTTGGCAAAGGAGCTTGTCTGTCAGCATATAGCTATATAGGCATATCCTCAGTCTCAAGTGCAAGTGTGTTATTCATTCCTGTCTGGAAATCATGTGGTTTAAAAGACTATTGAGATGAGGTGGTTCTTTAGGTTCAAGGGACCAATAGAACTTAAAAAAACCACTTAATTTATGACTAGTGGCTGCTACTGAATTTATACTGTAACTTTCTTTACAGTGTCAGTCCAGTAAAATGTAACGCAGGGAGGTTATATTTGAACTAAAGGTCATATGTCTTACGATCTTTTGAGCATGTTCAAGAAAAGGAAGTCCTATTAAATGCCTTTTTTGGGCATCAGTCTTGTTCCAAACCTGTTAGTTTAATAATAAGTTCACTTAAATCTCTTGTCAGCTGGTATCATTTTCCCAGGAGTGACTATTTTTAGTCAAGCATTTTAATTGAAATTGGGAGCTTTCCTTAAAGCTTAACTATTTAACTCAAACAATTTTAACAGTTTATCATTTTTAAAGAGCATATGTCGTGATAAACTTTCTACCTTCAGTTATGTGTCCCATCTTTAGAAACTGAAAGCAGAGTTGTGCTTTTTGAGGGTTTTTTTGTTTGTTTTATATTGCATCTTATCATTGATCAAGTGATCAGAGACAGATCATTTGATTTTTAGCACATATCATTTCTTTTCCTATGCATTAGTAAACAGAAGAAATGGGAAAAAATACTTACATGTAGATTTTACCTCATTTTAGATCTCTATTTTTAATGGTAGATCCTGCATATTATCCAGGCACACTATAGTATCTTACACAGCAGTGTATCTGTATATCTTTTCCTGTTCTTCATATTTGCTTACCTGAAATCTGCTGGTTTTATAGTAATGATTTCAACAGTTCTGGCCCACTCTTCAGAAAAATAGATTGTAACACTGTTAAGATTAAGACTACAGTCATTTCCATTTTATCTTGGTCTAAAAATGTTTCATATTAGTAGCTGACAAAAAAAAAAATTCAAGTTGGAGGGAGGACAGTGTTTTTTCCCCCCTTTGTGTTTAACATAACATAGCAAAATTAGCCAGGTTGGCAGGGCTTGATGTAGAAGTCTTGTGAGAAGTTTTCCATTAACTGGAAAGTCCTGTAGATGTCAACTTTAAAGGTAAAATAGTTAAAGTTGTATACAACATGTCGTAAATAGTTGTCAGGTATATTTACATTTGATTTTTGCCATGGTATTTCTAGCCAGCTGCTGATTTTAGGAGAGCCACTAAAATTGCAGATGTGGAATATTTTGAAAGACTCTTTTTTGGGTTTGATTTTTTTTTTCTTTGTTTGCTCAAGAGATACGTTCTTTGACAAATAGCACAAATCTGCTCTAGTGAATGGTTGTACAGATTATTTGTAATAGTTCAGTCTGTGTTTGCTAAAGATCTTGTCTGATTCTTTACTGTTTGTTTGATATTAAGGACCACATTTATCACCTTGGAAGGTATGGGGGAATCCAGGCTCTTCCCACTAATTGTTTCCCTCTTAGACTTTTATCCTGATTAGTGAGGTTTATGTTTTGGTTTTTTTATTGTAAATTTATATGGTAAACCACGTTAGTTTTCTATTACATCCTGTGATAAGCACATTTAGCTAGCAAAGAACCTCATCCTTGATCTTTTTCTTTCACTTTTGTGTTCAGCTGCTCCTGAATAACATACTAAAAATAAACTAACTTTACTGAGATCTCTTGTTGACATTTGTATTCAATGAGTCATTTTAGTGTGTTGCTATGTGATTAAGATCTATTTTGGCTTTTAATCATACATCCATGTGGTGTACTCTTGAAAACAAGTAATTGAATGTTGAAAATTCTGATTTCTGTCTTACCAATTTATTGAAGTCTAAGTCTCTGTATAATATTAAACTTAGTAGCTATCTGTTTTCTGAATATATCAGGACTGAGCTACCGTGCTTTTTTTTTTTGCAGTAAAGGCTCAACACTTACATCAGCAATAACATGTATAGTTTCAGCGAGCCAGTACAGACTCTGTAATAGACTAGACAGGAATTTTCACTGAACTGTGCCAATTAAGGACACTTTTGGTACTCTACGAGAACAGGACATCTAGAATCTAGACTTCAGCTAATTAATTTCAAACGAAGTAAACAAGAGAGAGACCTGTCATAAGACCTGTGGTTTTTTTTAAGTAAGATTTTTGTGCATGAAATGTTAAACTTTCTGTAAAAGGATGGTAGGGCTGATATAGAGGCTAGGTAAAATCGATATATCATTTGCCAAATAGCATATATGGCAATTTATATAAATTTATATATAGCATTTACTATTATCCACAACATTTGGCGTCTTGCATGCTATTTTGGGATAAGCTGGCAGATAGTTTTTGTTAGTCCATCATTCCATGGTTGCTTTTTGCACGCCTGTATGTGTATCCCCTGAAAAGTGGCAGCCACATAGATTCCATGTGCCCACATTGCTAGTGTGGCTGCACACGAGTTGGGTCAGAGAACCGATCAACTAATCAGGTACAAGCTGAGAGTCTGGCCTGAAGGCGATGATGTGGTCTGGCTGGGATGGGGATGCGGGTGGAGAGAGAGGGGGTGACAGCGCAGCCGATTTCAGCTGCAGCTTGCACTTAATGTTGGTTAAATTGATTGTGAAACCAGCCCTCAAGGTAAACCTGTAGAGCATATGTGTACTTACTACATTTTTGTAAATAAACATGCAACGAGGAAAATCTAGTGCTTCTTATAAAATGATCATTACAGTTGCTTGCATTCTCATAGTAACTGTTGCTGTTTTTCACAAGCGTGAATCAGAAAATGTGTGTAGGCAATGCAAGGGAGGCTTGTTTTCAATTGTTCTTTTTCTGAAAACTGGTCACTTTTAAAACTCAACATAGAAAAAAGTAATTAGAAACATATCTTAGAATTCTAAGTGGACAATATATTTAACATAAATGAAAAATTAGTTTCTAAGTTAGTGTATCATGACTGTATTGATTCCACTAACATAGTTATTCAGTAGTTAGCTCTCTTAATGGTCTGGCTTGCTGCTCTTACTCAGTTTCCTTGTTTTTGTATTACACAGCTAGATCCATCAGGTTAAATCAGTGAGGAGGTAGAGACCATGATACATCTGTATGCACATCTTTGAGGGGTTTTTGAGTCCATTGGAGGCTTGATCAGAATTTTCTGTAGGTGCAAAATTCTGGCCTGGCACAGTTTAAGGCAAATAGGAGCCTTGGTTTCTTAGTAAGGAATATTTTTTAAATAGCTGCAAGATTCTTGGTATGAAACCAGAAATTTTCTTCCATTAAAAAATCATACAGCCTGAAAAGTCCTGAGTCATTCCTTTATGGTTCACTTCGTCAATTTGTGTATGACTAAATAATGGTGTTTTTCATGCAGTATCTTTTTTTTTTTTTTTTCCCTCTTGTTTTTTTTGTTTTATTGTTGCAATAGAGTATCACCAAACTGGGTAAAGATTGGTACATTCTTAACCTTAAGAACTCTTTTTTTTCCTAAGCTGGTTTACTGTAAAGATTTCAAGCAGTTACACTTAATGGTTTAAAACCAGGACATACTGCTTCATAGAAAGTCTCGCAAAATTAGGGAGCTATATGTAGGAAAACCGTAGTAAAACTAACTACTTCCTTACAACATGCTTCAGTGCTGTACAACATATTTCAAGGTAACCAAAGTTAGCGCAGATGTAAGATTAAAGTATGTATGTATGTATGTATATGGGAGGGTCCTCCCCATCTCAGCTATAAGAGAGTTGCTGCTCTGTTGTACTAGTGGAGTTATTTCATTACCATTTTAATTTTCTACTTATAAAACTTACTGCATGGAATCAGCTTTGTGCACGTTTCTTCAAAACAGTTTTTAACCATATAAACTTTGCAGCTTTGCTTAAAATCACACAAATGGAGCAGATTCTTAAATGTCAGTGAAGATGTATGTTTTCATACACTTGTCATACCCATGGTATTATACCTCGGTTTACAGTGATAGTAGGAATGTTTTGAAGAATATAAAATCAATATTTTGGGAGTTTTTAAAAAGAAAAAGATTGTCTGATTTGTCTAGTTAGTTGATTGCAACTTCCTGTTAAATGACATTGTTTAAAAATCTCTTTTTACTGAAAAGTTCTGTTGAACACAGAGCAAAAATAATTTATTCCTTAAAACTGAAAAAACAGATTTGTTTTTTTAATATCTGACACGTACAGAATGTACAGTTTTAATTGACCGATATAAAGCTTTGGGCTTCAATCTAGTCCTATATATGAAATTCCAGCGTTCACAAAGCTCTGTTCACAGAGCATGGGACTAGGTGCATGGCAGATAGAATTTCTCATCTATGTCACTGCTCACTAACCTAAACAAACCATGCAGATACTGACACCGTAGTTTCAATCTTGATCAGACGTGCTTTAAAAGACTATATTAGTTTGTCAAGAATTAAACCTTACTTTGAGAAATACATGTACATTAGAAATCTGTAACCATTTCAACTTTCAAACAGTATGCAAGTAGCAAATGAAGGAACCTACAGAATGAAAGAAAAATCACCTCCACTTTACTGTATAAACACTGTTTTCAGAGTATTGCTCAAGTAATAAATCTTCATATTTACCAACCTTTCATGTAATAGAAATAGATGTCCAGCTGATAAGAGTTTGTTTTTTATAGCTTCATTTATGGCCCTATCACTACCCACAGAACTCGGAATGTAATAAATGACTCCAAGAAATAGATCAACTAAATTATAGTTTAATGCAATAGTGCTGGGTATAGTGGAGGAGTGATTACACTGTGTCTGAACACTCCTGCTGGCTAGTCATTAGAGGAAGGGACATTGGATTATTTTCTGAGCATCTAGTTCTGAAGTCCTTGCTGAAGCAAAACACTTTTTTTGGGGGGGTTGCAGATTTTATTGTGTTAGTACAGGGACTATAGCTTGAAAAGAAACAGTCCATTAGAGGGAAATACAAGGTAATAAACTGGCTTAATTTCTCCTTTGGACATGGACATATTGAAGGCCAAAGCAAGACATTTTTCACTTTAGGGATGGAATTAAAAAAGTTGTACATAGCTTTCAGAAAATTGCAGCTGCAGTTGCTTATTCTCTTTTTCATCCCATCCCTTTAGTCTTTGCAATAAAAGCTATATTTCACCTCTGATTTAAAAAAAATCATTGCATAGTAGTAATTCCTGTTTGGTAATAACTTTGTTTAGTCTAGTACCCAACTTTATTATGCAGTGTTATGGAAAGTGTGTGCATATCACAAGAAGTCCCTGTCCCAAGAATTTTTCGTCTGAAAGATAGATAAGAGTTGCACAAATCAAGAAAAACATGAAAGATTGTGGAGGGTTTTTTCTTTTTTAAAAATAAAATAAAGTTTGGGGTGGTTGTTGCAACCTGGTGTACGTGTTCCAGGGAGAATAATTTGGGAATTGTCTTGAAAACTCTTATGCATTTTGTTTTGTAATTTTTCCCATGCGTGGCTGATGGCATCTGGGAGTTCATCAGAGAAACCAGCTGATGTTATCTTCATGGGTACATTGGAAAAGAAAAATAGCAGCAGTACAAATGGTGAAGGCTTATTCAGAGTAAGGAGCTAATGTGGAAAGGGTGGCAGTGACATGTAGTCAGAAAAGGAGCTCAGAATGATTTTGGCATCAGCAATAATTTGGTAATTGAGTTATCTGGAGCAAATCTTCATGGTTGTAGCTGAAATGATGTGGGCGCCATGCGTAGGGACAACTTGTAGAAACTAGTGGTGACTACAGATTTTTGTGCATTACATAGAGACTTTTTAATTACAGAGTTACTGTATTAACTGATGCGGTGCGTTGCCAGCCATCACAGATTTAAAACCATTTTTCTCAACCTGACTGTCACCTCAGCAGAAGGTTTGAGACCTGTCCATTGCACAGGCTTTGGATTATCATGCCCCAGACTAGCATATGCTTGAGCTTTGAATACTGGCTTTTCGGACTGAATTGTTACCTGTGAAGGTTTTTTCTAATCCACCATTATATTAAGGCCATTACTACCTTTTAATGTACAGGAAACTCAATTAGTTACACTAATTGTTACTAATTTTTCTCCAAGTCATAGTCTCAGTATTTTCTAGGGCAAATGGACCTAACATTCTGCTTTGAAAAGAGGTGAAGAACATCAGTATGGTTTCTTCTCCTGGCTGGTCTGCAGGTGTCCTGGTTTCGGCTGGGATAGAGTTAATTTCCTTCCTAGTAGCTGGTACAGTGCTGTGTTTTGGATTTAGGATGAGAATAATGTTGATAACACACCCATGTTTTAGTTGTTGCTAAGTAGTGCTTACACCAGTCAAGGACTTTTCAGCTTCCCATGCTCTACCGACTGAGAAGGCTGGAGGTGCACAAGAAGCTGGGAGGGGG
>NW_008796063.1:2199850-2214482 GCF_000699145.1 Aptenodytes forsteri
GGAGTGGCTGTGTGGTGCTCAGTTGCCGACTGAGGTTAAACCACGACAGCAGGGTTGGTGACCAGCAGCTGTGGGGATGGGAACTGCTCAAGCTGCTCCAACTGGTGCCAGATATCCTTACTGCGATAACGTGCGAGACTGTATTTGAGGTTTTGGCCAGATGGTGTCAGTTATGGAACCGAGAACCGAACTCGGGAAATGCAGAAGTTAAGGCTTGATTACACTGTGTTAACTGTTTATCCATACACATCATATTAACGGCTCTAATTAATGACAACAGGCTATTTTAAAATAGAAATGTTTAAGATGTGACTGTACTTTGCTTTCTGTGCTTAAAAATGATCTTTGCCTTATGTTATGGATTCTTTGCTCTAATGTCTTTGAACTTAAAATTGCAGAAATTTAATTGAATTTGCCTCGTGTTTCAAAAGCAGATTAGTCTTTGAATTTTTACTTCAGATTTTCTCTCCCTAAACCACAGTATATGAGAACATACTTACATGTTATATTGAAAGCTTCTGTATTTCTCCTCTGCTTCTCAAAGGAAATGTTGAACAATTGTAACTCTGAGGTAACCTCTCTCTCAGTAACTGGGATAGAGTTTGTCTTTCAGAATTATTTTTTGATTCATGTAGGATTTATTTTACATACTTTGTATGTTTGTTTGGTAAAATGCCTTTAGGCAGGACAACTTTTATAGGCAGAGGTAATGTCTCCTATTAACCATGAGTATCGTTAGACAAACTAGGCTAGCTTTTTGGAGACACCAGCCCTTCTTCAGGTGTGAAAATGAAAGCTGCTGCTGCTGCTCCTCAGCCAGATAGCATCCAAGGCAGTTGCTCAAAATGTAGGTAAACTAAACCATCCTGGGAAGAAAAGAGAGTTGATGCTTTTGAAAGGAGAGGAAGAGCTTGTGGGGGTGGGAGGAAAGGTGATAGGGACCTAGATTTTTGTGGGAGGGAGAGGTTAGTAGGGGATGGGGATTTAGAATTGCTGTAAAACAAAGCTTGCTCTTGAGGCCACGATTTTTAATGTCAGTCAGAGAAAATAACAGATACTACTTACAAACTATGTGCAAACCTGTAGTCAACTCTAGACAGTCATTTTGCACTCGTATTCCATTTTCAAAGCTTAATTGCTTCTGGTTTTAGGCTTAAAGGACTTCTGTGACCCAAAGCCTAATATTTCTGTCTACTCTAGTTGATCTAAGAAGATAGATTACCTTTGCTTATAGACTTTGTCCTGCCTGAGTTCTTAGACCTTTACAACTACAACAAACCACCACTACAGTTATTTTTAAAAGTCCCTTTTTATTTGTCCATACTCTAACTGGCAGACATTTATTTTATTCTGGTAGTTGTCTGAGAGCATGTGTGGGAATATTAAGAGGTCGTCTTGGATATTTCCCCCTTTACTCTTTCTTGACCACCATTTTACAGTTAATACAATCTACTATTTGGATTCTCCAGCAGGTTAGGCTTGTTTTTCAGTGAGATAAGTAGACATAATTGTTATTATCCCAAAGATAGGTCCATTGTATTGTTACTGGGCCCAAAGCAAAACATGCATTTAAACTGGCAAGTTGAGCTTATTTAAAGTGCCAGCCCAATTTAACTTCTCTTGCATTCACACTAAATGCAGCATTTGTATTTGTGTGTTGTTTCCAAGCCAATTATTCGCATACGTTTAAAAAGCAATCAGATCTGGTCTGTTAGGTCAAGATAATATGAACATAAATGCGCATTCTTAGAAATAAGCTGCCCTAAAATATAAAGTAGAAAAACAAATGTAGTGTGAAATGCTATGTAAAACGCAGGCATGGCATAATTAGCAAAGGACAGTAGAAATGCTGTTTGTTAGGACTTGAATAGTAACAGTCAATTAATTTCTCACAATGGGAAACAGCAAAGCATTTAACAAAGAAACATCATCTGTCTCTACAGCATAAAGACTATACAAAGAATCACAAAACTGAGACAATTAATAGATCATAAGTCATTAATTAAAAGACCAGAAGGGACTGACTTCATATTTCTTTACAAAGAAATCTGTCTCTGTACATTTTAATAATTGATAGATTTTATTTTTTTTAAATAGTATATGAATGATGCTATTTTATATAAAACAGGCACATACACAAAGCACAGCTAGTTATGTATGTTGCGGTAAATAACATGTACAATGTAATTGTAGGCTTGATAACCTAGGCATAGCCATCATTATTCAAACTAACTGTAAAAAACTCAGTTTATCAGTTCAAAGTTAGCTAGTAAGGATATGATTAATGTTTCTTCCCTTCCTTTTCCTCAGTACCAGAATAATGGAAGTGATCTAAGTTGGATAAACAGAGAGGCAAAGAAGCATTGTGTTAAATGCAGAGAGAAAGCAGTTATAAACAAATCAAGACCTCAAGCTCTTGTAATAAAGTCAAATCTTATGATAAAACATTTAGCACTTTTACTTAAATACCTTGAATTGCCCCCAGAAAGCTTCGGTGACCATGTAAACTCACTAGGCTCCAATTTAGGTACCTTCATTGAATTCCATGTATTGGATCATGTGGGTACCTGTGACAAACTTATTTTCAGCATATAGACAGTAGAACCTTTCTCCTCCTATAGTAGTCTTGATCTTGCATCACTGAAGTTAATTACTTTTCACAGGACCAGGATCAAACCCCATGAGAGGATACAAGGATATTTTAAGGGTAACACAATTAAGGGAAGAAATAACATTATCTGGAAATGTTCTGTTATCTGGAATTTCTGGCTTCTCCGCAGCTTTTCCAAACATCACGTCAGGGCTGTTGGGAAAGGTACAACTTTCCATTTAGTTCCCCAGAGTATGTGGGGATCCGCTTAGCAATTTTTTGAATTGGGGTTATTTTGAGAAAGGTTGATGCCAGATAGATATTCAGTAGATTTTTAATAGATGTGCTAAGTTGGCTAGTGGTACCATGGTTTTGATGGTGCTGCTTTTTACTCTTGTTTACTTAGTGTTTTGAAAGTCCTGTTACAAAGCATACGTAACTTGGTATTCCTCCTCTGGTTATTTGGAAAAAAACCCAAACAAATCCTTCCCTCTTCTCTTTCCCCACCCAACAAAAAAAAAAAAGAAAGAAAATATTGGGCCTCATTTAAAATAGAGAGATGAAGGCTAATGTAAATCGATTCCAGAAACAGTGGATAAGGAGGGAACAGGGAGAGGGGGGAGAACAACTTGACTCTGCATCGCCTCTTTTACCCACAGAGGAATGTTGCCAACAAGAATATGGACTTGCTGGAAATTAAGTAAAGTGATCCTTCTCAGAGCACAAAAAAAGTAAAATAAATATGTCTGAGTTGCGGGTTTTTTCGATGTTTTTTTATATCTGCTTCTGGGCCAATGCAGCAACACAGCATTCATTAGTCACGGCAATCTAGTCCAGCAGTCATACACAGAGTGTAATATGCTTGATGTAGTGGTGCTGCAGTCAGATACGGGCATACAAACCTTGTCCAACAGTTAATGTTTAACTTTACTGGTTTGCCTTTGGTTTGCATGTTTACAGCTGTGGTTTTTTTTTTTTTCCTGCAACGTTTTAAGACATTTGTCCACTGTAGAAGTACTTTAAGTGTAATACTGGGGAGCAGTGGCAATATCTTGGAAATTGTGAATGCCCCAAAACACTTTGTAATGAGAGGCTGAAAATATACTGATATCTTGAGGAATTATGGAGTCAAATGCAAATTAAATTTAGGGTATGCACAATGTGACATTTCCTACTAAATCCCAGGCTGCAATTTAACAAAGTAATTTGGGTTCTATTGGACACGCATAAAGTGATTTTTTTAAAATTCCCCTACATCATTTTCAGCAGAACTCTAATCGTTTTTTTTCTCTGTGGGGATACTACTCTGCCATTACAACTTTAAAATGCCCGCAGCTTCTGCTGCAAAGAATTTTAAAGAAACATTATACTTAGGGATAATTTCAAAGCAAGAGGAAGAATTTGAAAACAACCCTTCATATACGCCCCTGGAGATACCCATCACAAATATTTAATATAAAATGGCTGACTTCCAGTGCCAAAGACATGGTGCTTTTTGATTGGTATAGTGGCATATTAAAACTTTGTGCAATAAACAGTGTTGCATTATGTGTGATAAGTGATGAAATTTTAGAGCTCAGTGAATTGCTGATTTTTAGTTGATCTGCCATAAATGTCCGTAAGTGTTCACACGCACCCCCTTTCTGAGGCACAGCCTAGTACTAGCTTCAAGTGCCATTCTTATAAATCCTTCTGTTTAAAAAAAGAGGAGAGAGAACTTATGAATAATGGGAGAATAAATCTCGTGGGGCTTTGCCCAAGAGGCTTCCACTTAAGGTGCAGATAGGACTGACGAGTTCATTTAACAGATCACTGTCACCAAAAGGGGCTGGCTTCTTCTCCCCTGCACCTGAGTCAGTCTAGCCACTTGTCTGATTTCTTGGTGATTTGATTCATTTCACTAAGCTGGTGAAAAACAAGTCACCCACACACCCCCATGCTTTGGGGTTTCCTGCCTGCTTAATAGACTGAACTGTCTTGCCAAAACGTTAGATGAACAGCAGAGACACTGTGAAGGACCAGCTCCTTTAGTGAGGTCTTACCTTGGCTTAGCTGTCTTAAAATGACAGGGTAGGAATGACTGCATGGTACATAATTTACAAGAAACAGAATCAGGTTACATCGGGTAAATACTCTGTAAAATCAGCTTGGGATACCATTCAGAGGTCATGTGTTTTAAGTTGCAGTAAACATGACAAATATTTGAGCAAAGATGGACAGTAGTAACGAGAGTGTAGAAAGGAAGTGACATAACTGGGAGATAAAAATGCATAGAAGAGCTTCATTAAGAACAAAATAAGACAAAACGTATTGAACAAAGGGGTGGCTTTTTTTGTTCTACTAACAATAGCCCTCAAAGACAAATATCGCCATCAAGAGAAGCCAATTTAAGCACTGTCTGATAGTCCAAAGGAACATGGTCTTCCCGAATGTTGATTCCCATTTGCCTTAACTTTTACATAGGCCCAAGCAGCAATATCATACATTTTTGTACTGTACCATAAATAAATAAATACTTTGTCGAACATTTAGTCCTTTCAAAACCAGTAGCTTCATGTTTGCATTGCTTTATTAGACTGAAGAGACTTAAAACCTAAATTGATCACTAAACAAATGTTTTATTAGTTAAATGGGAGCTTGCAGACAGTCTTTTGCTGATTCTATGTACTAGTTACTTCACTGCTCTAATCTCTACAATGTGCGAGTGGTAAAATCAGCCTTTGCCAGTTCTCTGAAACGGTGCAGATTTAGTGAAAAGTATGAACGAAAGTGTGCAGAAGCCACTTGGCCACCAATCTAATGCTGGAGAAAGGAGGTCACTGTGCAAACTGGGTGATGAGTGTCTTTGTCAAATTTGAAAGTGGAAACCTGTCCAGGATGGTGACTCGCATAACATAGACCAAAGTCTTCACACGCAAGCTGTATTACAAAGGCACTGTGCTTTTGCTTTCCTCTACTGCCATATATGTCAGTGAGTTCAGCCTCTCAGACTTGTCTTCTAGCTTTTTAGCTTGCCACTCGCAGTGCCTATTTCTAGACTTACCTTTTTCAGAACAAACTTGTGTCAGTAAATGCTGTGTGGAAAAAAAAACAACCCTTTATCACCTTACCATTATCAATAAAAAATGCAAGCTATAAAACACATCCTGACTTTCTACACAGCCATTGCTGTAAGTTGTTCCCCCATGTCCTGAATGTTGCAATCCCTGGTAGGAGATCAGTAATAAGGGAAGGAGAGGATAGGGTAAACATTATGCAATATGGAAAATGTTCCATTGCAGTAAGAAGAAACTGGTGTTGCTTTGCCATATATATCCATTTATTGATAATATTAGTGTGGTAGTACTGAAGCTAATCTATTGCCTCTTGAAAGTATCTCTTTCTTTCAGTTGTCCACACTGAGAAGGACTTTTATAAGGGGTTTTTGTAATGGAAAACGTTGTAGCTTTCGAATCTGGTGGTATTACACACTTTCAAATATCAGTATCAGGACTGCCACTTTCAAATTAATGGAAGTGCAGATGATTGAGAACAAAGGGTTCATGTGATTTAAATGGTTTTAATCCTGGATTATTTCAGTCAGAACTCAATCTTAAAATATAGTAATTCTAATTGGGACGGAAATGCTTGGGATTTTACTGCTTTTCATAGTAAATGACGATTTATCTAGCTTGTTTAAAACATTTATCAAGATTTACTTCCTAACAAAGGTTATGATAGTATCCAGTTGATTCCATTACTGCCAGGGTATTTTATCAAAGTGGGAATTAAATCCAAATACTCCCTCTCGCCCCTTGAAATACTGTTAAGTCTGCTTATTTCTGATTCTGATCTTATTTTTGATCTAGACTTTGCAGGTTGTGCCTTGCACTTTGTCACAAAATCCCTGTCAATCTTAAAATAGTTGGGATTTCAGAAAAGGTACTTTATAGCCTTGTGATACCCAGTACAAACTTCCAGACCTACTAAATGACTAACACAATGACTGCTGTATATGCATAGTGCCTTTTGGTGTTCGTGAAAGTATATTGATTGTGGTTAGTTTTTATTTTACATATCTAAATGTTTTAAGTTTAGCTTCCTTTTGAAGCAGCTATGTATGAAGAATACATATTTGAAAAAGTTGCTGCAAAAAAGTGTTGAGGTCTTACTTTGATTTTTGACCTTAGTTTACATGCTCCTTACTAGCTTTCTTTTGAGCCCTTAAGGAATGTCACCAGGCCAGCAGATAAGTAACTTTGCCTCTATAAAAACGCTGGGGGGCTTAGAGGAGACAAGGATCCTAGAACTGTTTCAAGTAGGCATTATTAGGAGATCTAGTACAATGAGAAATGACTTTCTGAAGAAAGTAAAAAAAAAAGTGAATATAGGCTCAATATGTATTCCCTCCTTCTTCCCCCCCTGCTCCTTCTATGTCAGTTATCCTGAAAACACACCAAAAAAAAGTTATTGAGAGTGAGAATTACACTGCTGTTTCTGGGAGGACTGGAATTACTGTAGTCCTGACTCCTAGGGATTCTTCTTGTGATTTATTGCATAATCTGGCTGAAGGTTTTTCTACAGTTTGAAGCTTAATTTCTGCCTGCACAGCTGCCTTGTTCACGAAATCTGTGAAGATGTAATAATTTTTGAGACTTCTATCCTTGTGTCGTTTGGTTGAAATAAGTTGCTTGTTCCTCTAAGAAGACCAGACTGAAAGAGGGGCTGTTGCATGCATTGTATTGAACATGGTTTGCTTTTCTCATTCTTAACCTGTCCTGAAAATTGCTGGAAACTGTACTTTGGGGAAAATTTTAAACACTGTCTCTTGACTGGCTTACAGTGTTCAGAAAAGTGCATATAATTCTCCAAATACCTGAATTTCAGAAATATTTTCATATTAGAGGAAGGGCTGGGGAACACCAGCGCATTGGGTCCATTGACCTGGATTCGGTGGGTGTTGTAGCAAATTGAAGTCTTTTCCTTGCCACTTTGCGTGGTTTCCAGACAGCCTGCGTCTTCCCTGTCTTCTCAAGTAACAGAATTGAAAATCGGAAGTGGGGAAGGATTCTTCCTTTGGATACATGTGTATACTAGAGTAAAAATCAAATGTAGATTCAAATCATTAACTTTTGCTCCTAGATGTATGAATTTTCAATACTTACACTATCTTATATGCAATCTTACTAAAGGGAACATACAGTTTGACAGTTACTAAGGAGTAACTTCTAAAATGAAACTAGTAGTTTTGCTTCAAGAAGTTCAAAAGTTGTGCTGAATTTAACTGCCTCAAAGACTTTAAAAAACCAAAACAAGCCTGGAAGTGGCACAATAACTTTGTGACGGAGTGTGGGAAGACCATCATAAATCCTTATTTTCCTTAGGGTCAGAACTTGTCTATAGAAAAAGCAAAAAACAAACAAACAAAAAAGCCCCAAACAAATCAGTTTTGTACTATGAAGGATAAGGTTTTCAAACTGAAAGTAGTGTTTCCATTGAAATTGGAAATTATCATTTGCAGATAAACATTCACTTTCTTTTCATCTTTCACAGTGTCTTTTTTTGTGTACAGAACAGACTAAAAAAACCTTTAAAAATTATTTACAAATCTGTTAACCTTTTCATATGGAGTGTGTTGACTTATGAAGCCAAATCCACCACCCAGTTTTTATAATACTGAGATTATTTTTTTTTAAGAAATACTCAAAAGATATTCAGTGTTGTTAGTTTGTTAACCTGAGTTATTACTTTCAGACTACATTAAAAAAGCAACAAATATCTAAAATTTGCTTGTAATAATTCTAAAATGCTGCAGTGGTACATGTAGCCTAAAACCAGTCCTCATTAATTGGCAACACAAAATCAAACCTTTTCCAATTCCTAAAGGTAGAATGAAAAGTAAGATAGACTAAGTTTTTGGTTTTTCCTCTTTTTATATGCTAAAAATTGTAATATTCTGAAGCCTTGTGTAATGTCTAGTCTATACTTAACCTGGTGTTTCTAATCTGGCTCAAGTACAATACGGATAAAGGCAAAATAAATGAAATGGCGATAGGGAAGCTACAGAAGTATTTTAAAGAAAAATCCTTAATGCAGCTTAGCTTTTTTTTTTCATCACTGGGAAATGAGTGAATTTAAACACCTTGAAGGAGTTGGTTCTCATTTTTGTAACATTAGCTTAGGGAACATTAGCTTAGGGAAAACTCCTGAATATTTTCATTTGAATAAAATGGGAAGTGTTTTCAGCTACATCCAATTTATTTCTGGCTAAGACATCAAATAAATTTCATGTAGCCAAATAACTAAAAAACAAAAGTCTGACTAACTATTCGCTATTTTTGAAGTATAAAAGTTAACTTAGCTATAAAGTGTTTCCTAGACGCGTGCTGGCCTGACCACCAAGAAAGTGTTACTAGGATATTGTAGGAAACCTATGTAATGGTTTTGGTTCTGATATTTTAATGAAATCAGTTTCAACAAAGTAGAAAAAAATTCTCTTTCAGCATTTTTGTGGGTATGTTTTGGGTGTCTTATGTTTTTTATTATTATGAACACTTACATTTTGTTGTGGTTACCTAAAAAAAATGAGACGACATACAAAAGTTGTGCATTGCAAGTTGTACCCAACATGACTTTTATCCAAATTACATATTATGACTTAATTTGCTGCACCTACACTGTAATGAGATTGAGAAATGCACGTTGTTGTAGAGCAAGTGATCAGGAGTTCATTGATATTTTGTCTTGATGAAGGAAATTACTATTTTTTATCATTGTGTTACTGTATATCAATAATAATAATAATTATTATTAGTATTATTATTTTTCTGTTAGTTACCCTGTCACTGAATTTGATATTTAACAGATTCAGTAGTGATCAGCTGATTAGCAGTATCTTGTTTTGTTGGGTTTTTTTGAAGTTAAGCATTGCAGTTCCTATTTAATACATCTGCAAACTTGCTGTAGATGGTCATTAAAAGTATCTACAGGAACCCGTGTGGTGTGGGTATGCTTGGGGGAGGGGTTGGTTTTGGTTTTGCTTTTTTTTATTCATAGGGGAACACTGATGTAGAAATCAAAAGCTCGGAGTAAAAAGAAAACACTTGTTTCCAGAATAGCGAAGACTTTTTTTTTTTAAGTCTTTGAAAATTTGGAAGTAGTGTGGTTTGTTTTTATTGTGAAAACTCTCAGGAAGAACAATTCAGAGTCGGTGCCATTCTTCCCAGCTGAATGGCGCTTGGTTTGTGAAATGGAGCAGCTGCGGTAGTTTTAGCTTGGCTCACAAAACCGTTTGCTTTTTAATCAAGAACTTCAGATTCTGTGGTGGTTGTTCATGATGAAGATGGCCAGCTATGCCCTGTGAGACAGCTGTAGTATAATTGAGACAGACTATGTGAAGCAAATATAAATGCTGGATGGATGTCTTAAAAGCAGAATATTCACTAAACTGTAACTGAATTTTTAAAAGGATGAAAAGCATTTATACAGGCAAGAATTTACTACACATTGAAACATTTTATGTATAGAGATGTTCTTACATATATTGCATAAAACAGGGTTTAAGTCTTCAGCGTTAGCATTCAAATTATACAGTACAATAATCCAGGTTTTGGTGAAGTGTGTACATAACTGCATAATGAGAAATGCCCCGCTTTTCCAAAAACATTATTACAAATATAGTTGAGGTCTCTTTCTTAAATTGTCTGAGATGTGTTGTTTGGCTGAATGTAGGTATAGATGTCACATGTTCATACATACGCTTATTATAAGAAATAAAGACGCTTGTATTTTATAAAATGGAATAGAAGGCTACTGGAGGCACCGAGAGCAGTCATTAATCTTTGGTGGCAGTTCTGGCAGTTACACATTTAGAAGAACTTTTTAAAGCAGGTAAGTATTGGGGAAATAAGCGTTCCATCTCGTATAATGTAAAACCTCAGACTGACAGTTTGTTTTAGAAGGGATTTTTCTAAATAGCAGTGTTTGACTAAACCAAAAATATCTTGTTTCACATCACAAATCAGAAAGTGCTGCCCATATGGTAAAAAAAAAACAAACAAAGAAAGGTTGAGGTTTAACATTTTGTAGTAATTTTATAGTCACAATTAATAACTATTTTGAACTTGGAGTGGCTAGTTGTATGTTTCATGCTGAACTACACATTCTTCATATACATGACAAGTTTGTTACGGATTAATTATACAGATCAGAATGTTTCGCTCTCTCCAGACAGGCTATTCCACTCTCTTGCTGCCTTTTACATAAAGTTTAGCTTAACTTTAAAAAAAATACTATTCCCAAGTTATATGAAGATAACAGTCCTTATGGCAGAATATGATGTTGCTCCTAGATGTTCTCCTTTGTTTCCAAACACTTTGTCCCATTTTACGTTTCCGATGTGTGCTGTCTCAAACCTCTTTGATGCTGACTAATTGGGGGGGGTGGGAAGACAATGTAAAAGGGTTAATCCGTTACACTGGTATTAATGAGTCAGCTGGATCCCTGCCATTCTCTTGTTTCTGGTTCACTTAGCACCGATTAGCACAAATGACACTTAGTTTTGTGTGAAGCAAGCTAGGAGGATGGTAGGTAATGCAAACCTCGGATGAGAACAGCCTGGTCTCAGGTTAATACAGGTAAATAAATCCATGCCATGTTGGTTGAGATAAGAAAATAATCCTGTTTTCCTGCTGGACCCCTGGAAACACTGAGAGTGTTGCTAGGGTTGGGATATTTTAAGTTCACACGTGGTAGATCAAAAGGTGGTCAGGTTGTTTTCTGAACTCCATTCTCTGATGTGCTGCTGGGGATTCGAGCTTTGGATATATTCACCTGACACCCACGCATTAGAAGTAAGATGGTGAAAGAAAGTCATTATTTGCATGTGTGCAACTGAGAGCCCCTTTCTTAAATCTGAGACCTCTTGTGACAAACTTTTGAAAAGGTTTGACTGGGTATTAATACAGCGGTAATGTTCCTGTGGTCTGTCCTGAGCTTTTAATTTGGGATTCTGGGACAGTAATAAAGAGACACTAATTCTAAGATGTATTTTCATTACTTTTGATTGCAACTATAACTGTAAATTGATTAAAGAAGCAGATGGGGAGAAGGAAATCATGCTTCAGAACACACTTGTAGTCCAGTTACTTTTTACAATTTTTATTAATTTAGAAACAAATTCAAGCAAGGCAAACTCAGAATCCCTCTCTTATACCTTCATTCAACATATACACTGAATTCCAGGTGAAGTTTCAGCTCCTGTCCCCTGGTGCTTCTAGCTTGGATCTTCCCATGATTAAGGCAGAGACCGCTGTTCCCACCTCGTTCCTTCACTGCAGGCATCATTTCACCTGCACTGATGCCTAAAAGAAAACACGTGCAGGGTGGCTGCAGTATGAGATGAACCTCAGGTAACTAGAGGGGGGTTGGAGTGTCTGTTGTGCCAGAGCATTTTCTTCCTCCCCAAATCTCTTCAGTTGCTGGGATGCTCTTAGAGGCACACTCACATCCCATATCTGAAACTCTTCTCGCTGTAGCAGAGCTTTTCTTCTGATCGCAACCTTTCAGAACAGCTGCCTAGGTTTGGTCTACCCTTCATGTTGGAGAATGGTGTAGAAATCATGGATTAGGTCGCTTACAGGAGTGTTTGACTTCAGATGTCTTCATTTGGGAGCAATTCTTCCAATTTAGTCACTGGATGGAAAGATGCTTCCCTGCATACGGAGCAGGTGTTTAACATCCGTGCCTCCTGGTCATCTTTTGGGGAAGCCTGTTAGCAATAGCTGCGTGGGGAGCCTGATCTCCTAACTTAGGGGTCTGTGTTGCAGCTGTTCCCCTTTCCCAATAATTAGCCCCAAAACATTCTCTGTGTTTGTACGCCACACCTACATTTTAACAAACTCACAACAGGCACAGTCTTCTAACCTCCAAGTTGCTTAGAAAGTTTGAGACTGGTTGGTTTTGAGGCCTTTGTTCCTAATTAATCCCTTTGGGGCAGGACAGTAAAGCAAAGGAATTTTTTCTAGCCACAAAAGCTTTAAAGTTAAGTAGTGTGGGATATCTCAAAGGCAAAATCCTGTATGCTGTCTTCTCCTATGTCTGATCTTACTCGTCTAAGAGTTTTTTGGCCAGTAGCGGTTTTGCGAGAGAGGATAATCTGATTTTATCAGCTTGCTGCCACCCAAAAGCAAAGGTTCTACTTTCCTCCACTTCAGTGAATCTTACTTTGCCCCAGCTCTGGTGTTTGCTGGACTTTGTGAATCAGCAGAATACCCAGAAAAAGATGGGTTAATAAGCGGAAAGTCTGATGTTTGTCAGAGTCAGTGCAAGGGCAGGGCCTTTGAGTGAGGGGAAGAGGAATTCCCCTCCTTAGTGGTGGTAAGTGATTATATCAGCTTGCGTGGTCTCACACAACGTCACCTTTAACCAGGCAACGATTAAAGACGATTAATCATATTGCACGCAGAAATAGTTGCTCTGTTGAGAAAATCACCCTGTCTTAGGCTAGCTCCGTATGTAGCTGGGCTGATCTTTTGCCCCCCTGAAGGAGGACCAGTTCCTTTATCCCGCTTCAAACTCTACACTCTTACCATTTAATTTTCTGCAATTTTGTGAACTTTCTTTGGGTTCGTGTTTTGCTGTTCTAGTAAGGTGAATTTGTTCGAAGGGGTTGAGTGATGAAGCCAGGTAAGGTAAGAGGGAAGACAGAAATGGGAGGTATGAATGGAAATGCTTTCTTGGACACTGGTGAGCTGCTCGATTGTCTCTTAGTGTCTCATCTCACAGTGCTATTCAGATACCTGATAGGGAGCCAGGTCTGCTTACTAAGGTGAAAGCAAATTCAGCCAGCTGAAACAGTTCTTCTGGATTAAAGAGCTGAGTGGACATCCTGAGGAGCCAGTCTAGCCTCAGAACGGATGAGGGGAATGGCAGGAGCAAACAGCTCAGAGAGGAGAGGAAAGATGGGTCCACCCGTTTTGGCAGCATTGAGTTGGTCTGATGGCAACCACATACGGTATCTGTCCTGCTGCAGTGCTTGTGTGTGTAAACCTCTAGGCACTAAGCCTGTGGTCCTCACCTCTTCTCAAAGGAGATACAAAATCAGTTGTCTTCCAGACAGAGGCAGTGTCTTTGGGGGAGAAAGGACTGTCATTTTGTGTTCATGGCCCTGGATTTTTTTTCCTTCTAGTTTTTCTGCACATCAGGCCGTGTAATGATTGTGGGCAGATCACAGTGTGAGGATTTCAGGTTCTGAATATAGGACACATTCCCAAGTAGAGCACACATAAAGCAGTAACTGCATCATGGAAACTGAATTCTCTGTTGTTTTGTGAAAATCATTAATCTACTGTAGCAGCTGCCTATCAGATACAGGAGTTCAGGTCCTTGTGACCTAGAATTTCATCTGCCAATTTTCAACCACTTGAATAGGTATCTTCAAACACAGCCCTTTGTGCATGGGATGGGTTGGTTCGTTGGCTTGTTTTATAGGGAGGCAGCAGGGTGACACTGTTGGTCTGTGCTTTTCTCTGAGTACTGAGCTCAAAACGGAGGTGGTAAGGAGTATGGCTAGAAATGGGAAAGAATATCATCTTCGCAAAATTTCTCCTGTTCAGGGTTCATGTAAGAGCATCTTAAACAGAATTTATAAAAATTGCATGACCTTACCTACTTTTTTACTGCTATACCCGTAAGAAATTAAATACTTGGGTGGATTCTTTGCATTGACCAAGTAAGATTTCAGATTTTTCATAAAATTACTTTGCCCATAGTAATTCTTAAGGCCAGTTTATGAAAGTCTTGAAAGAGCTGTCATCCAGACTAATGCTGTTTGCTTCCAGAGATGGCTCCTTGAACACAGCAGTTCAGCTTTGTGTAGTGGGTGTACACGTCCAAAGATGGGCAACAAAGCTGGTGAAGGGTCTGGAGAACAAGTCTGATGAGGAGCGGCTGAGGGAACTGGGGTTGTTTAGCCTGGAGAAGAGGAGGCTGAAGGGAGACCTTATCGCTCTCCACAACTACCTGAAAGGAGGTTGTAGCCAGGTGGGTGTCGGTCTCTTCTCC
>NW_008796063.1:2214511-2236841 GCF_000699145.1 Aptenodytes forsteri
CCCAGGGAAGTGGTTGAGTTACCATCCCTGGAGGTATTTAAAAGACGTGTAGATGTGGTGCTTAGGGACATGGTTTAGTGGTGGACTTGGCAGTGCTAGTTTTATGGTTGGACTTGATGATCTTAAAGGTCTTTTCCAACCTAAACGATTCTATGATTCTACAAAACAGATAGTTAAGTCTATTCTAATCGTGTTATTGCATGAAAACGTTCTGCAGAAAAATTACATGTGTGGGGCGGACCTGTCTGGGAACTTTACATTGAACAGGTGGGTAAGGAGCCACAGAACCTGGAAAATTTTGTACTTCAGCTTCTGGGACAATCTGCCACTGGATTTTGGGGAATTCAGAAACCTTTGTGCCTCTGGTCTGCTGAACTTTGCAAGCTCGAAAGCCTGAGACAGGGAGTGGTCCTTCATCTTTGATCATCAGGAAGTCTTTCTTGGAAGATCTGGTAGCCCCTGTTAACGTAGCTGACACATCATCATGGATCTTGAGTGCCCATAAGTCTGGAGTTCACTGGAAGCCCTGGCTGCAGAGTTTGAAACCCACTGCAGCTCACCCCGCCGGCTCCCCAAGGCCTCTGGGGAGGTGGGTGGTTGCCATCTCAGGAGACCAGAAATGTTCTTTTTTGAAAACTGCCTGTCTGCCTTTTTGCTCTTGAAGCTGCTGTGATCCTACATGGATGTTTGTTGTTGTTTTTTTGACAAATTGAAATGTTTTGGTTTCAGCTGGAAAATGCCATTTCTGTGCAGAGTTTAGGGAAGGGACTGGTGTACAGTGTAGGCATAACTTGGCATAAATGATCGTAGCCTTCAGACAGTTCCACACCATTAACAGCTGATGATAAAAGTTACAACCATCTGTGACCTTTCTTCATTTTCTCTATGTATGATAAGAATACAGTACGAATTCCTGGCAGATATTTTTGTTTTTTAACAAATTATTCAAGTACTGCACAATTATTTTTTTTTCTCTCTTTGCTTTGTGGGCAGTGTTAATGTCACTTTTTGGTGTACATGCAAATGTTTGGAGATTTCATTGAAAGATGCAACCAAAAACATACCAACTAGAGTTTTTGATCTGTTGCCCTTCTATCTTTGTAAATGGATATTTTAACATGGTGGATTTTTTTTAGACTTTGTGAACTAGATTTCTCTGATCAGAAATTTTAATTCGTCCCTTTACCCCCCCAAAATAACTTCTGCCCTCCTCTTTGGATGATTTTAAATAATTCTGCTGGTGCTTTTCTGTGCTGATACTTCAAATTTTTTCCTAACAGTTCTCCACTACTGCGTTTGTGTAATGTGAAAATGCAATTGAAGGTCCAAACAATGGGTGGAAAGGTTTTAATGTACTAAAGCCAGAAATACTAAGACTGTGTGAATATTTAATGCTATTTATCTCATTGCCTTTAAAGTCAAGCAATCTAGCGATAACATGTTGAAGTGAACATTTCCATGTTGTTTACACACAAGTCAAAAGTAAACAAGAAGTTCCATAGTGTAGTTTCTTCTACAAAGCTGGCTTTAAAATAAAGTTCCTAGAAATACTAAACCAGCTTAAAGCACAAAAGTAATCGGAAAATAACACTTTAATCCTAGTTAATCCACATTCTTGACCTATGTGCTCTAAAAAATAAATAAATAAATATAATTATGTAGTCCTTTAATCATCTGTGTGGAGCTGGTTATTCATGAGAGAGATCTGATCCAAAGATTAGCTACTGTGCTGATTTTTGCCATTTCTGAGGACAGGTTAAATGGATTTATGTTTTATTTTTGTGAGGAGGCTGCCTACTTCTTAACCTGTTTTGTTTGTTTGTTTGTTGGTTTTAGATCCCCTTCCTAAGACTGAGGTACATCAGAACGTGATAGTAATACAATGGAATTAACAGTGTAAACCAAAAGTAATATTTCAAGGAGTTATGGAGGCAGAGATACTTTGTTTGTTTTATTGAATAATTTATTAAGATTGCTTTTGGATCTAAGTTTTCCCTTTTAAAAAAATATATATTCAGAACCTTTGTGTAACAATTCTGGGTATGTTTATAAACTTGTTACTACACAAAATGCAAACAGAGTTTATACATCTTTTTAGAGGAAAACAAGATATGCTGTGTTCAGAAAAACTCTGCAAGCATGTAACAGAAATGCAAAAGCAGCAGTGGATGTAACATAAGGTTTAACACTCAGAACTGACATTATATAGATTGTCACAGTGACATAAGATTGCCAGGCTGCTGTCTAGGGAAACCTTCAGAAAAATGCGGGGAGGGGAGCAGACTACTTATAAGCCTCGTCTGAAGTGTGTCTGATGGAAGCTTAGATATGATTTAACTTCCTGCATCACATGTATTGGTGCCTGTATGTCACAGACACATATAAGCTGTGTATCAGTGTATCTATATAACTTTGCGTGTGGTGTTTATGTTCTAAATTAATTCTGCTTAACTTTGTTTCAGAATTGAGTGGGGGCTTCCATGCCTCTGAGAGGATGGTAGCCCGTTAAGTAGGAAATGATGGTTACTTTGGAGAAGATGTCTTACAATTATGTCGCATAAAACTTACCTTAAATGAGCATTCTGTCCTATGCATTAATTCTTCTCCCACAAAGTATTAACTCAGCTTTCTGGTACTTTCAGAGTTTCTAGAAGATGTGACAGAAAAAGTTCTTAATAACTAACATGAATGTTGTAGGCAGCTGCCCCCATAGGAAGGCTTGTTGTTGGGATGAGGTTGTATATGATCATCTGCTCATCACCACGCATACCACAGCAGTTAGTGGGACAAAGATGTAAGTGGCCTTAATATGGGTAGACTGAGTGATCGGTTTACAGATTTTTCTGTGGGGCATCTAATCTATGCCTTCCAGGCAGTTTTGCAGATTTCTTTTTAGGGACAATGTTCATGATAAATGTTAACATATAATAGATATGCTGGGGGCTTTTCCGCAGAACAGTATGAGTTGAACAAAGGAAGAGTGGTGAATAGTTTTGAGGTTCTCCCTGAAGCATGGGCACACATGCCCAGATAAGCACGATTGCTGGGTCAGAAGACTTATAGGACATACACTTCTCTTGTGTAGCTTTTGTTTTCAACTTCTTTCTTATAAAATGATTGAACATGTCATAAGCCCTTACTTGGATCTGTACTATATTGGTTGCTTCAGTACTAAGGATGTATTGAGTAGCTGATAAGTCATATCGCCTGCTCATTCCGATAGCAAAACTAGATAAGAAAGGTGTGGCAGCATCTAGGGTAATGAACTCTAGAATGGCATTTCCAAACAGCAAAATGGAAAAGTGAGATCTACTGAAAGAGATGCTGTGGTGAGGGGGTTCAGTGTTTTTGTGAGCTACTTAGAAAGGCTGGTATGCACATATAACGCAGGGGAAAGTACTTGCATGGATGTATCACACCAGTAAAACAGAATGAGATTGAACCTCAGCATTTCTTTATGTTTGACAAGGAAGTATTGTAAGTTAAAACCAAAGTGAAATAAAATTTAATCATAGAAGATCCTGGCTCATGGATGAATGAATTCTACAGCTTTCTTTAAACATGACTGTGGACCTGCAGGTAACAAATAGTAGAGGGATAGATATAACTGAGAACCAAGAGAGGCTGTGGAATCTCCATCTTTGGAGACTTTCAGAATTCAGCTGGACAAGCACCTGGGGAACATAGTTTAACTTTGAAGTTAGCCCTGTGCTGAACTGGAGGTTGGACTAGTGTGACCTTCAGGGATTCCTTCCAACCAAAATTTTGCTATGAATCTTTGGCTTTTGATTCATCAGCTTTCTGAAAGAGCTGGCCACCTCTTAAAAGAAAGCCATATAAATGGGGGTTGAGGGAGTGGGAATGATTTAGCCTCAGTGAAGTGGCTGGAGATGGAGTTGGATTTAAACTCTAAGGGTTCTTTGTTTTAGGATCCAGGAAAGCTTTGAAAGAAGTCAAACTTTTAAGAAGTTGGAAATACAAAAAAGCACAGAAATAAAAAGCTTTTTGTAAACTTAAAAGTATGTAGATCTGAGATACTGAAACTCTACAGGAGCCTCAAATCCTCTCATACTGTTTTTCTATTGCCATCTTCCTGAAAGTTTTCATTTGGGGAAAAAAAAGTTTCTGTAGGGGAGTTTTTAATCTGTGGGGTTTTTTGCTGTGATCTTGATAGTGGGATGTGGGTTGAGAAGACCCTGACAGAATTGTTTAGGAAAAAATGGAGACTCTACATTCAGATCACCTGCAGAAGGATGGGATACCAAAATGAAACTGGGTAGCAATTTGGAGTCCCACTGCCATAATTTTCAGTGGCATGTGCTGTAGTTGGATTTGCTGTTCCTCTTAACTGGGAAAGGACTGTACCTTATTGTTTCATGTCTGTAAATGCAAAAACATTCAGGATAATGTTTACCTTGTTACAGTTTCCTCCCCTCCCTTTCACAAGTTTGAAGAAATCAGTCTTTCAGAGTTCTCATTCTGCAAGGTTTGTATAGATTTTTCTCATGATTCATCAGGATAATTAGAGAAGACACTGGTAAGTTTTACTCCTGGTCAAAGATTTATTTGTAGGACACCTTAATACCCAGCTATAAAAACACTGTTGAAACTCAGTATAAGGCTGCCAAAGACTTACCATGTGCCTGCTTAGGCTAACACAGACCTCTGCCTTAGCATGGGCTTACACAGACTTCCTTCTCACTCACCCTTATGCAGCATAAACTCTTAAACTCTTGTTTTGCTGAAAGTTGCAGCTGTGGAGAATCTTTTTGCTGATATATTGGATTTTTAGGGGGTATTATTAGCTTGTTGAAATGAAACTGCTGTTGATAAGAAAAGCTTTAATATGAAACCAGGATGAGGTGACCTGAAACTAGGATGACTTCATTGTTTTGCCAACTATACATATTCTTATAAGGCTATTATGTCTTGGCCATGTGCACATGGAAGCTAATGAGGATTAATGTGTAGGTTTTATAGCACTAATGCTAGACAGAATGGTAGTCCCACTGTAAGAAAAGAGAAGAACCACCTATCCATCAATGTCCCAACTCTCTCATTGAAGAGGACAGCACTTGGCCAGTGCCTTATTTGATTCAGATGGATCATTCAGTGGTCTGTTAATCACCAATGGGAAGTGTCAAACCACTTACAGTTTATTATATTTTGCCATAAGTGTGTACAGTACATTTGGGGGGGTTGGACTAGATAATCTTTAAAGGTCCTTTCCAACCCAAACCATTCTGTGATTCTATGCTCATTAGCAAAGATTTGTAAAGGTCTTCCCTCTGTCTTCTGTTAGTTGTCTTGATCCCATAAAACCAGCATAATTTTGTGTCCTGGATACTGCCATCAGTGTTCCCTGGTACTGCCCCACTGCAGTCCCCAGCTCACTCGTTGGGCAGGAAGGGGCTGGTGAACATATTTGACTGATATTCTGGATTGGCAGCTCAGCACTCTTCTTTGGTACTAAATGTAGCTGTGGACTCTTCCTGAAAGGAACCAGGGCGACTGAGATGAAGCTTGAGGATGGAAACGGCAGTGAGGAGAACAGCAGACACTTGACATCCATTGCTGATTGCCTGTCTGCTGTATGCACAAAGAAAGGAAAGGAACTTTTTACTAATAAGCTTGCAGTGGTGCTGGAAGCAAATGGAAGCTGTGAGACCCTGGCAGTGGGTGCTGGAGAAACAAGCAGGGCTGGGGAGAGACTGAGCAGAAACACATTTCTTCCCTGTTGAAGGGAGCTTGAGGCTATTTAAAAGAGGCTGAGAGAAGAGCAGGACTCAGAAAAATGATACTATCCCATTACACAGAAGTGAGATTGTAGGGAGTACCAAGACTCAGATGTTCAGAGGGGAGAGGGAATTACAGTACTTCTTCAGTACCTCCCTACATTGAAAGCGCTGCGACTGTCAATGGACTGAAGCCTGAAGTTCTGTTAGTTTATTCTGGAGCAGGGTGACTTAAAATTGGTGTGTCTGGCCTGGCTTGCTTCCTTATCTCGGGGAGAGAGGGGAAGATTTATGAGTAAGAAAGAGGGGCAAGAAACTGCAGTAAAACCTTGATGCTTCCACAGGGTCAGCCTCTCCTGTTTTCAGATCCTACTAATCCTCTCTTAAAACTTTTTGTCTTTTTGCTTCCGAGTAGAAGCCAGAATACTCTTTGTTCTTGCCATTTCTATGCAGGATAGAGAAGATAATGACAGGCAACAAATAGTTAAGCAACTAACTAAAGTATAATGGAAAATAGCTGTCTTTCTTTTGAAGCTGAAGGTGACATTTGAAAATCCATGTATTTGGTAGCTAGTTACTGCTTGCTGTGTTGCACATGCTTCACTGTCTCACAGGGTTCTTGCACAGACTAGGACAAATGGCAATCTAAGTTACAGAAGACCTAAAATATATTTACAATTGGTTTTAACTTTTTAAAGTGAGGGCGGGTTAGGCTTTTAAATGCTGTCTGTTGATCAAGAGACTACACAGCTTGAGGATAACAAAATGCTGGAAGAGGAAAGAGTATAAATAGAAACCCCACTTCCTTGTTGAGTAGAAGCCAAACTTGTGGTTGAACCTTTCTATACAAGAGTTCGCTGAGGTCCAGATAGGCAGCTGAATGCAGATTTCTGAAGAAACAAAAAATTCTGAGGTTTGAGGGGGGACGTACATAGTACATACTGAAGACTGGATTGGGTATTTCTTTCCTGTGCAACACCTGGCTGCAGTTCTTGGAAAAAGAAGATACCAGTGGAACTCACAGAATGTTGGTGTAACTCCAGCACCAGCTCAGTGAAAGGAGAAATGTATGTCTGACCTTGGAGTGCATCGCCATTCGTTGGGGCCTGGAAGAGGCTTAATATAACTTAAAAACAGCCTCCCAAGACTGAGGATTTTAAATATGGGCTCATCTGGACAGTAGGATAAATATGTCTACTGCTCTCTTTTCAAACTTGAAAATATTTTTCCATTGATAAGTAAGGGAATATTTTACAGCAATAAGCATGATTATTTCTTTCCTGATAAATTTTCCTAGTGATGTCCTGCATATCACAGATTATGCTGCTGATGTTTAAACCATATTACACTGCAGGGAGCGCCCTTCATTTCTAATTCTTATAGTCTCTAAATAGTATACGACATTTTTAGATACATGACTTAGATTTTTCTTTTAATAGGAGTTTTATGACTAAAACTTTGCATAGTGCTTTTAAACCAAGGGATATATGAGCCAGAATCTAATTGTTTTGTAAAATGAATAATTTTGTCTGTTATCTCTTAATTAAAATACAGCTTTAAACTTGCTCTAGTTCAAACAAATTAATTCAAGAAATCTTATGGCCTATATTTATACAGGAGGTTAGGCTAGATGATTACAGTGGTCCCTCTGGCCTTATCTGTGAATGTATTTGCAGTTCAGTTCTGACGAAAGACTTTTTTGGGGAGTGGTGGTGGGGAATTGGTAGCCCTGCCTCTTAAGGTTATATGTTTGTGATTTTTTCAAAGCCAGATTTCAGTTGCTTAGTTTGGCAAAATTGTAATTATATGCCTATTTACATCAGGATTGTGTAAGGGGAATTGTTTGGGTTTGGGATTTTTTCTGGGGTCTTTGGCAGGGTGGTGGTGGTTGGTTTTTTTTTTTCCCCAGTCAAAAACTATCAACCAGAACGTGTGAAGGGCTTAAAAGAACCCACATTAGTTGCTGCTCCCAAAGGTCTGTGCTGTTGTGGGATGTCTGTCTATTCGGTGTTTACCTTCATCCACCTTCCTAACATGTAGGGAAATGGGAAGAGGAGATCGCAGGGTTGCAGTGGAGAAGAGGAAAAGCCAGATCAGAGGGAAGCATTTGAAAGGCTGAGCCTGAAGAGGGAAGAGAAACTGTGACTTCCAGTTAAGGGAAGAGATTAGAATTGAGGTCAATGGGAAACCAAGGCAAGCTGAACAAAAAAAATTTGGGGGTGGCTAAACAAGATGGGTCAGCTATGGCAAGCTTGATAAGGTTGGGAACTGGTGGAGCTGGGGAGGTAATTGAGAGTTAATTCATTATTTGGGCTACTAGAAATGAGGATGACTAATCTGTTTGGATATTTGAGATAGGAACCAGTGAAAGAAGTACACTGAGAATACTGATTTCTCTGGAAAACTATTCTATCCTAGTGGATATCTTGGGCAGCTTGGTATGCAGCTGCCTATAACTGTTTTAACTCCATTAACTCAAATAATAACAGTCTATACAAAGATTCATGGCTTATTCTTGCAGAACCATATGCCTGAAAATTTGGCAAGATGTTGGGGTTTTGCCATTTTTCCCATTTGCTTTTTTTTTTTTTTTAATCAAAGAAGAGCTCTGCATTAAAGTTCAGTTTACAAAGTCAATTTGATTTGTGAAACTATAGATATTGCTACATTTTGGCCTCCTTAAGAATTTATGACCTCTGGGAGTTGGATGTCAAAAGTCTAAGTCAAAAAATTTCATTTCTCTCCAAATGAGCTGTTCTTATTCTTCCTTTCCTGTGAACATTTTTACATTTTTGACCCTTTGGTCCTGATTTCAAACAAAGATTTCTTTTCATCTTAAGGAAAACTAATCACAGGAAAAAAGTGTATTCTGGATAGCATTAACACACATGAATTTGGTCTTCTGTTTTTTGCATATAAAAACTTCCGAGTGCTTTCTCAGGAACGGTATGTAACAACAAGGAGTAAAAAGTTGGTTCCAGTGTTTCTTAAATCTCCTGTGTAACTCTCTTTCAGTATGTGTATGCATACACCCAACTTTACCCAATATGAATCATCTCACTGACTTCAATTAGCTGTCCCTTTGCTACTGACTGGCTATGCAGCTCTTCCTTACACACTCGACGAGTCTTTGTCCAGCTTGCTGCAGTCTACTTGCATCTTCACAAGTCTCCGTGCAGCCAGCATAAGTTCCCTTGACAAGTCCTGATTTTAGGGAGGGGTATCTTGTGGAGTCTTTCCTCCTGCATTCTTCATGGAATGTAGGACTAGAAGGGAACACAAAAGGTGTTTACAAGACCTCTAATTATTTTTCTTTGTTTTCATAAGATACTTTGCCAAATATTACATTGTACCCAGGGGACCTGACTAGTCAGTCCTTAGGGGCTGATGACAGCGTGGAGCAAGCATGCGTCATTAGCTTCCAGGCTAACTGGGCATGGGCAAAAGCTGGCTGCTGCTCCCGATGGCTTCTGCCAGGTGCATCAGCTCTAACTAAACCTCTGGAGAAAATGGAAGAGGACTGCCAAAAACACAGGCTTAGCAAAGGAGTTAAAGTACAGTAACTTGAACACTTTAATTTAGAATTGTTGCTGCAAGACTCTTTAAGGATACAGACTTTCAAAATACTCCATTACAGAAAGCAATATCAGTTCAAATAAAAATAAAACCAGAATTATGTGACTAAATCTTTCATCTTTCTAAGTTGTCTCCTCTTACAAACTATTTGCCGAGTAGCACTAACAGCAGAAGGAGACGACCCACAAAATCTTTACAACTTCTTGTACACCCTCCCACCAACAAAGAAGATTGGAGAAGATAGGCTAGGTGGATATTTGTTCTACAATATCTGAGAAACAAAGGCTGCTTTTTTTGTTTTACTACCTCTACCTTTTTAATAAAATTAATAATGTACCTTCTGTCTTTAAAATCAATTTAAATTCTCTGTCTCTAGTTTATTGCTGTGGTCTGCCCATCTTAGAGTGGCACCAGCTGCAGCTTTTGGGATAAACTGAACCATGTCTTTTCAGTAAAATCCTGGTCAGAGGTAGCCACGTCTATCCAATGGGAGGAGGTTAGTGCCCAGCCTGCCAAGTGGTCGTTGTCCTGGTACGGTCAAACCCAGGCAATTTCTCTCAGTATGTTGTGTCTCTCTTTCAGCACTCATGCACAGATACCCTTTGTATGGAAACGAGGTTACGAATGAGGGTAGAGTAACGGTGCACATGTCCTCTAGCCTGATGTGGGATTGGGACGTGACGGATGTGCGCACCTGGTATCGCTTTCGCACCAGATACTTGTACTATGTTTCCTTTGTTTGACACTTTGTCATTATTAGAACTTAATGGTCCTAAAGTGTGCAAAAATAGGGGCCCTGCTTTTTTTCTTTCTTTTTTTTCCTCTGAATTTTTCCCTTTAACTAATTGACACAGATTTATTCCCGGTTTTTGCAGAGCACTTCTCAAATGTTGTTCTCTTTCCTTGTGTTCAAAATTGTAAAATATAAATGTGGCAGCAGAGTTCTCCCTTTCCCAGGGAATTGTATAATTGGATTTTAGGAAGACTCAAGAGTTTTTCTTATTCCATATACAATATGAAGGATTTCAGTGATATAATAGTTTTTTTTTTTACTTTGCTAGGTGACACAATTGATGATCAAAGTAGAGAGTCAAAGGATAAAACCTCGTTTCCAGAGACCAGACCAATGTACAACCAACCTCCACAGGTAGGAGACTCTTTCCTTATGCACACATGATGAAGCTTCCATAGCAGCTCATTTAAGAAGCATGAATGTCCTGCAGGAGAAGGTTTCAACACATTCACATCTTCCCTAGACTGAGTGCCTACTCAGCCTTCCTCATCATCTATCATAAAAGAAGCATTGCTAGTAATTAGATGGCAATATTATCAAGGTCACCGATACTGATTTGAAAAAGAAATAGTAAGAAGGCTGGGCTGTGTGGTATTGCTGAGTATCTTATTTTTATACTTAAGACATGCAAGCATGAAACTGTAGCTAGAATGTTAATGAATTGCATAGAAGCATTAGCGTGGTGAGTAGTGATGGAAAATGTCAAACATTTACATGTCATTTATTTCCACAGCTACCATTATAAGTAACATGTTGTAAATGTGTGAGTATAATAGACTGTCTTTATTGTGTGTTTTCTTTCTCTTTCAGTACTGTGTGGCTGTAAATTTGGACTTCTTTTTCTTCATCTGGTTTATTTAATATTTAATCCATGTATACCAAAGAGGGCTTTTCAGAATATTTCTGCATATGATGTACACTTATTTTCTTCTCCACCTCCTCTGAAAATGTTTTTGCAATGAGCCTGTTTTGCATCTATATAACATAAATATTTTAGATATTTAAAACATAACTGTGAGACATTTTGCTTGGACTTTTGGTGCGTTTGTGGTGGGGTTTTTTTGCTTAACCTAAAATTTCTCTCTCTCATATCTAGCCTTGGAACTGTGTCTCTGTCTGTCTCTCTCTTCTCAATGCCATTTTAATATTTATTATTGCTAAGTCCCTTGGTATATCAGAGGTGTGTGTGATAATGTTGCATCTTTAAGAGTGGTCAACGTGTGTGTGATCTGTAGTCTCCTTTTTTAATTTCAAATTAAAAACTGTGTCTGATACAGAAATCTTTAATTCATCATAGTAATGAGTGGTTTGCCTTCTGATAACATGGCAGTATGAATTAGTTATAATTAATTGCAAAATTTTAGTCTGACTTCTGGATCTGTGCACATCTGAGCCAGGGTGTTTTGCAGCTGAAGTCCTGCAATTCTGAGGCAGTATAATGCATTGGTGTTGTGGTTACCTACTGCACAGACACAGTTTCCCTTAATGTGATGTTCTTGCTAGGTATTGTGAGCTGCCAGTTATTGTAGTGTCAGTGGTTTGTTCAATTCTGTGGATTTTCAGTAAATAGGAACTTGTGTAGATTTTAAGTGTTTATGAGTCAGAGGAAAGAAGTAAAGTTTTCAAAAAAAAGTAGCAGATATTACAGTGCAAATAAAACAAAGATTTATTTTAATCTGTATATTAAAAGACTTAGTATGTCACAAAAATACTTGTATGAACTGGCTTGTGACAACATCAATTAAATTAAGATACAGCAGATACAGCATTTGGTGGTATCTAAGTTATTAATTCCGGTCTCTGGATTTGGGTGTTTGGACTTCACATTTACTTGAAGGAGTTCTCCATTTCTCAAATTAAATAGAGTAACTGAGGATCATGGAAATGAAATGGATAATTCTGGCCATTAGGGAAGCAATATTCCTATTTGCAGTAGTAAGTATGTTTTTATAAATTTGTGGGAGAAATCTACCAATTTAGCAAAATTGGAAAAGCATTGTATTATGTATTCAATATGTCACTGAGAAACAGAACATTAACTGAAATAGTAAGCTTGTTAGCATTAAAACAAGAATACTTCGTAAACATAGTACAGTATGTTAAAACATATCTGTTAGACTGCAAAGTAGTATCGGATATTTGTCATGCAGAGTTGAACAGAAGAGTGTTTAGTTCTTCAACTGCATCTTTCAATTGCTGGAAACTTGCTTTTATTTTTAAATAGAATCTGTTTTACAATTTAATAGATGTAGTCTTTGTGGAACATGGAAAGTGCTTTTAGAAATGTGATTTAAAGAAGAAGGAAGTAATACTTTGTTGCTGGGTCACTTCCTTATTCAAAAAGGAAATGAGGTTGAGTTTGATTTTTTGAAGAAAGTATCTTCTGGAGTATTTTTTGGTAACTGTCATGATCTTTGGAATTTCCCATTTACTTAGGTACTGTTGGATTTGTTTTCTGTACAATTACTGAATTATCAAGTACATATTTCTGTATAAACTTGCACAACTTATTTAAACTAATGCACGAAAAAAAGCTTACACCAAAATTATCTTGCTGCAACTAGCAACATGTAACAGAACCTCTTATAACAACGGCAGTACCTGCAGTCTGCGTTATTTTAAGGGGTTTTGATACCACATGCATGTTAGAGGAACTGCAGATACTTAGAAACTTGTTGAGGAAGGGTGTTCTCAAAGGCCAACTTTAGTCCAAACGTTCCCACGGGAGTGGGAACAGAAGCTCCTACTTTGAACAGTCCCATGTGGAGTACCCTCTCCATCTCCGCAAGTACAGATGGAGGTTTGGGAGGGTCATCTCCCGATGCCGAGTCAGATGCATTGTCCACCAGGGTAGTGAGTGCTCTGGGCCTAATCGAGCATGTACAATCCTGCTGAAGTTGCTTCAGGCTCATGAGCTAAAAGTCATACGCGCATTTAAGTGCTTTTCTGGATTGGGGCCAAAATGCTTAGCACGCTGCAGGGCTGAGAACTTAAATTAGTCTCTTTGTGACAGTGAAATACAAAGCTTCTAATTTTAACTGCAACACCATCATAACAGAAAGAGATATTACGGTTTTATTTTTTCATGCTTGCGAGTTTTCCATTATTATAGTACAATTCCCAGATAATTCAATCTTTATCTGCTTTCACTGGGAATTTAAGGTTATAGAAAATAACAGAATGGAAAGGCTAGCGTTGATATATGAAGAGTGCTAGAAACCCTAGTAATGTGGTGGGGTTATTTTTGATAATGAGCTATTCCATTGGTAAAGCAAATTAGCGCAACCATGTATTTTTGTCCTACTGTGAGAGCAATTATGTAGCATATCTATTAGGAGACATAAAAAATATTTTTGACAGATGGTATGGCTGTGAATTAGGATTTATGAAGATTATTGTATGTCTGGTGTCCAGGACACCTGGGATTATTAAATTGATGTAAGAAACAACAACATCAACAAAAAATTACATTTCTGGTAATAGCTGCAGTGTTTTGTATCTCCCTACTGTCACCTTAAGAAGCAGCTCGTGTTTATTTGATATTGCACTTCTTGATAATCTGACATGTGCTCTTTAGCCAACAGTTGTCAGCAGATTTGATGGGTGAAAACTGTACCAGTAAGTGTATTAACATAAACTACCAAAAATGAGAGCTGTCTTTAGATTGTAAATTAAGATTTTTCTCTTGCTGTGTGCTCTTTTTTTTTTTTTTTTTTTAGTCCTGTTTCTCCCTCAGATACTTAATAGCTATTGCGTTCTATCTAAGGAGCTTGTTATATTTTTTCTAGGGCAAGAGAAAATCCCCCAAGGGATTGCTTAAGCCATAATTATCTAATTTATATGTTGTCATTATAGCCACTCTTAATTATATACCTTGCTGTGATACTTATCATCATAGGACATAGTTTTCTTCATGAATTGCAATAGTTCTGTTATGGCTCTTTGGCCCTTTCTTTTCATAATTTGCTGCTATAAACTGAGAACGTAGCAGATAGAAAGCCCATGTTTCCTGAAGTAAATTTAACATTATCTATGGTTTTCTGCATATAGATACTGGTGTGTACTGTTTTGGGCAAGTATCTAAATAAATTAGGAAAAAAAATTTAATATCTGAATTGGCAGATAATATCCTCATTAAATTGATCCTTTGTAAAGCTGCTATGTAAGGATTCTGAACAGATGTAAATAACAGTTTCCTAGGTATCTGGTTAGGGGTCATATTAGTCAATTGGAAAGACAGAAATACTATGAGATATAAAATATCAAGGGAGAGATAAGGGGAGTTCTGAGTACACAGAGGAGGGGAAAAAATTAATTTAATTTTCTTTTTACTCATCTAGAGAAATTAGCAAATATTGCTGAAGTTGATAGACTTTTAAGACATCCTGTTGAGCAGATCACCTGATACAGTTCCAGGGCATGAATAATGCTAATGTTCTCTTTTGTTTCTTTTAAAAAAATAAATAAAATTAATTGGTTCTTCCAGACCTATTGTTGCCCAGTTTTTACTAAAGCTTGGCTGTGTGGATTATTTTTACAAGTTACTGGAAAAGGAGCTATTACTGGTCGTGTCCCTGTTCAGTCACCCAACTCTTCATTTATGGTTCAGAGGGTCCCATATTTAAAATCTCGAGAAGGGTGTTCTGGTGATGATTTACTGCATCATTTTAAATACCCTACATTTGCTTTAGAGAAGGTGGTTTATATTTCAAAATTACTGGCCAATGTTTGTGATTAGTTTGCTTCATTTTGACAAAATATAGTGTCTATAGAAAATGTTGTTGCTCAGATTGGCTTTTTTTTTTAAGCTCTCATAAGGTAGAATTCTAGTCATGGCCTGGTTAGATTAATTGCTTGTTGTATGTCATATTAACTCCAAGATCTTCTTTTTCACCTATAAAGCCCTTAAAGCATGTTGGTCCATAGTTTCTCTCTTCTTAATTGGGTATGTAAGCAATAATCACTTAATGAAATTATCCACTCTTAGCAGGGACTGGAATAAGTCTGCAGCAGGTCATCAAGCATGTACTTTTCACTGAATGCTGGTACCATCAGAAGAAAGATCTATTGTGTATGATCATAAGCTATAGGAAGTGACGTTTTAACATTACCTTTAAAGAAGGATGACTAGTTTTCAGCGTTGGTGGCTGCAATGGACATCAACTTTCTTAGCTCCCTGCATCCTTTGCATGTATAGTAAATAGCGGGCAGTTCTTTGGGGGATCCGTGTGCAGCCACAGATCGAAAGTCTGTATGAAGTAGAGCTGCCATATGGTAAGAAGGGCACAGTATATGGCTGTGATCTTACTGAGAACAAAGGTAAATAGCCCAGTCAGCTAAAAAAGTCAACTATTACATATTGCAACTATTACTATGCAATAGCATATTTACTTTCTAAAGCTTCATTATATTGTAACATTCATATTGCTATCTGTTTGATAATTGACCAAAATATTTAAGAGGCCTTTTCATATTAGGAAGACCTCCAGAACGTATGGACCAATGGACTTCTGTCTGCCCTCAACAGTTGGGCAACTTGGTGGTGGTGGGGGGGGTGTATGTACATATCATATGTAAATATATTAGGTATACATACATACACATGTGCTTCTGCATGTCACAAAGGATGAGTTGCTATAGCCTCATAAACAACATTTCATAAACTCTGATTTGTGCCATCTTTTGACCCAGGGTCAACCAGTAAGACCTGGGGGTGTCTTGTAAGACTCTCACCTTGTAGGGTTTTTCTCAGTTCTAAAAGTGAATAGTTAGACTTTTTCGCTGTGTAACATGATACACAGCTGGGGTTATTTCAGATACTTAGTAATCATAGTAACGTCAAGAATGTTATGTTTTTCTTAAAGGGAAGTATTATATTTTTAGATATAGGGAACTGGAGTGGGAATTGAGAGATGTGAATTAACGTGGTTGTTACCAACTTCCTCTCTGAACTTAGAGAACAGTTCATTTTCAAAAAAGTAATGCAGCTTTCTCTTACAAAGCGTTTTTCTATAGCACTTTGCAAGTGTGAAATACTGTTAAACGCTTTGTTTAACTTCAGTTGAGATTTCATTACAACAAGAACTGAGGAAGCCTTACAGTCTTTTAAGATGGGACTTGAATGTTCTGTTTGGCCAGCAAATACACATAAACAGAACAAATGGATTGGAGCATCCGTCCCTACCACAGCCCTGCCTGTGGAATCCGGAGTCAGTGCTGTGGTCGGTCTGTATGATTGGCAAGGTTTGAGCAACAGAAGACAAAACCACCTCCTGTAGGGAAATTATAGCACACAAGCATGGTATATTTTCATTGTTTAGTGCCTATAAATAGCAATGTACATACCCACATGTAAAAAGTTCATAAAATAGTAAAATTGGCCTGATTGGCAGCCTCTTCATTTTGAGAGCGAGGCTTTAGTAAAGGAACGTATACTCCAAATAGTGACAAGGCACATGTATCCAGAAGCACAATTTGTATACCTCCCTATTTAGTTTGAGCAGAGACTCGCTATACGCTTGACTTAATTGCATGCTTATTCAGTTACATTGGATGGTTATTTGTAGCAGGAGATGCTCAGATTGGGTGCCCAGATGTTCCCATCACATTTTTTAGCCTTTCTCTAGTTTTGGGATCTTCTGACTAGCTTAATCCCCAGATAAAACTACTGATTATCCTATATCTCTTGCCCAAACACATGTGGTTGGACTAAAAGCCAGTAATGCTGGTTCACTTTGCTGCTGTCAACAAATTGATTGGTCAGTCATCCTGCCTCTGGGAGCAACCCTTCTGAGCTTTCCAAATATTAAAATTGATCTAAAATGCAATGTAGATCATACATCACTTGATGAGACTGAGTGCTAATACAGCCTGATGCTACAGTGATATTTACAACATGATGCATTAGCGTAAAATGGTGGCTGAAAGACTGGTATAGGGCAGCTTATTAATACTTACTCTAAACACCAAGTAAGGAAAATAACAATGTCTTTAGGTTAGTTTCACTGCCACTTTTGGGAAAAAAACCCAAAAAACAGAGACAGCAGTGGGCAGTCCATTTTAATGGAAAGGAAATATGACATGAAAACTGTCTCGTTTCAGTCCAAAGTGCTAATATTGATAAGACAGGAATATGTTTTTCTGTACTTTCCATCAGTGTGGTTTGATCCTTTTACCATAATGTGCTACTGCTGTAATTTCTGCCCTAAAAAAATCCCCAAAACTTCACTACTCCTCAGTCGTATCAGACTTGTGAAAGATTGTGCATTGGTCAGCACATAGTCAAATTTTGTTCTAAAGCATTTTTTAAAAATACAAGATAAAATGGAAATTATTTGTTTGCAAATTTCTTTTCTTTGCTTCCACAGTATTACAAATTTTAAAAATTCTTTTCTAGTGTTGTAATGCAATTAGTAGACCTGCTTGATAAAAACAAGCCTATTTTAAAAGCCCAAAAATTGCCCTTCTTCCTTTTCATTATGGTCTAATTATCTTCCTTCCATAGAGAACCAGGGGGCTGAAAGAGGCCACCTTGATTGAACGAGATGACCAATATTTGTTTCCTCTTATTTAATTAATTAATTATTTGGTCCTTTACTGCTTTAAGAGTCATCATGCTTTTATTCCTGCATCTCCAAAGCCTAAGCAGTAGGTGCTGAGGACAACTCAGTCTTGTTACTGTTAGTAGATTGAAGCTTTAAAGGCTCTGGCTCCTGGTAAGCTGTTTGCTGAAGGTGCTGTTGACAAGTGCTCCAGCTACACACTGTGTATGGAGGAACTTAAAGTCAAATATCCATCCTTCCTTTCTCTTACTGGCTTGAATCTCTATGGAGAGAGCAGGTGGAAAGTTGTGTTAGGAGACACTTGCCTAATTCACTTTTTCGGCATTAGAATATTTTAAATTTGTAAATAGGACATATTGCTAGTCTTACCATATGCTTGGATTTTAAGCAGCACGATAAAAACCTCACAATAAAGCACTTAGTACAGCAATTTTTATTCACACATCTGCCTGAGAACCCATTTATGTTTTTCAAGACTGAGGAGAGAGACCGTTAGGAAGATCCAGGGGTTGAGTTACCTAACAAAGCTTCTGAAAGCACGGCTGAGGACGTTGTTCGCAGGTATCACTGGAGGAAGCTTCACCTGGGTTCAGACTAGTAATTCTTTTCTGTTCACTCTACTTAATTAGCTTTTCTCTGAATACCAAATCCAAGATAATTTCCTTTTCCTTTCCTCTTATTGTAGATGGAAATTGTTATCCCTCTGTCTTTTTCCTCTCACTGATATTAACATTCTAGGGAGACATTTCACGGATGTTGCTGACTACCTCAATTACTCAAGGAGAGATTTCCTTTTCTTCTCGAAACAATAACTTCTGATGTATGCAGCTTTTCCCAGTTGTTCCAATTTGCTGAAAAATTTATTGACTTTTTTGGTGAAATGATATTTGCTAAGTATTTTCTTACTAGTCTTTTATGTTTGATTGTCTAAGTTCTTTTCTTAAGTAGACAGCTTCCTTTCCCATTCAAGTCCTTAGATTTTCGTACACTTAGGAGAATAATGAGAGAATGCAGTATTATCCCTCTTTTTTAGAGGTTCTGCTCCACAGACGTCTACCATCTCAGAGGAACTGTCATCTTTTTCCCGCCGTAGCAGATTACCATGTTGGAGTTTCTACAATAGCAGAGGTTGGGAACAAGAGGTAGAGACATAGAGGCAGACACCCAGTTTGTCTAAGCTCCTCCTATTCAGGACATCAGCTTCCAAAAAGTCTTCAGGATATTTTTTTGCTTGGAGCAGTAGAGAGAAACTCAAATCTTGTTGTCACTAACTACATTGACCAAATATAGCTGCTAAATTAAAATGGATTATTTAAATACTGTTTATTTCAATATGCAATTAAAGTTTTATAGAAAATTAATTTCTTAGTATATTCTCTGGCTATATTGAAAAGTTAAATTATAGCCTTTCCTCGTGATTCCAGCTCTGTTAAAAGAGTATTTTCTAGGTGTGTGTGTAATATTTGCATCCTAGTTATTTAAAAATTATTGCCCCACATACAAAGAACTCATTCATGGTTCAAAGTTGCTTCAATAGATAACTGAATTTTAATAGTTAATATCTGAGTTTTGTATTACATCAGGAATGAAGGTAGCAGCAAAATAAATGTGAGTACTTTGTGCTTTTGGATGACACTGAAGTTACAGAACAGATCCATTATCAGCATTTATCGGACTTTTCTATTCCTTTTGCAATATATTGACTTGTCCTTCACTTCTGATTTGTGGCTGTGGAATGCACTGCTGGATGTCTAGAGCTGCCTGCGTTTTCAATTACAGTTCTTCTGGCTTGCAGTTTACTTACTATAGTAATTTTCATGAACTTTTTAATCTTTCAGCATACATGCTACAGAAAAAAGACATAAAAAAGATCTGGCCTAGTTAGTAACATTTCCTGGCACTGGCAGAAGCACAACATGCTGAATATTGTTCGTGTTGCTTATTATAATGTATGAGATCTTTGCTATGAATAGCTTGCAGAGTACTTCGAAGGAACAGAGGAACTAGATAAACTGTTCCTTACTCGAACCCACATCTCTCTTCTAAGATAATTCTTATCACAATATTCCATGTTGCAGAGGGGAATGTTGTCCAAAATTCACCTGTTAGGACAGTGCCCTAAGCTCAGGGGCCTCCAGAGAGGCACAGGGAGGCAGCAAGAACAGGAACCCTGCTACTGAGGGGGCATAAATGCTGATACAGCTCTTCAGTTATCAGATTCAAAAGTGCTAAAATTGGTTGGGATAGAAGGAAAGATAAGAGTATAATTATTTTAGTTATGGCGGGAAATTAAGACTTAGCATTTTTAATAAAGATTTAGAATCCTGTTCTGCTTCCTTCTTATTTCTTCTTTCTCTTATTTCTGCAGTCTTTCTTCATGTTGCATCTTATCCCTGTTTGTTCACGATTTTATAGTTTCTCATTATAGGTGCCCACATTTAAGATGTTATGGTTCTTTGTCTTTAAACAATTGTTGAATGAAATAATTAAATAATAGGAATTAGGAATAAAGGAATAAAAGTAGGAATTGGGAATAAAAATATCATTATACAATTTTGGTTATATTAAGTTCAGTATATTTGCTGAAGTTATCACCAACCCCTCTCCAAATATTTCCTGTGCCCAATTGTTATTATAGGGGATTGAGAAAAAAACCCAGAACCTTAATCTTGTTCTGGTTTGAGTTTGCGAAATTGTTAACGAAGAAAACAATTTTTTTTCTTCTAGGATGAACAAACGAGATAGTTGGTTTAGACACTAGATATGCAGTCTTTTGTGGTACTTAAGAATACTTTTCAGGGTAGAATTACATTCTGTAAGTGTTTCATAAATAAAACTCATAGGCATCTCTAGTATTTACTAGGATAATTAAACTAACACACTTTAACCATGGAACATTTGGAGTATCCAGAGTTCAAACGGCAACCTTGCAATTCTTCCCCTCTGCAGAGATTAACAGTTTAGCTGTTTGAGAGAGCAAGGAGCATGTACTAATTACAGAAAGTTCATTCTGCATTTAAAATACCGAATTGTTCCTACGTTAGAGAAAAAACTAGTTCTGAATAATTACACTTTTCTAATTGTTTTAATGAAAATAAGGATGTACAAATGTACATGATTATTGATACTGAAAGTGTGGTTTAGCAAAGATTCCCCTACTATTCTTTGCAGGCCAGGATACTCTGTGGGGAGCTTTGCTATAACAATGAAAAACTGTAGAATGTCAGAGGTACTTTTCACTGTTTCTTTAGAATTTCTTTCTTTAAGATTTCAGCAACATTAACCTGACCTTGATTCCCTTCTAGTCTAAGAAACAGCTGAAAAGCATGCTTTAAAGAGGAAAAAGAAAAATATCTAAAATGTATGTCACAAATCAGTAAAAATATTCTTAAATGCGTATTTTAAAATCTGGTTCTGTTTTACTCTGAACAGCAATATTGATAAATGGAGAAAAAACATGCTGCCTACTAATCACACAAAATTTGTACAGGTAGCAGGAGCTCTTTAAGAAAGACAAATCACTGCTGTATTACAGAATGAGAGTCATAAGAAGCTGGGAAACAAGAGCCCAAAGCAAATGGGAAAGCTGATTTCCACTGACAGCCATTCTTGCTTCTAAAAGCCTCTCCAAGGACTCGATCTTAGCCTGAAGCTTTCAGTGTGGAAGTCTGCCCTATTGCAACCACTGACAACACTAATCTTAGGCTAGTATTACAATCCCATTCACTGTGTTTCTGTTAAGAAAGAAAGCAAGCAACCAGAAGCCATTTGGGTATGGCAACCAAACTACTGCAAGGTCTCCAGCACTTCTTCCACCTACTTTTGTTCTCCCAGATAGAAATAACTTTTTCTTGAGTCCCTGGAGGGGATGCTGACTAAACTTTTGAGTGAGCCTCGAAAGAATAGCAGCTGTCATGATTCACGTGAGGTTTTCTGAACCACTCAGGGGCATCTGTATTGTGCTTATCTGGGTGGGTTTCTTCCCTTCTTACAGTTCTGTAAGGATATAGGTTACATACTTATTGGAGTTTTGGGTGTGGGGGTGTTTTGTTGTTGATGTTTTGGGTTGGGTTTTTTGTGACATTTAAAAACTATCATGTCATGTACACTTTCCCTCCTCCAGCAAGGTTTACTGACCCTTTTCTCCTAGCTTAAATTTTGGAATACAAAGTGCTAAACATTCAGAGCGCCTTGTGAGTAATTTTTCTTTTCCCCTCTGTTCCTCTTTGCCATTACTGTTCTTATATGAAAAGTGAATTGTTGTCATCAATGGAGATGCTCGCTCTGGAATTCCTACAAATTTTCTAAAAAGGCCCAGTGAATACCCTAAAAAGCATCAACTGAAACACAATTGGAAGAACAATCCCCTAAGACAATTTCCATTCATAGACACATCAGAAATAACTGCATAATGCTAAATAAATTCTGAGATACATTATGATACACTATTTGCTGTAATACCACAAAATTGCCTGAAATAAAGATAGTATTTCTATATCACCAGTAGTGTTGTAGGTCTCTCTCATAATTACGATATTGCTGGATATTTACTAAATATTCTGGAAGATTGAACGTACTGTTTGTTTCTCAAGGTTGTCTTTTTAAGGAAAATGGGTCTGCTTCTGGAAAAAAAGCCTTTTTTTTTTTTTTTTTTAAAGTACAAA
>NW_008796063.1:2236922-2239873 GCF_000699145.1 Aptenodytes forsteri
TCCACCCAAAAAAAAGCCTTTTTTTTTTTTTTTTACAGAAAGTACAAATTTTTTTAAATGAATCACTTTTTGTTAGAAAACCTTGTTCAATAGTTTGGATGATAACAATGCTAGCACTGATCTTTGATTCTTCTTCAGAGCACTGTAAATCCAGCTTCTCAGTACATTGTAAACTATGCATTTTTTCTTCCTTACGAGACTCTTGGCAGACTTTATGGTTAGCACACAGAGATGCAGCAAATTAGATGTTTTTAAAGGCAGCTGAGAAACATTAAAAAAAAAAAGAGTAAAAAGGAAGAATTTACTTTAGAGGATAATTTTATACTTCGTTGGTTTTGAAATAACATATAACACCCTTGCCGTCAGAGCGCAATTAGTATCTGGTGGCCAGCTACCCTATATGTTTACATACTGTTTCTTTTATTCCTGTTCATTTGGATTGCAAACCAAGAATGAAGAAAAACACCTTGCTTATTTGAATTAAATTTGATTACCGTACCTTCTATAATTTTAACTGATTTTTTGACTCCCTGGTGTTTGGTGAAAAGTAAATTGTTTGGTGATCTTCTAAGTGCATTCAATTAATATTTCTCATAGCAGGGTAGTGTGTCATAGCATTTGGCAGTGCTTTGTTTAGCTAATGTCCAGAGAATATGCTCTGAATAGATTGTATTCTGGATAAATAAGTTAGGCATTTAAGTAGAAACCAGTGTGACTAATGTGGGATATCAAATTCTTTAGGACTTGCAGTTCTATATATGCTTGAAGAATGCATGCGTGAAAACATAAGCCATTTCATAACCTTGACTTTGACTGCATCACATAGCTTTGTGCTGGTGTTTGCATTGTAACCAGCTTGGGCGATCTCAGCACTGATGGGTGATTGATGTTCTCTACTAGAGTGTCCAGCTCTTCATTACATTACCACAGTCGCTATAAAAGCCTGCTGGTCAGGTTGGCTTCATCAAGGTCTTTTCACTGATGTGGATTCTCCAGCATATGAGTGAAATATGTCTTAGCCCATTTAAAGGATATCTTTATGATTTGGAAGCACAAAAATACGTCTAGCTTGAGAAGATCTTGCACATAAGGCCAATATCTAAATATCACTGCAAGAGTGCTCAGAAACCCTTCTAACAAATGTAAGGTTTCTGGAGGAAAAAAGAAGATCCAAGATGCTTTGTGGTCTCTCCGATTTTTTTTTTCCCTCTTTGAAGTTAGTTTTGCCACATGGTAGTCTAATTTGCATTGTAAATTGAGTTCATCCAGCTTGTGGGACAATTAAGATATAAACAGGTGTTCATAAAAGTGTAAGTTGCCAAACGAAATAAACATTAGATTCTAGGGATTTCTGATTATCATCTGAGCTATGGGAATGGGACAGTGAGTGAGGGAATCATTTTTCCCTGGAATGTGGGCGTAGGGGGAGGCAGAAGGGTCTTTGAAGATCTTGTCTAATTGTTTCCTATATGTAACCTTTTCCTGTTTTTCATTTGGGGCTTTCTGGCTCCACTCTCCCCTTCAGAATATGGGACTGATGTAATACAAGCAAATACCAACTTATTATACCAATAAATGCTCCACAGGTTATTTCTTTCAAGAGGGCATGTAACAAATTTGTGCAGAGTAGAAATTAAGGGAAGTTTTTAAGTTTACAGCAGCTACAAATTTAAGTACTTATTTGAAGTATTGGGGGATCAGATAAATATCATTAAGATAAATAAATGTTCTGTGGGTTTGGCAGTGTTCTTAGCAAGAGAATATGTCTATAGCAGAAAATTTTTATGAATTTTGTTATGATGCACACCTTGAGCCTATTTGGCCATGACAAGAAGGAAGACTTCCCTCTAAGTGTTATCAATTAGCAGCTACAGAAGCTAAGATCTCTTTTAAAGTGAGAGCTGCCGATCTTCGACTTGAAGATAACTGTGCTGATTAGAACAGACAAGTAGAAGAGATTTTAGGGTTTTTCCTGAACTTACAGACTTACAGTGCTATTGCCCATGGTTTTTTTCTCAGAGCTTGGAAAGCTGCAGTAGGAGAACTATGCAGGCTATCATCCTGACTTCTCTGCTAGCTTTCCTATTTTCCCTGCCCCTCTCAAGATACCAGCATCAGTAAGGAAAGCCAAAAGAAATGTTCTTTATCAACTCTTGCCTCTGCTGTTGCATGTAGCTTTTTTAAGAGCTGTTAGCTACTCATAAGAATGGAGAACTGAGAAAAGGAAAGCTAGGGAAAATAAAGAACAAGAAGAAACATCTGTAAACTGTAGCTGTAGGAATTATGTAGTACAGATATGTCAATATTAGAACAGCTTAGAGAATATCGTTAAAGCAGCAGAAACCCAGTGACATACCCTGCCTATCTCCAGAAGGCTCTGAAGTGGCCTAGAAGAATAGACAAAGATGGGCCTACTCTTTCCTTTTTGATACCTATAAAATAAAATGTTTTATAGCAATTAGCCAGAAGGTGATCTGAAAGAGAGGGGGAAATATCAAATAGGATTTGTACTGGGAAGTGAATCCCAACAGCTCAGTAGGAAGGTGCTTTCCTCACTTGCCTCCTTTGGAGCTCATTCACTCCTCTTTTCTATTAGATCATAGCCAGTAAGGTTAGTAGTTATATCTAGCAGCCTTTTAATAAAACTTCTTAACCTTAAGAAATTTTATATTATTATCCTGTGACATAATAGTAATGCAACTTGGGAAATTGTTGTGGTTTAACCCAGCAGGCAGCTAAACACCACGCAGCCATCCGCTCACTCCCCCCACAGTGGGATGGGGGAGAGAATCAGGAAAAAAAAGTAAAATTCGTGGGTTGAGATAAAGACAGTTTAATAGGACAGAAAAGGAAGGGAAAATACTACTAATAATAATAATGATAAAAGAATATACAAAACAAGTGATGCACAATGCAGTTGCTCACCACCCGCCGACCGATGCCCAGCCAGT
>NW_008796063.1:2240267-2241185 GCF_000699145.1 Aptenodytes forsteri
AATCATCACTGACTTTGCTCGGTTCCATCAAAGTTCATTCTTCATTAATCTGGGTGATTCTTACTGTAATACTGTTAATATGGTATATAGCCACCATAGAAGTGATGATATACAGATTATACAGCAATTAACTTCATACAATTTAATTCATTGGCTATTCTCACCCAAAATAAAAACCCCTTTAGGGACACATCAGACTTCCCCATCCTCCCGCATCACCCACCAAGTGCACCCAGGTCCTTGAGCAAAAGCAATCCCACGGATGGGTTTGCCTTTGCCCGAGACAGGAATAACCCAGACTGTCTTCCCCAGCATATTTTTTATGTGCACTACAGGGACTTTTTCCCCTTCCACAGTACGTAAAAGTTTTGACTGGGCGGGCCAGTGGGTGGGTTTGTGGGAGTGTGATACAATCTATCTGCCAGACCTCCCCATATTTATATTTCAACCATCATCCTCCATACCAGAGAGGCTTTAACTGCTTGGCTTGCTGATTGCAGCGCATGTTTCACATTCATGGATAACCTGTGCAATAGTGTCCATGGCCAAGTCCACCCCTTGATCACGAGCCCATCTGTATGTTGCATCTCTTCCCTGATGGCCTGAGGTGTCAGGGGCCCATTGACCTATAAATAATTCACCCTTATGTTGCCAGTCCAGATCCACCTGAGCCACTTCAATCTGAGCAGCCTGATCCACCTGATGGCTGTTTTGATGTTCTTCAGTGGCCCAGCTCTTGGATACATGAGCATCTACGTGATGGACTTTCACAACCAGGTTCTCTACCCAGGCAGCAATATCTTGCCACAATGCAGCAGCCCAGATGGGTTTGCCTCTGCGCTGCCAGTTGCTCTGCTTCCATTGCTGCAACCACCCCCACAGGGCATTTGCCACCATCCATGAGTCAGTACAGAGATA
>NW_008796063.1:2241876-2242738 GCF_000699145.1 Aptenodytes forsteri
CCGGCTGCGGTGCAGAGCACATTTTTTACATATTGCCCTGCCCGGAATGGCCCCAGGACTACTGCATGAACTATCTCCTGTTTAATTAGTTCAAAGGCTTGTTGTAGTTGTTCAAGGCCCCATTTGAAATCGTTCTTCTTCCGGGTCACTTGATAGAGAAGGCTTACAGTCAGACTGTAATTTGGATGCATTCTCCAAAAACCCATAACGCCTAAGAAAGCTTGTGTTTCCTTTTTGCTAGTTGGTGGAGACATGGCTGTTATTTTGTTGATCACATCCATTGGGATCTGATGACGTCCATCTTGCCATTTTATTCCTAAAAACTGGATCTCCTGTGCAGGTCCCTTGACCTTACTTTATTTTATGGCAAAACCAGCCTTCAGAAGGATTTGCACTATTTTCTCCCCTTTCTCAAAACTTTCTTCTGCTGTGTTGCCCCATACAACCTTCAATGTATTGCAGGTGTTCTGGAGCCTCACCCTGCTCCAATGCAGTCTGCATCAGTCCATGGCAAATGGTGGGGCTGTGTTTCCACCCCTGGGGATTCGATTCCAGGTGTACTGGATGCCCCTCCAAGTGAAAGCAAACTGTGGCCTGCACTCCACTGCCAAAGGGATTGAGAAAAACGCATTAGCAATATCAACTGTGGCATACCACTTGGCTGCCTTTGACTCCAGTCCATGTTGAGGTTCTAGCATGTCCGGCACAGCAGCACTCAGCGGTGGCGTGACTTCATTTAGACCACGATAGTCTACTGTCAGTGTCCACTCTCCATTAGACTTCCGCACTGGCCATATGGGACTGTTAAAGGGTGAGCGGGTCTTGCTGATCACTCCTTGGCTCTCCAGTCATCGAATCAGCT
>NW_008796063.1:2243741-2244322 GCF_000699145.1 Aptenodytes forsteri
CTGGAAACTGGAGCAGCAATTTTCCTGGAAGAACTCCCTTTTGTGATTGTTTTCCCTTGCAATTCACGTACCCGTGCCCCTAGGGCTGAGGTAGGTTTTCCATCCCACTTCCTCATGTCCTCTCTGTGGTCACGCAGGTAAAACCACAGGTGGCCTGTGGTGTGTATGCACTATATCCTCTCTTGAGCAGAGGGACATTTGCTCATAATGGCTGACATACTGGTCCGTACAGGTGGGAAGTAGGACATATCCTCTTTGAATTGCTGGAACTCCTGGGACAGTTTTTCGGACAGTTTTTCCACAGCCGAGATGCAGGCCTGTAGGGAGGAAGAGAGACTTTCTTCGTATTGCCAGAGTTGACCAGCCAATTCATCCACCATTTGTTCCTCTCCATCTTTCCAAGTCATTACTGCCAATGAGTTGACATATGATGACGGTGCGCTCCGTACAACGTCCACCACATGGGTTGTGTGCACTTGACTTCATCTGGATCCTTGGATAACTGCTCATTGTTCAGGTCATCATAAATCACCTCCAGCATTGCTAGTTCCCTCAGGTACTGGATACCTCTCTCCATGGTG
>NW_008796063.1:2245098-2245798 GCF_000699145.1 Aptenodytes forsteri
GGCAGGGGTTGGAGTAGCTGCAGTGCCTGTTGTGGGGGTTGGGGTAGCCACAGTGCCTATCGCGGGGGTAGATCTCTGGATGGTATTCTTAAATAGTTGTTTATTCTTAAACAAGACCTGAACCACGTTCAGGAGACATAGCAGCAGGAACATGTTGGTTTGAACATCCCAAGGATATTCAGAATTCTCAAAAGCTGTTGTAACTAGCCTGAAAGAGAAAGGGAAGGTGAAGGAGCAGGGGAAAGTGTCCCCCACATCTCCCTCATACATTGGTTCCCCAAGGAGAAAAGGTAGTGAGTGTAATTATTAATAGTTTCCGAAAGGAGGCTCCCAAGGTACGGAGGTGACGGCAATGCTGAGTACAAATACGAGATTAGTCTCATGACCAAAAATTTTATTACATCATAAACCAGTAGTGTTACACAGTGCAGCAAAATGATACCCTTGATCCAGCTCCCAGAGGTGATAGACAGCACAGCAGGGAACATGTACAGCAAGTAAGGTGTTACATAACACAACTTTGAGAGCAAGCACGACAACTTTGAGAGTAAATTAGTCAACATTGTGACCAGCGACAATTAAACCAATATGATGAATGCTTACAACAAATTTGCCTTAACACGCTCTGGTCAGGTCTGTCATTATCTCAAACCCTTCGTGCCCCACGTTGGGCGCCAAAAGGACTGTTGTGGTTTAACCC
>NW_008796063.1:2245893-2267018 GCF_000699145.1 Aptenodytes forsteri
AATAATAATAATAATGATAAAAGAATATACAAAATAAGTGAAGCACAATGCAAATTGCTCACACCTGCAGACCAATGCCCAGCCAGTTCCCGAGTAGCAGTCATTGCCCCCTGGCCAACTCCCCTCAGTTTGTGTACTGAGCATGACGTCATATGGTATGGAATATCCCTGTGGCCAGTTTGGGTCAGCTGTCCTGGCTGTGCCCCCTCCCAGCTTCTCGCTGGCGGGGCATGAGAAGCTGAAAAGTCCTTGACTAGTGTGAGCACTACTTAGCAACAGCTAAAACATCAGTGTGTTATCAACATTATTCTCATCCTAAATCCAAACCACAGCACTGTACCAGCTACTAGGAGGAAAATTATCCCAGCTGAAACCAGGACAGAAGTTTATCTTAAGCTTTAGGTTTCTAGTCATCGTGAGTATAAACAAAAGCTTCCAAATGAGGGTCCATTTCAAAGTGTGCAGCACCACTAACCCCTTCTGTCCCAGTAGCTTATGGAGGAGCAAGCTTCCTCCATCACCTAAAACAAGTACTGACTCTGAACTGACTTAGATTGGCAAGGTTATCTATTTCATTGTTGACAGTTTAATGTTTGTTTATCTTTCCTACTAGATGAAATGTTGGGTTGTGTAAGGAATGACTACTGCTCAGGTTGCGTTCAAGTCAAATCCAGTCCTTCCTTTGAAAATGCTTAGCTGTTTTACATACTCCCAGGCCAGAAAACAAACAACCCCACCACCCAAACTGTCCTTCTGTCAAACAGCCACAACCTCAGGTTCTCTGTAACAACCATGATCTGCAACATTCAACTCCAGCACACGTCAGATCTTGAGCAGCACAACTCCCCTAAAAATCATGGAATAATTTAGGATGAAAGCGACCTCCATACAGCTAGCTCCATTTAACTCCTATGATCAGTTGAACACCAAATTAGCATTTAAAGCTTCCAGTGCTCTCCCTTCCCTAATAACAGTGTAAGCTTTGGATTTTTCTGGCTGTGTGCTGAGTATGGAGGGTTGAAAGGAAGACGTCAGGACTGCAATCAGAAATTCATGTCTAATGTTCTTGGCTCTGACATGATTTGTTAAGCACTTTTGAACAAAATACTGAATTTTTCTGTATGTGTGCTTATACAAAATAGAAATCCATATAACAAACATCTTACTCCTAGAGATGATGTGACAGCTATCAGTTTGCATAGCATTTTATTGCTATAAACAGTAAAACAAATTAGATTTGATTTCTAGAGGGCAGAATAAATAGTCTTTTCTTTGTTTTTAAAACAGTAGAAGTTTTAGGATAGACACTTAATAAGGTCATATTGGTAGGCCAATATCAAAACTTGCAAGTCTTTTGGGTCCAGCATCCTATCTGCTGGCATTTTCTGTAAATTATATTGACTTCTTCTGTAGGGCAGGGTTTTTTTATTTCGTTGTTGGTTTTGCTTCGGGGGTTTTGTTGGGTTTTTTAAGGTTTGTTAACTGTGTTTTTCTATAAAGCACTATTTGGCAATGCATATATTGCCGTATATAATAGACCTCACCAGCCAGTCATGCAATTCCATTTCAAATTGGAAAGCAACATGAGTAATACTTTGAAATAACTGGGATAGGAGTGTTTTTTAATCATCTAAGTCATGCCTTTGTTGGACAACTTCTGAAAAGGCACAGGGGGAACAAAAGATGGAGTTTCATCAGTTTATAAAAGGAATTATATGAAGTAATTTCCCCTAAACAAGCCTGGACATAATGACAAAAAGTCCCACCAGCCTTATGGGTTTCATAAATGCAAAGTAACATTAGGTGGAGAAATCCCACTAATCATTCAAAAAAATCTCTTGTTGTTTTAGCCTTAATTCAAGTCAACCTGACCCAAAGAATTATATTGACATCTATTAAGAATTGCTATTTTAGATCTACCTGAACCAAACTCTGAAACTGATTTTATTTATTGTTTTATTTTTTGTTTTCATTTCTTAGTAGGTCATGATGGTTCTAACTAGCCTTAGCTGCCTGATTTGTAGTGTCTAAATTTCTGTTCTTCTGTTCTCTTCAGATAAATACAGGGCACCGATCGCAGTTGACTGTATCAAGTGCAGAGGTGGGAAATGAAAGGAGTCAAAATTTGGAAAGCAGCCCTTTCATGTCAGATCTTCTGAGTGACGTACCCTTTGCCCTAGCACCACATGTGTTAGCAGTACAGGGCACCCATAATGACGTTCCTGACCGATTGCTCACCTACGACATCAATGATAATTTATCAAGATTTTGGTATGACTTTACACTTGAAAATTCAGTGCTTTGTGATTTGTAATGTTTTCTTTGTTTTTTCTCTCTGTGTCAAGGAACAAGTCTTAAGGTGAAGATAAAGACTTATTTTAATCAGCTTAATATTTTGGGGGCCTGCCACTGGTATATCAGATGCATTGGATCAAAAGGATCCAACTCACAACTGTGTTATATTTCTTAGCTTTAAGTGAACTGTAACTTACTATGTTAAATATTCTGTTTATCTCCAAAGAAATCAAGCAAAATTATTTCAGCCTGAGTAGGAGACTGACTGTTGGTATCTACTTCCAGTAGGCAGGCTGCAGACACAAACATTTCATAACTTTAAGATGAAGTCTACGCACGTCTGCACTGTTTTGTTACTTCACTCAGATACTAAATACATAGATCCCGTTACACGTGCTTCTTTAAGATCACCTCTGATCTTCTGCAATAGAAGGCAGTATTAGCGCTAAAGCAACGCTGCTTTGCACTACTGGGCAGACAGCTTTCCAGTTAAACCAAGTTTTAAAACTCAGAGTTAATTATGAGTACTTAAATAATTATGAAGACTTAATAGAATTGGTTAAACTTACCAATTTCAAAGTGAATCGGTTGCTCTGCTCCCTTTCCAGTAGATGGTATTTTTGTCCATCTCATTTTGTGCCTGGAGAAGTCCTCCCTGCCTGCCTGTTGGCTGCTGTTTGTTCTCATTACCACATGTGTTCCTGATTTATACATAGATCAGCTTTTCCATTTTAACCTCTTTGCCCCCTGAAGAAGGAAATCTCAGGACACGTACTTTTAATGGTCACACCCTTCTTTTTTTAATTTGTGTGCCAGAGATACAGATGGCAATGTTTAACAACAGGAAAACATTACATTGTTTCTTATGCAGCTAAATTAAATGGCTAAGTACCTAAACATGCATTCTCACAGACCACTGTGTCCCCTGCTCACAAGCTTTGAGCGTGTTTTTCCCGACTAAAACCAGAGCTGCTGTTGCATGAGCAACAGCTCTCTGAGGTAACATCATGATTTGTGATGAATAATGATCTGTGTCACACAAAAGACTACACTTGTTTTCTCTCTCGGGGTAGAATATTTATATTGTGCCAAATGTTAGTGGGTATTTTCATGTATTTTCTATGTTCTGTGATAGCTTAAAATACATATATTTTCAGACTTGCGTCCTCTTACAGTATTTGAGATAAATACTGTAAATGATGGAGAAATTACATTGTGAATACATCTTAGGTTGTTAAATATTCATGTTTTGTATTTTTTAAATGTATGTATTTAATATTTTTGACAGCTATGTTCATAAATGTTTTGCAGTTATTGTTTCAGGGAAAGTATCTGTGCTGCACTCCAATTAAAAAAATGCTAAATAATAGTGAGTTATTTTTTGTGTGAAAGTAATCGCTCGGCTTCACCTCTATTGTTTACTATAGCTGTGACCATTCAGACTTCATGGGAGCTTGAACGTGGAAATTCAGTTTGGAAATCTTTTCAGTATCATTTAAAAATCAGGGTCCTTCTAATCAAATATATCACACTTTCATCTGCTGTATTCTGCATACTGTGTTGGTGACTTGCAGTGGTTTAGGTGGCATCCATGACACTGCTCTGAGGATAGTACGGCTGTGAGCTGGGAAGTACTCGGACCTCTTAGAAGGAAGAATTAATTTTACCAAGTTGTTTAGAACTGTTTTGTGTGTTGAGTTTTCTAGTTAACGCATACCTGAAGCACTAAATTTAATTTTCGTGATTGTTTTATATTTAATCATTAAAAAAGTAACCATCCTGCAAATAGCATGTTTCCATTCAAATTGTCCATTTCGAATCTGAAATGTTTCTGCAGCTCAGCTGGTCTAGAAGCAGAACTGCAAAACGCTGTTGAAGAGCCAACAAACTCACTATACTTGTTCTTTCCTTGCTAGCTGACTTAGCATATAATTTTTGGCATTCATTTTTTGTTTAAAGATAGATTATTTATCTGAAATAATCACATCTTGTCAGAATCACACTCTGTTACACTCACAAGCCAATGCGCTGTCCTTTCAAAAGAAAAGAAGAGGCAAAGCAGGGTGGGGAGGAGGTTGTATTCACCTATAATGAGAAACACGGTTGGTAGGTTAAACATTTGACTGCATCCTTAACCATATTCCGTAAAGGGTAAAATTTACACCTAGCAAGAGTACCAGTAATGAGCACTGGGAATGTGTCTCCTGACTGCCCTCTCTTTAGCAAGGGCTGGGGCTCAAAGCTCTCCCTTGCTTGACATCATCCATAAAAAGTGGATTGAAGCCTAATGGTATCCAGACAGCAAAAGTGAATTTATTCCCACTGGGATAAGAAAAAAAATACACTTAAACTGTTATAAAGCAGTAAGATTTATGGATATTACTATTTGCCCACTAATAACATGAAGATGGCACAAAATCTCCAGAAAATTAAAGATTTCAAAGAGTCTTAGCTCGTATAAAAATGTGAATTGCTAGTGTAATTGCTAGCGTATGTTTACATCATATGCTAAGTGATTATTGCATAGAATATATGTGAATATATTGTCAACAAATACTGGATGGTTCTATATATTGTCATTCAAACATTTGACCACCGATGAAGGAATATAGTTAATTTAAAAAAAATTATAAACTATTAAAATATAATCAGTATTTATATCAAAATAGTAAACGGCCCTGGCTGTCCTTTCTTTCTATTCTGTATCTAAAAATGAGAACATGAGTAGAACTGCTTGCTTTGTGTTATGCATATGGATGTAAATTGTTTAGACAGAACTGAAAGGTATTTCATAGCTGATGTCATTAACAGCAGAATTAAGACAGGTTGTCAACTCCAGAACTAATAATGAAAGGCTGAGCTGTGATCCTGGGCCAGTGAAGTGCTGTAAATGGGAGCTTTGTCACTGCCATTAGTGGACATATTAGTAGGCCTGCACTCCTTTATTTAATAGTCTATTTAGAGTTACTTTGTTTCGTGGGAGATTCTGAGTTTTGTTTGCAGTTCTCTACGTTTTCCTTGCAAGAGAGGTACTCTGCGTTGTGTGATAGCTTCCTTATGGAACTTTCTAATAAATCAAACATAACAAGACACTTCTTATTTCCTCTGGAAAAGTTGTAAATACAGGCTCTGGAAAAGTCTAATTTGAAATGTAGAAAAAGGGGAGTGAAGCCCACATGCTCAAAGGTAAATCAAAGAATAATTGCATCCAGAGCAGCCCGACAGAAGGCTGATTGGGAGCTGGTCCCTACAGACAACTCCCTGGTGACAAACTCAGAAGTGGAACCAGACAATGCCGTGTCCGGCAGGTCAGTCAAGGAGGTGGTTACAGATCCAGTTTCTGATGTTTTCTGTAAAGTATGATCCAAACCCTGATACTACAGTACTGCAGCTGGCAAATGCATACTTGTGTGGTCACAGATGAGAGGTTTTGACCCTCGAGCAAATAAAGGAAAAAGGCAAAGAGCTTATTCAGTGCAGTAATTACAGTATCTCAAAATAACACAGAGTTTATTGCATTTTTAGCTGGAAAACCTGTTATGTTCACAAAAGCACTAAAGCAGCCTCCTGGGCAAGATGAGTGGGTTGTTCTGAACAATAGCATAAAACTTGCGCTTAAGAAACCATTCTCCTCTCCTCCCCATCACCACCCTCTTGTTATGACACAATAATTCATCTTGCTTTGGGTTTTCTCTGCTCAGCCCTAGTGAGTATGGAGAGGAACCAGAAGTGCAACTCCTAGGGGTAAGTCCTTCCCTTCTTGGGTAACTGCAACTCTTCTACTGATGACAGGGCAATTCCAGATTAACCAGATTTCCTTTCGAAGCCAGAGTGTGTCTGTTACAGCAACAAAGAGGCAGAAAATCCTCCTTAAAATCCAAAGGTAGGCTCCTGTTTAGTGCCGTAGGAAGAAGGTGGTTTAATAAGCCAAGCTGGGTACGTTCAGCCCACCTGCTGTGCTGCATCTCTTCATCAGCGTTAAGCTTCACATTCTGTAACGAGCTTGCAAAGTCAGAAGTAGGTACATTAGGCCTGATTTCTTCCCATCAATATGTCAAATTCCTTAAACTAAGGAAAATTATTGATCTCCCTGTGCCCTCCATTGAGACCATGTTATTTCTTTACCAGTTAGATACTTACGTCCTTTGATTCTCCTAGAGAACTACCTCTTTCTTTTCAACATCTTCCACAGAGATGAGACTGTTTTCTGAAAAGAGACCTGGGCTTCTTTCTGCAAAAGGGATCTGTTTCCATAGACACTTTCTTAGCCTTCCTTCTGTCTGAATCACAGCCATCCACAAGAAGAGATGTAAGTATTCATGCTTACTGGAAGGGGAGAAAAGTCGCTACCTTGTTCCCGTTGTGTTGACAGTCAGTTAACTGGGAAGCGTTACTGCCCATAGAACGAAACTGAGATTTTTGTCCATTCAGAATTTCATCATTTTCAGGTGCCAGGAGTTAAAGAAGGAAAGTTGATCTTCTAGGCATGGCATCTTACTGCCTGTTTAGTTCTGGAGCACAAATTTTAGGTTCTGTGTACAGGTATGTGAAGTTTTTCTTTGCACTATATGATGCTAATGAGTAAGACTGTTCTAATTCTCCTGCATATACTGATGTCCAATCTAAAAAGCAGTAAGATCCAAAGCACTACTTTGACTTCTGTGGGTGCAGTCCCTAGTAAGACAACTCTGTGCGCAGAATTTTTTTTTCCTCCATGTATGAATGGTTTTAAGCATTCAGTAGAACTCCCCAAAAATAATTTAAACTTTATTTTCTGAAACATACTAATGGAAAGCTTTTCCACCTTCATGGTGAGTGCTACAGATCTGGCTATTCTACACGCAATTACTTTGAGGCCATTAAAAATTACTAGTTTTTTACAGATATCTACCTAGTATGAAATGGCAAGAGTTCTCATATGTTCATTATTTCCTTTAGTTGTATAGAAGGATAAATACGTAGTAAAATTACATCAAACTAAGGGGGGGGGAGGACATTTAAAGCAGTTTTCATTGAACATTATTTCTGTAGTAGCTAACTTTGGCTGTAATGAAAATACAGAAACTAAATGAAGTGCAGGTGGTAAGAATATGATGACACTATCATACTGGTGATCCGAATCAGAAGTAAATCGGTACAGTGCCCCATAGTTTCTTTTTTTGTGTACGTGTAGTAGATAGCACAACGGTCCCTAATGCTAATGCCTCTGTATGTTAACATAAATAATGGGAGAGTAATGATGGATCACATACTCCTTTCAACATCTCAGAGCAGGTATTTGTTTTTAGTCTGCAGCCTTCCATGCTGTAGTCTTTCTAGACTGTTTTACCAGAAAAAGACAGTGAATAGTCTATTAAAGTTTACTTTCTGATGAGGTATCAGGGTCGCTCGAAGAGCTTTGCTGTATCACAGCTCAGTGGTTTGTCAAATACATCCCTTCTACAGAAGCAAAACAGTCTGAGCATGCTGCGTGGTTCATATAATAAACCAGGAGTTGTAAAGCTTTCAGCGTTGTACTGCAGGTTATGATGAGATGTTGGAGAAGGCTTTTTTTAATTCTGTGGCAAAAGAGAGTATCTAGCGGTGGAAGTGGAAGTTATGATGACCCCAGAAGGATGCAGCAGCTGTAGAACAGGGAAAAGAGAGGGCTTAGTTCTGCCAGCCAGTTCAATTCACTTTTCCTTGCTGCAAAGATAAAATAAACTCTTGAGATCAAAGATCTCATTTACAAGGCTGTCCTCTTAAGCCGGTCGACACATGCACTTCAATAACAGAACATAAAAGAAACTGCTCACAAGCAAACAAAAAAAAAGATGAGCCTCAATTATAAACATCCCCCATCCAACTGTTTGTGGATATCAGCATTATGGTTAGAGTAGCCACTCATGTCCAAATGTTCATATAACTGTTCCCAGAGGTCAGCTTTGGGCATCCATCTAAATCTCACTGGAAAAGAAGTCTGAAGCAGATGGGCTCAGAAAACAAAGACTCAGGTGAAATGGACCATCACGGTGAGAAGGGAATTACTTATTTAAAGCAATGGATACTTGTAAGAACTGAAAAAGACTTTGGGACTTCAGTCTGACCACTGTGTCACCCTTTTCATGAAGAGATCTGCTACTTGTCCGTTTTCCTTAAGAAAACTAAGCAATGTGTGATGTTTTGGAAACTGTACAGTAATTTCCTTTTTCAGCTGTTTTTAGAAACTACTGGTGCATCTGCTTAGCTTATTCTGCTCTTAAAGACATTTTTAGATTCCTGTAACCCTGATTTTGTCTGTTATATGTTTAGATGGGGCTTTTTTCAAAGACTTAGTATTTATCTTACCAATTGACTCAAAGAATCTTTTTGTTGTTATTTGACTTTTATGTCTTTTGCAGTTTGGTTAGTTCTCCTTCAGTTGTCTCTCAAATAAAAATATTTACACTACTCCCTCTACTTGATAAGGTGGAATAGAACATATGCATTAAATTTATCCCAGAAAGGACTGCTAAATTTTGTTTCAAGTAGTATTACAATACTTGCAGATATTACATATCAATCTTAGTATAATTATGGCTAAAACTGGACATAGAGGGTTAACATTTTCTCTATCTTGTGATGCAGTTCAACTCATGTTGTAATTTAACTCATGTTTTGGGGGTAGGCAAAGTGGGAAGGTGTCATATTAGCAATTGATACTTCCTTTTTATATGTTTGCTGCATGTAGTGTGCAGTATATGCATCAACTCAATGATAAAGTTCAAATAACTGCTTCAAAGCTAGAAGTTGCCATCAGGTTTTAAATGGCATCAAATAAGAGGCTGTTGATTGAGAAATGAAAACATAGTGCTTTGCTGCAGATCTCTCAAATGCTTTACAGTAGGAATCAGTATTAAGATTCATCTTGAATCTTAATATCATAAATTAAATTGAAGACAAGTTTTAAATCGTAGGACAGCTGTAAAAAATAGAGGGAATGAACAAAGATGGCTGATGTATTTTTGTTTACTTAAGAGGCTAGCTAGTGAAATTATCTCTGTTCATGTTGCAGTTACTTCCATCAAAAATTTTGTATGGCAGACTGTTGTTCTAGCTATTGATTTGTACAAATCTAAGAGAATCTCCACGAATAAAGCCATTTTCCAGGATGATAGGTTTTGTCCGAAACTGTTCACCTTCATATTTAAGACCTCTAAGTCTTCTCAAACGAACCCTTCTCCCCACCACCTCCAATGGCTTTCTCTCCTTCAGAAGAAAGTTGCGCCCTATTTTAGAAACATCAGTCCAATGCTTCCTGCGGGATGCGGTGCTCCATCCAGTTGGGTCTGGACAGATGCTTTGCTTCTGGGATGGGGCATATCCTGGTAGACGGGCATCTCAAGGGTGATAGTCTTTAAAGAAAAGGATGTTGCACATCAATACCCTTTGGGCAAAAGCAATGCAGACTGGACTGACTTCCATTCCTGTTTCCTACATGACTAGCCACGCAATGACAGAGACCTGACACAATTGTTCTAAGCATGCAAGGTGGTGCTCAAGTCCTACTCTGTTTTCTTGGAAAACAACTTACCTTTAAAAACTTTGAACTGAGCAAGATCATCTTCTGGTGATCCCCCAATCTCAGCAGATGATTGCCTGAGCCATTTCACCCTGCTTAGACCAAAAGGGGAGATTTAGGCCAAGATGTTAAGGGCTATCTCATCGAAGAGGAAGTCATCCCAAGATTGATCTGTTCATCATAGACATCAAAAAGAAGTCAGGTGAGACTTGCTCTGCGAGGATCTCCTGTAGCAGTGGAAGTCTCTGACTATTTATAAGAATATGTGCACAGTGACTAAAAAATCATCATTAGATGGGTTTGCATATCCTTGTCTTCATGGCACAGAGTAGGAAAGGTGTTCCTAGTGTGTCCACTGCAACAGCAACCTTGCTGTACAAAGATTATTTTCTCCAAAAAAAAAAAAATTGTTAGGAAGAATAAAAGCCGACTAGTACACCCTTCTTAAACAGATGAGGTAATTCAAGTGAAGGATAAAATCTTACTTGGAAATTTGCAAATAGATTATTGTGGGTTTAGATAAATTGCAATTAACTGAACAAGGTCTTTCTGGCACCTACTGCCTCATCTTGCTTCAAAGAGTTGTTTTGGCTTCTACACAAACTAGTATTCTGCTTCCCCAAAGGAACAAACTATGAAGATAATGCTGAAAAACTTCTCCTTGGAAACACCATTCACTTCACTTTAGTCTGGAAATCATGACCCAGTAATTTGTCAGTCTCCAAGACAATAGTCCACTCTCTTTTAGGACTTATTCCGAAACCAGTATCTGAACAGATAATCCGTGTAAAAAACATCTCAGCAAACTGGATCAGCGTAGGCATTGCCAGAGCATTAGAAGACTAGAGAAGGCATCCCCACAATGGGATTTAATGTAGAGCACTGGTGGCATCAGAAATGAGAATATCCTATGCTTTTCATCAAAATAAAAAAAAAAGAAAAAGAAAAAAGAGAGGTGGCAGCTTGGCACTTTGTTCATACTCTTAAAAGTACTGAGTATCTACTTTGTAATAGCTGACAGAAATGTTGAGAACATGGTAACTCAGCAACACTTGGGTTACTCTCTTTACGTTTTCCCCCTGTATATATCTGTTGATCTTAAACTCCTCTGACCTCTTCTACAGTGATTGTTACATTATTAAGATGATGAAATTTGGAGTAAACAGAGGAGAGGGACAATTCTTATCTGAGAATTTCCTCCCTTGAACCTTTTGTCCCAGATACATCCAACCTGAATTTGTAGGTGCCTTTCGTAAGTGCCTAATGGTGTGCTGGCTCAGGCCGGGCCAGAAGGTCTAAGCGGGGAATCTCTCAGATTGAAGTCTGTTCTCTGCTTCCTCCATGCTGATGTGCTTAAATACAATCCCAGTCACCCTGGCTTCCATCTGCTCGCAGGAGCGGAGGGAAAGGGGAGCTCTTCAGCCAACGTTAAGATGAGAATCACCCACTGGCTTGTCCTCTCTTCCTTTGGCCGTCTACGCAGGGAGCCAAGCATGACTGCTGCTGCCAGAGATGGCTCCAGCAAAGTGCCTGGAAACGGGATGAATTTATCTGTCTCAGCCTTTCTTCCCTACTTCTCCCCCAATGCATTATTTCTGCAGAGATCAGACCCGTCGTTAGCAGTGGAAAGCTGCATTACAAATGGGAATTCATTTACTTTTAAGTAAGTATTTTGCTTTGTTCAAAGTGTTTAAGTCCTGACAATGTGGTCTGGGAAAGGTTCACTGGGCTGTTTCTTTGCTCCAAATATAATGAAAGAGCTGGTCTGTTGCCAGCCATGGAGGGAAGAGGAGGAAATTAGAATATGCAGCATTTAAGGAAAAAGTCAGTTAAAAATAAAACTTCATTCTGTAGATACAGTTTTAGTTATTAAGTGAACAGCAGTTCAAAGTAGAGAGATGTAGAGGAAGTTAATTTATAATGACCACTTCCTAAAATGGATTTAAGTGTAATTCAGAGTATACTGCTTAGCTGTAGGCCAGCAACCAGCGTTTTTCGATCTGCCGCTTTCTCCAAATGTGTGAGAAAATGGCCTTGTGAGTTCACAAAACTTTCACGAAGCTCAGCTGCCAGTTGGTGCCTACATCTTGTCCTCAGCGCAGAGATATCATACGCGCCCACAAAGATAGCCGTTCTGAAAGGAAGAAGAGATTTTTGCACAAACCTGGGTTTCAGCAAAGTTGTTACAATTTACATCATCATAACTAAGAACAGGATTTGTCCTAAAGGTTATAGCAAAATTAATGTAAAAAGTTTGGGCAACAGAAATGTGTCATAAACTCAGGTACATATAGAGAGAATGTAGATATATATTATGTGTGTGTGTATATATGTAGGTATAGGTAGATAGATATACAAGATGATTATTCACAAAGAGATGCATTGTGTGAGATTGGTCTTCAGTTTCTCCAGAAGAATTTTCTTATGTCCTTTAATTCAGACGTCAGATGCTTCACATGACTTCGCTGGCTGGAAACCTGTGTCGTTTTGCCATATCTGCTGTTAACAACGCAGTTACCAGCTAGTCCACATGAAGAAAAAAAAAAGATTTATTTTTTATTTTAATGCCCCGTAAAAAGTAGTACTTGACATTTTCCCAGTTGTACCTTGTGTGAAGGGGCGAAGTGGCTATATAGATGAAGTTGCAGTTTCCAGACCTGAATCTTTGCTGGTTTCATGTGAACCATGTGCCTTTAAGAACTCCTCTCTATCCTCGTAATTCCTTATTATAGGAAATTGCAGTTGGCAGCAATCAGGTTAAGTATTTAAATATTTTACATTTAATTGAGGGGATTAAATTCACATTTCCAATTTAAAATGTTTTCCCATCTTAACTACAAAACCTGGTTGTATGTTTTAAAGCTTTTTAAAAATATTAATACTGACAGTGTGAAAATACTTGATTTCATGAGCACAAAAGAAAACACATTATCTTTTTCTTGTCATTTAAAGAAGGTCACATTCTCTAGCAGTAACCAAATTGTTTATTATTTTGATTGCTGCCTTCCCTTCACTGCCTTTCTCCACCCCTCTCCCAGTGACTGATTTTTAGTGTCAAATGTGGAGAAAATCCTCATAATGAAAGAGCTGGCAGAATCTGGTCGAGAACAGTGATCCCTCTTGGTAGGGGATCACGTCCAGCTCATTTTTTGTAGTCTACATTTTCCTACTTTTTTAATCTAAGTGACTTAGATATTTCCAAGAATGAGGCTCGGGGAAGAGGAATTGTGGTGACCTCTTCTTTGAAGTAAGATTAAAAAAAGGACAGGGAGAAAGTCTATTAAAATGTGGCTGCCTTCCATGCTTTTTAAAAACGTGCTGTTTGTGTGTGCAATGCCTGCCAAGGAGCCTGTCTGCATCTTGTGTGTTCCAGTCAACAGCGCCCACCCTGCAATTGCATCTCATCTCCATTTTTAGGCAACTCTGTCTCACCTTTTCACTGCTCTGAGCAAATATCTGAGAAATTCGCCCGTACAGTCGTCTGTACCTTTTTCATGATGGTTTCAACTCTCATTCTGGTGAGACAGTTGAACCCCAGTGCTGTTGATAGCCCAGGTGGGGCTGCAGTTCGAGCCAACGTGATGGGTTTTGGGGCAAGAGCTGGGTTGACCTTGTCCTGGGGTTGTTTTTCTTTTTTAAATCTAGACAATTTCAGCCATATAAATTCTAATCTAAAAAAGCATTAAGATTGCAAAGCTAAGCACGGGAATTCTGCTGCTTTGGGGGGAACAATCTGCGTCTGGAGTATTTCCAGAAGCTCAGCAAAGTGGCTGTTACCGCAGGGTTCCTAAAAAGCGGCCGTCGTGGGAACACTGTGCTTTGTAGGACAGCACATTCAGCTAATTGCCTGTCTCACTGACATAGATTGGAGCCTGCAGCCCCTCGCTGCGTTCACCTGCTGTTCCTGGAGGCAGTGTGATCATTGATCTCAGTGGAAGCAAGGACATCAATTGGGAGCCAGGAGCTTTTTTTTCTTACGAAGGCAAAATTTTGCTCCTGTGACTTGTTGTTGCTCCCATTTCCAAGCTCCTGCTGGATCTGAACCCTGCTTCTCATGGGCACGGACTCCTACTTCACAGTTGCTAGTAATTATACATCTAATTCAGGGGTCAGAAGGACTTACTTCTTGCCTCAGATACACACCCAAATTGTATCCTGGGTGTACATCAAGACGAGGCTGTGGCATCTGCTATTTTTTCCCCACGTTGCCTTCATTTGGAAAGAATGTGTGTGGGTAGAGGAGGAGCTGTGGTGCATTTCAGCAGATCCCATCTGGACCATCAGAGATCCCGGCCTGCAGCACACAGCATCCCGCATCCCAGAGCATCCCTTCCCGAAGTTCACGTTCCGCAGCAGTCTGATGGCTTTCATGAGGGGATCTTGACCCTCAGGGTTAAATCCTTGCCTTCCTCCTCTGTTTCAAGCAGAGGGGTATGTGTTCTACCTTTAGAGACTAGGTATAACAAACAGAAGGTTTTGAGAAAAAAAAAATCCGAGAAAGGTCATTCAAGTACAGTCTGTTCATAGTCAAAATAAAATACGATTGGAAAACAAATGTTTCCAGGTGTTGCTCGGAGTGAAGGGTGAACTAAGCCTGATGTCATGGGCAAACAAGTTCTACACGCTTGGGTTCACCACAGCAACCGCCGCTCCCTCGGTGCCTCAGTGGACCAGCGTGACCCCTGCACGCTGTGGAAGTACCGCTCCTCGGCGGGAGGCGCTCGGGCAAAAACTCCCATACCGCTGGGACCAACTCCATTAGGCACTTCGAAAGCCAGCAGCGCCAACTTGAAATCAATCTGCCGCTTACTAGGGCAACGTGTAAGCTGTCTCAGGGCGGACACGGTGTAATCGCAGTTTCTTAGCCTGCCGAGCGAGGATGCAGTGGGAGCAGCGAGTAATGGGATAGCTGGGTTTGAAATGCATACAGGCTGGTCACATCTGTGCAGGACAGGAGGTTTTCAGAAAATCCGGAGCCCTATCCATCCTCTTAAACAGACATTGGTTTAAGATGATACTCTGGGTACTATGCTTTGTTAGTACCCGGAGTAGTAACACTTCTCTTTAGCCTTGTCCATACTACAGCAGGTAGTGCAGCCCAAGAGGAGTGGATCCGTAGAGTAAAAAAGACCAAGGCTGAGGGTTTAATACCCGCTCTGACAAGCATTTCCAGTTTAGACTACTGTTGCTCTTGTCCTGTGGGCTGAATGTCCCCTGGACTCCAAAGCACATCTTCTGGTTTAGTTCCATTCAGAAGGACACCAGCTTGCTCTGAGATGGCTCCGTGATTCAAATGGAAACACGGTAAGTTGGGATGATCCGGAGACGGACTCCCAAACCGAAATGCTAACATATATGCACCCCTTGTATTTAAATAGGACTTCACTGCAAGAGCTCGGCGAGCACAAACTCGAGCTGAAGAGATGCTGAATGTTCTTGTGAAGTCACAAAACAGGGATTTGCTACGGCAATTATGTAATTGTTATGTAACTGTTACAAAAGTGGGATCTGTCATAAAATCAGTTATCCTCTTATCCTCTTGATGCAGATCAGATAACTATATTTTTTTCCAGAATATCATCCAGTTTCCTAGAACCATTAACTCTCTGGATACACTAAAACACTACAATAACTTATTCTGAAATGGCTCTTAATTCTCCATGCTTTGCCTTTTATACACGTAACTGTTGGGGAGACAGATTTTGTATTTTTTGGAAGATTTTTTTTAAATGATTATTCCCAATTGAAAGAAAACAAACTCATCATGGAGTGAAACGTAAAACAGGTCACTTCTGGGTTTGCGTTACTTAAAACTGTAAAATAATGTAAAAAATCTTTTCCACTTTTAATATTCATTTTTGGCAAAGTAATTTTGAAAACAAACTAGAACAAAACGTTGAAATAGATATTGATGAAAAATTCCTCTTTTCCTTCCAAGTAGAGAGTTGCCAGAATAGTAAAGCATGTGAAGAGTTTAAATTTTTATGACTATTGGCTTTCTAGTGGAAAATTTTCTCGGTAAAACTAATTAGTTGCTTCTTGAAAAGTAAGGAGGAAGACAAACAATGCTTAGCCAGAAAATGTCTTAATCAGTCCAAAAGCAAAAGCAACTATAAAATTTTGAAACCTCCTCCAGGTTCTTCATAATCATTATCTGAGATAGATAGCCTTCAAATTATGATTGCCACCGTTAGCGAGCTTCGTGATGAGGATTTTTTAACTGGAAAAAGAAATAGGAATGTAAATTGTGTTTTGTGTGTGGTGCACGTGCTTTCGTAACTTCTTCCTAATCACACCATGAGCTGTAACAAGGCCTGGTAGTGCCTGCTAAGAGTTTTGGTGGAAAGAAGCAGCACTTTTCACTATACAGCCTTCAGATGTAGCTTTATACGACTCCTGTATTTATATGACTCCTTTATATGACTCCTGTATTGAGGAGCTTTATATTTCTCCCCCAAACACAGTCATCTCCCCTAATCCATACTGTATCAGACAATTTGAAAACAACATTATTACTGGGAAAGTAGACATCCACAGAAAGCATAATCACATTTGATTTTAGAAAATACTAATAAATTGAACACGCTGCCTGGATCTCACTTGCCTATTTGCCTTTTACAAAAGGATATATGGGCTATGGATAATTTATAAACAAATAGTAGTATATTATTGATCACTAATCTCCATGGTTACTGGGCTCCTCCAGTTTCATCTTGGCTTCTATGTAATTAAACCTTGTTGCACACGTACAGCAGTGCAAGCTAGATTAGGCTAGAAACACAGGAATCGTTACAAAGGACAAAGAAGGAAATCTCCTTTATTTTTCACCATGGCATAACTGTTTTGTCTCTACGTATGGAATTGGTGAAGAAAAAGCAACACTGTGCTGAAACATCAGAAACCGAGTGCTTGCGAGTGACAGTGCACTGAAGTTAATGCTGTGCTGATCAGATTTAGGTCCTGATCATTGTCCATAGATTTGTTATAGACCTTTTTGGCACTTTCCACCCGTTGTCATACTGCAGTCTGTAAGAATGCCCTCAGCTCGAGAGTCATTCTGTTCTAATGTAATTATAAAGTAGCGGTGAGTACTCAGGCTTGTACAGTTAATTTTTTAAACATTTTTTTCTTCCTTCTTGCTGTATGACAGACCCAATCAAGGGGAGTGTTGTTATTATTTAAAAAAAAAGCAACATGAATATACCTACACATACAATATTGAGTACCATAAAATTGAGCTTTCTCCCCCCCTGTATTTTTCAGTTACAGTAATCTTAGACAGTTCTTGGAGCAACAGTATGGGAAAGTTTAAAGTAAACTTCAGCGAAGTTTACTTTTTTAACAAACATGTTTTGAATACTCTTCTATGTCACCTTTGAACTGACCTGAAGCAGGTTAGTCCTCTTCTAGATACCCTGAGTCCAAGATACCAATCTACTGTAAAATGTGAATAGGAAATCATGGAGGATGCTTTTGCATCTTGAAATAACTTTAAAAAAATCTCTCTTTTAGTCTCCATGCACCGATTATTCTTTCACTTTTCCTTATCAGACTGTTTTCCATTTAATTTTAGTTTCCCTGTTTCTGGATTCAATTTCCCCTAGCTTCATCTTTGTGGCATATTTATCCTGCCGCAAGCTATTCCCCGAGGTTGTGGATATCTGCTTTCCAATCTAACTGCAGAGGTAACTGCTCCGAAGGGCATGGTCACCTTTACTGTGGCAGCAACCGAAGGGCTCACTGACTGCTCCTTCTCCTTGCTTTTCTGCATATTTTCAAACAGTAAGGTACGACTTGTTAGCCTTGCCAATATTTTCATACTCTGCGGCCTCTCTCCTGCCTTTCTATTTCTTAAAGGCCGCAGATTCCTTCCCAAATAAAGCACGTTAATGATTTTTTTTTCTTGTTCCGCTGCAGGTTCACTCCCAAATATGGTACTTTTGGCATCTATCGTATCTCTCGAGGGCTCCCAATGGAGTGGGTACTCACAACTAGCATCAGATATTAAAAACAAAAATGGGATTGACAAAGAAGTTTTACAGAATGTTCTTCCACATAATCCATTTCAGAAAAAGTAGCAGAAATGAAAGGGTTAAATACACAAAAACCAGAAAGAGGTACTACTGTAGTCACAGAAGGACCACAAGCAACAAAGAAATCCACTTTTATAGCACAAAGCGTATACAAGACTATAGAAAACAAAACGTTCGGCATATGGAAAGAGGATTTGTGGATGTTTTTGGCTAGATCAAATCCCAAAAGCTGACAATAGGAGTCCTTCCAGAACTGCATTTAGATGACACTTTCATAAAAAGCAGTGACATCCTCCCCACACAAATGTCTAATTCCCCCAAACTTTTCCCTGCCTTCAAAAGGAAAACAGTGGCCAAGAAGTGAGCCCAAATGAGCCCACTAGTGAGGACTGAAAACAGGGGTTTGCAAAGTGGAGTCTGTGCAAAATTACCATGAGATGTATGTATTAAAAATTATTTAAAATGGCTTCAGAAATCAGAGAGAGTAGTGTGGTCTTCACTTCTTTCTAAATAAAAATAACAAATTGCAAAATATGCGAGGCTGGATCATATTAGAGAATTCTCATAAATTATATATTACATAGTTAGACATTAAACTGTTAATACAGGAAAGCTTCAGAGTATGGGTTTCCAATTTCCACTTTATGAATTTTTGTAGCACAGCTTCCTGTGGTCAGATGATATATCCTGTCAGTGCCAGGCTTTTTTCCCCAAAATACTTAATTGAATTTTAATGTCGTGCAGAAACACACACCGGTGTTTGGTTGAAAGGCAGTGCTAGAGATCACTCTGAATTTTTGCTCCCGATTGTACCTTTGTGATTTCTTGCTGTATTAATTCTTGTAAGCACGTCAAATTTTCTCAGTGAAGACTGAGCCACGTGAGCCTTAATTAAACACATTAGCAGTCACGGAACAATTAAAGTGAGTCTTCATCAGAAAGAATTGGCTTGCAGGGAAGAGGAGCCGCACAGTAAGTGTATTGTGTGCTAGCACTTTATTTACAGAGGCCAAGCTGAGAAAACCCAAGACCAAATCAATAACAGTTTGCCTAAAGAAGAAACTATCATGCCTCGTGGATTGAGTCACTAAAGTCTTCTTCTTGCCTATTATTCTTAATACACACTCACTGTCATGGAGTTTAATCAGAATTCATGAAGCTGCTAAACCCGAGGAAGATTATTGATCTTATTAAAGATGTAGCAGCACCAGACTGAGAAGACGGGGCCTCCAGAGGAAGGAGAAGACGGGAGCCTCTGGGGGAAGCTGAAGCAGCCATACTTCACTTGGCGTTTAGCTGGCAGGTTCACTGCCGTGAGAAACCAGGAGCATTTTTCTTCCATAGATCACGAGCTTGAAAGCCTGGGCACAACTGCCCCACGTTGAGCTTTTAAATCTCTTTACCTATAGCTTCTAAGTACGCCTTCCTGCTCATCGTCAACAATGTTTTAATTAACTTTGAAGACTCGATTCCTTCTTCAGTTAATCCTATCTAATGCCACTGAAAACAAAGGAGTGGTGTAGGTGTAGCTGGATGGGAATTTAAAAACTGTCAATTACAAGGATGTTACAGATGGCCTAATTTGACTGACACAGCTGGTACTAAGACAGAGAGAAATCATCTAGGTGTACTTTTGTACCCTAGGGTTTTTTTGCTGTACTAACTCTTTTTAGAGTGCAAATTAATTGCTATATTTATAGAAACTGTTGAGTGATAACAGTGGAACTAGAACTGCGCAAATGATTTTTTCAGATCAGTTGCCAAACTGAAAAATTAAATAAAATTTGTTTAGACGGACCCAAAATAATTTTTTTCCATTTTTCCTGATGAAAACAAAACCTGAAAAAGTCCCAATTTGAGTAAGTTGTTCCATTTGAAAGGAAGTTAGCTATTTTATTTAGAGGTAGCTAGAACAAAAGGAATCAAAGGGCTCAATTCACAGAAATTTGGAGTTGGGGGTTCCCCCTGCTGAACAGCTGCGTGGTCATGCTGCTTCACTCGGTGAGATGCAAGAACCCAGGTTAAATTGGGAGGGATCCTCCAGCCTCGGGAGGCAGGATGTTTGGAGCTGAATCTCCCTCAGTCTCTCCTGCTGCAACTCTTCCATCCTACTTCTATATAAAATGCATAATAAATATTAGGTCAGTCAGAAAGCATGCCCATCCCTGTAAGACACAAACTCCTTACTTGTGGCCCTCACATTTTCTTTTCCTCTGCCAAAGGAGCAAAGGGATGGAAAGAAGGATGGCAGAGAAGGGGAGGCACTGGCTCTTGCCTCCGTTCCCCAGCCGAGGAGGGCAGAAGAGCCTGCAGCTGGACACCTTCAGGGTGATGACCTGGAGCTTCTCCTAACCTTCCCCCTGCCCTGCTTGCTGAGGCGCTGCTCCACCCTGGATGTTTAATTACATACACAAAATACACCGGTATCAGGAGCAGGGTCTGAGAACCCCACCCAGGAAAAGCTAATAACATGATAATCAGAGGCATAATTTAGATAGGAAATTAAAAATCTGAATTCAATGAGCAGGGCTCATTGAAAGAGCTTTACATTAGATTTGAAGGGGGAAAGGGATAAAGCCAGGCTCGCTAGAGATAAGCCTGGGGGTGGCACGCCAGTGTTTGAGGGACGGTGTGTTAACAAGGTCCTTCAGTCTGCCGCCTCAGTGGAGGTAGGGTATGGAGATCCATGCGGCAGCAAAGACGCAAGGGTTATGGATATATTAGAAACCATGGGAGTGCCTGAGAATGGTCATGTAGGAATTAGGGTTTCTCCTCCCAAAAAGGAGGCAGGATCAATAGCCCAACTGAAGTGCATCTACACCAATGCACGCAGCATGGGCAACAAACAGGAGGAGCTGGAAGCCATTGTGCAGCAGGAAAACTATGATATAGTTGCCGTCATGGAAACATGGTGGGATGACTTGCACAACTGGAGTGCTACAATGGATGGCTATAAGCTCTTCAGAAGGGATAGGCAAGGAAGGAGAGGCGGTGGGGTAACCCTGTACATTAGGGAGTGTTTTAATTGTCTAGAGCTTAATGATGGTGACGATAGGGTTGAGTGTTTATGGGTAAGAATCAGGGGGAAGGCCAACAAGGCAGATATCGTGGTGGGAGTGTGTTATAGACCACCCAACCAGGATGAAGAGGCAGGCGAAATACTCTCTAAGCAGCTGGCAGAAGTCTCTCAATCGCTAGCCCTTGTTCTCATGAGGGACTTCAACTTACCAGATGTCTGCTGGAAATACAGTACAGCA
>NW_008796063.1:2269877-2271101 GCF_000699145.1 Aptenodytes forsteri
AGAGCACAAGTCTTATGAGGAGCGGCTGAGGGAACTGGGGTTGTTTAGCCTGGAGAAGAGGAGGCTGAGGGGAGACCTCATCGCTCTCTACAACTCCCTGAAAGGAGGTTGTAGCGAGGTGGGTGTCGGTCTCTTTTCCCAAGTAACAAGCGATAGGACGAGAGGAAATGGCCTCAAGTTGCACCAGGGGAGGTTTAGATTGGATATGAGGAAAAACTTCTTCCCTGGAAGGGTTGTCAAGCCTTAGAACAGGCTGCCCAGGGAAGTGGTTGAGTCACCATCCCTGGAGGTATTTAACCTGGAAGGGTTGTCAAGCCTTAGAACAGGCTGCCCAGGGAAGTGGTTGAGTCACCATCCCTGGAGGTATTTAAAAGACGTGTAGATGTGGTGCTTAGGGACATGGTTTAGTGGTGGACTTGGCAGTGCTAGGCTAATGGTTGGACTTGATGATCTTAAAGGTCTTTTCCAACCTAAACAATTCTATGATTCTATAAATAACCTCATGAAGAGGAAGGTCTTGAATATACAGCACCCATGTTCTGCATTGTTCAAGTGCCAGGCATTGCATCAAAGGAGGCACAGGCCTTTCCTTTTCCTCTTACAGCTTTATTTATCTAGGGAAAAAAGTCAGCTGAAACTATTTGGCAAATCTGATCCAGATTAAAGTGGGGGGGGAACTAAAACCAGTACTTTTGATAATTACTGTAGTCATCTAAAACATTCAGCCAGCTGAACACCACAGTGGTATTCTTACAGCACACCTGTGCAGGCAGGATTGTCAAGCTAAACTGGAATTCATTTTATCTCTCCCCAGCAGGTGAAAATTAAAACTTAAAAACAGAAGGGAGTAACACAGGTCTCTTGGCCAGCAACCACTCTCTTGATAACAGGTGACATGCAGCTGCTCTTATCGGGCTAAAAGCTACTGCCAGAGAGGAAGGAAAGAATTGTTGGTTGGGTTCATTCCCATTGCAAAAGGTGGCAGGTCAGCGCTGCGTCAGCAGGAACTGTGGGATGAGCTGTGCCACTGGGAGGAATCCCTTCTGGCTCCCTACTCTTTCCAGAAATCATAGAACCGTAGAATCATTTAGGTTGGAAAAGACCCTCAAGATCATCGAGTCCAACCATAAACCTAGCACTGCCAAGTCCACCACTAAACCATGTCCCTAAGCACCACATCTACACATCTTTTAAATACCTCCAGGGATGGTGACTCAACCACTT
>NW_008796063.1:2271253-2287650 GCF_000699145.1 Aptenodytes forsteri
CCTGGAGCAACTTGAGGCCATTTCCTCTCGTCCTATTGCTAGTTACTTGGGAGAAGAGACCGACACCCACCACGCTACAACCCCCTTTAAGGTAGTCGTAGAGCGTGATGAGGTCTCCCCTGAGCCTCCTTTTCTCCAGGCTAAACAACCCCAGTTCCCTCAGCCGCTCCTCATACGACTTGTTCTCTAGACCCTTCACCAGCTTTGTTGCCCTTCTTTGGACGCGCTCCAGCACCTCAATGTCTTTCTTGTAGTGAGGGGCCCAAAACTGAACACAGTATTTGAGGTCCTTTCCATTGTGGTGCGCCCTTACATACTGGCCCAGACAGTTCCTTGCTTGGTGAGGGGAACCCACATCCTCCAGCAAGAAGAGAGAGGGGCCCAAGCACTTGCTCCCTGTTTGTCCTCCAGGAATCCATCACCGCAACCGAGTAATGAGCTGGACCATGGCTGTGCGTGTGCTTATGTGCTATGCAAAGAGCTCATGGTGTGCTTGAATTTCATGCAGTGACATATTTCCCAGAAACCATGGATCAGTTTAGTCTTTCAGTTCCACTGTGTTATTACGGTAGTGTCACAGATTATTTTTTCATCTACATTTTATATATTCTGTATTCATGATCTGTCCAACCTATTTGAGAGACTTTTGGTTGTGAAAAGGAGAGACAGCTTCAAAAAGAAAGAGACTAGAAAAATGCCATCTCAATCTTATCAAGCTAGGTAAAGTATTTACGGAGCATGCCCCATTGCAAAGATGAATTTTGTTCTGACTTTCCTACATTAGAAAACCAAGCTTTTACCTCTTACACAGTCCTTTGAAATCAACCTTGAGAGTTTCTAGGGAGTGAGGGCTGATCTCAGCTTGCAGCTGTGGATCCAAGTGTGTCAACCCACATATGCCATGTATGCTTTAAGCAAATAATTCCATGCATAATGTAATTTACCACCCATGTCAACCTGAATAGTTAAGAAATTAATATTCTGTGGTATTATGGATTCCCTGGGCTGATAAAACAATTTGCAGCATGGAATCTACTACAAAAATAGTCAACATGACGCAAAAACAGAAGAGGCTGCCCAAACACGTGCTATCCTTCTGCAATTTTTTGTGTATCACTATACCCCTTCAAAATATTAAACATGAACATAGCTAAAAGTAGTGGTAAAGTGTTTTATTTCTAGACTGGAACACTGTTCCAGGAAAGGCAGTACAGGCGTGAGGCCAGGAGGGTGAACCTCTGAAGGATTTTTTCCTAGGCGAGGAAGGGACCGTGATAAAGCTTTCCCTGATCTTCTGGATGTGATTGTAAAAAGACCAATGAAGAGAGACACGACTTACTCCGAGGTGCAGCAGACATTGTGTTTCCATTGATAATCCATGCAAGTCCACTGTGTGGAGAGCAGTATTAGTCTCACACAAGAAATGAAAGATGATATCAGTATAGACTGAGAGACAGGAAATATCCGTTCTGCAAAAAAATTACGACAGGACAACTACACAGTACGTAATACCAGCAATAAGGCTACTCGCAAATAAACACTTCAAAAGGGCAGAATTACCTTAGGTAGGAGTTCTTTGCCTTTCCAGAGTAAATGTGCCGTAACCAGTACCAAAGACATGTTCTAAGAAATCACAGATCATTAGAACCATTTAGGATTGATTTGGTAAAGCATGAAAAAGCATCTCATCGGAAATCCATTGACATGTTTTATTGGTGCAAATAGCTACTCATTTCTCTGTGTATATCATACGCTCAGTATCTCAGGAGGAAAATAAGATATGCGGATATAAAACTTAACTGGTAATTCTGACTCTTATCTTCCAATTAATTTCTTGTAGAACTTTCTTCCTTAAATAAGCTACAGACTGTATCAGATCACCCTTATTACGTTGTTATTCTATCGATGTACCATTATTATTTTGGTAACAGTAGATCAAAATCAAGGCTTCTTTTTCCAAACTGCTGATATATAACAGAATAACTTCCTTGGTTTTCTTAAAATTCTATCATTTAATTACTATAAGCACTCCCTTTTGTCTCTGAATAGTGTACTTTTATAATCAATGTTTTTCTAAAGATTCAGGCTCCCTTGTTCTGCAGAATCCTTTTAATTAAAGCACGCCTATGAAAGCTGGAATGTTGGAGGACGATGTTTTTTGGAGCTGCTGCTGTGTGCTCGCGAGTATGCTGCACATCTTGAAAGAAAATGGTGGTTTCAAGATAAACCTAAATGTCTTATAACAGCTTGTTCTGTACTTTTAATTTATGGTACTTTTGAACATGTTAAGTTTGAGTTTATACGTAGGCTCAGCCCAGTACTTTTCTACCAAGTACGTAAGGCTGCTGTGGGGAGTGATGCATTACAAGCTATAATTTAGGGGCAGGTGGGAACTGCCTGAAATACGTGTATCTTCAGAAGTTATTTCTAAAATGCTGTTATTACCTGAACTCTCTCTAGTTTCAGCACTAAATATCCTTTCCTTCCCTCTGCACTGGAGTAGAAAGGTGGTGGGAGGGAAGCAAAGTTATTTTTTATTTCCGTGGCTGTGGAGCTGTTATTGCTGCCAGTGGCTCCAAGAGCCCACGCCGGCTGAGGGATACAGCTGGGCGGCCGAGGGCTGTGCTAGCTCTGGGCAAAGCAGGGATTTCCCAAACACTAAGGCATCCTCAGAAAGATGGTTTTGGACTACGGGCACACTGACAAAGCCGATACACAAATACAAAAGGCCTACCTGCCTATTATAAACTTTTAAAAGTGAGAGGCGTGTATTAACACGGCGCTCAGATGTCACAGCGATGTCCACTCGATGCATCCCAATGCCTGGATCAAAGGATCAAAGCGATCACGCTAGTGTATGTATTACAGTTTCTAAATACGTTACTTAAAATGCTACTGCAAAAGCTAAATCAATGGGATCTTTGTTCTCATAAACTTTATAGTTATTCTTTACATAATGGCTTGTACGTAAGACTCTTGTACAGCTATTCAAGTTCTTGAATGTTTTTACGAAACTAACCAATTAAAATTCTTCACTTGCATATAATAAAGTGAGATATTTTTAGTGTTATTTAGCATAGCTAACTTGTATATATGTGGAAAACAGCAATAAAATACCGACATTTAAATTTAATAAACTGTTCAATGGGAATTTGTAAATGAGAACTCTTCTTTGGAAAGTTTGCCACTTGAAAGAAGAAAGGCTGTTTTACTTGGGAACTTAAACCTCCACTGGATGGAATGTTCCAGCTTTTTGGACTATTGGATGGACAAGCTGAGCTTCTAAATCTTTTCTACCCTCACGTGTCTGATCACTGTCACCGCTAAAATTAAGCAGCAAGAAGCTTAATTTATAGGTATGTAGGAATAATAAGCAGATACAAGAAATGATGTTTACGCAGCAGTTACGGGCTATTTATCACAGGGCTATTGAGGAAGCAGGGAAATGCCTGGGAGCTGGCAACACGCTAATAGGAAAACTGGACTTCCACTTGCATAAAACACAGGAATCGGACTTCTAATTTTTTTAAAAATCTCTTTGTGTTAACTCAAATGTTAATATATACTAGGGAGTAACATTTTTGAAAATGTCATCTTTTTTTCATCTACACAGACACATACATCCTGAGTGGCAGAAGACAAAAATTGGCTCTCTGATAGTTGCTTGAAAAATACTCAGTTCCCACACAAATTCATGATAATATTTAAACTTTTTGTCACCGTCCGAGGATCTTAGTATTATTTATACTTCAGACATGAGATTGGAAAAAGTTTTTTACTTTTTACATATTTGTCACGTTGAGTCAAATTAAGTAATGATTTCTCCATGCTTATAATCTAAAAATATATTCACTTTGTAAAATACAAACATTTAATTTAAATAATGCTCTCCTGAAATCAACTTCACACACCTCTGCCATCTTCTTATCCATGTTATCAGTTCGTTCTTTTTCAAGAGAAGATCTAATCAACAAATCCACTTTCTTTCTCCTTTCATCCACTCTTCCTCTTTTTCCTCTCTCTCCCAATCCCTTTTCCTGGCAATTCTAAGCAGATTTTCATTTTACCCCTCCTCCTTTACCAGTAATCCTGTAATTTTTTATTTGTTTGGCTTTTTTTCCCTTGTTCTTTGTTTTTCTTAACTCTTCATGGCCATCCCAACATACATAGAAGGATGTCTGTCTCATCCATGTTTTTTAAAATCCTGCATTTGACCTCATTTTGCTTTTGCATTTCTGCTGAGTTTTCCTCCTGTCCATAACTTCTAAAATAAAATAATGCATTGCCTGAAACAATTACCTCGGTTGGCTTTCTGCCAACTTCACCTTTTCCCAAATCGTCTTTAGTTTCGGCTGTGTACACTCCACTCAGCTCTTCTGAGGTCACTATTAATGATGTGACCAAACCTCAGGACTCCTTCCGCCTCCACAGCCTGTGACATTATTGATCATACTGTGACTCTGAAATCTTGTCCTCTCTTGATTCTCCGTCTTTTCTTGTTTTCTTTTCCAAATCACTGCCAATTCCTTAACCTTTCTTTTAGCTGTGGGAGATCTCCATCCTAGCTTTCTCTTTCAACAGATACCTCACCAGCCTCTGTTTTTACCTCTTATTATTCTACTCGTGTGTTTTCTTAGGTGATTTCTTGTGATTGCATCAATGCAACTGTCATCTCTACAATGCAAGTTCTCCACTTTTCATTACACATACCTGGTTTCCCCTTGAGCCTAAAACATTGAAGTCAAGATGACCTTCCTGAATTCTTTCTATGATTTTATCAGCCTGCCTTTGTATCCTTTCCTGGCATTCGCCTTTACTGCCATTTTGAATAGAAGTTAGGGGCATCCATTGGGCACTCGCCTATATCTTATCTTGTATCGTACTGTGCAGTTCGTTGTTCCAAGCTGACGATGCCATTTTCAGTTGCCCATACATCTCTTTCTCTCAGAAGTTCTTTCATACACATCGTTCAGGCTTTCTTCTAGAAAACTATCCCCAAAATAGACTGTAAAAAAACCTACGCAGCCTTCCTTCAAAGTTATCTCAAATCCCACTACTTTCATGATGCATTCAGGAAACTGAGAATTGGTATCAGTCTGCGGCATTTTCAGTGGGGAGTGCTCTTTTTAATTTATTTGTAGATTTGTAAATATGTTGTGTGCTACATTTCGCAGTATAGGTATCTAGTCTATACTAAATACATACTCTAACTTCACTCTTGCTCCCTTATTCTTGTTTTTTACTTCAATTTCTCTTATAAATATTACAAGCTCCTTTGCTTTAAGAACTGCCTTTTTGGGTGTGCACAGTAACCAGTACAATACCCCATGACACAACAAATAATACTAATTTTTTTTTTTTTTTAGCTCTACTCACGTGACACTGGTGAGATTTCCAAAAACACTTGTTCTCCCCAGACACCTGCAGCAGCATATACACAACAATAAGACTCAGCGCTAAATAATGTGATGGCAAAAAAGTAATTCAGTTCAAAGATATCAGTCGGTTTGAGGCATTGATATTGTGGCATGTCAGCCCATTTCATCGTGTTAAAATAATGTAAAAATATAGTTTGAAAACCAAACCTATGCAGTATTGCACACCAGTCCAATCAAAATCTTTTCACAATCAGGATTTCACCCCTATTTTTAGGATAGTGAGGCAGATAGAGATTCCCACTGCTGCCAGTCAGAGCTCTAGATATCAGGAGAGGAAAAGGGGATGGAGAAGTACTTATATTCCATGTACATACAACGCCAGGCATAATAGGATCACGATTAACCACTAGGTCACTCAGGTGCTAAGACAGTAAACGGGAAAAACAGTTGAATTAAAGTTGGTTAAGGAATATTTTGAATTTAACTTCTTAAAGGTGTGAGAATCCCAGGCCATTTCAGATCAGCATATTCTAATTTTATATAAGATAAAAAAACCCCAAAAATATAAAAGTCAAGCCCACTGGATTGCATAACTTATAAATCACTTCAAGAGAGTTGAGCGTGAAAGGTGATATGAAAGTGCAAGTTGTTAACCACCGTCGCAGCTGACTGAGCGTTTTGTTTATTCTCTAACCAGATTCTGCTTCAGGAGTCTGTACCACAACTAATTAACCATAATGCTTTATAATTGTATAAACAGAATATATAATAGATCTGTATGATATTTAATTAATTCTGCCCTTAAGGAAAGCTTTTGTAAGTCAAACCATGTGCTGTTTGAGAACTGTCTCTTTATGTTCTCGCTTATAAGGCAGGCATATTTCCCTGCCAGCAGAGCTCAGGGAACATTCTAGAAAATAATGTTCGTTAAGGCCGGCCAGATGTTTTCTTGCAGGACTGACTACTGGGAGCCCCATCTCCAAAGCTGAGGTGGTTGCAGCTGCCTCTGCTCCTTCCTTTATGCAGCCCGCAGTGAGGAAAGGGGCTTCTGTACAGAAATTTGTCTGGTTTGAAAAAAATCTAGCTCACTTGCTGTTGTCATGCAGTAGTTATTTGTTTAATCTTGGGTTTTGTCGGCCTCACTTTTCTGTATTTTTGTGTGTATTAAATTTTAGGCTCAACTCCATTATTACTACTGGACCTGCAAGACCAGAAAAAAACCCCAAACAAACATGAATATTTTGTTTCTGGATTATGACCCATAAATAAGCACAGCCCGATGTGGTTAGAGCATCACCATTCTCCCGTCTGGTGTTTGATGTGCTTGTCCTTCCCGTGAAAAGAAAAAAAAGGAGATGCAGGAGTTCAGGAGACCTGGGGGATCAGACACCTGATTTCATTAGATGGGGCTTGCTTCCTTGAAGTGACAGAACAGGCAACATCCATCTTTAAGACCCATTCAAGCAAAGGTGTGGAAGAGCCACGTCACCATCATGTGGGGACCGGAGCTTTGTGTGTCTCGGGCTGTGGCTGGTAGAGAAGTCTTGAAACACCAGGCTTAGCAGAGCTGATTCAGTCCAGTGGAAGACTCCACTAGACTGTTTTCAGAGAAAACCTGCCATTGTAAGATGCTAATCAGAGCCAGCAGCCATCCAGGCACCCCAAGATGGGAAACTCCCATCTACCTAGTACTCTGCTGATGATCTAGATGGAGATCCATTTCCAAGGACCACTGTGCCTTGGGGTGTTGGTTCACACTTTGGACACCTTCAATGTACATGATAAAAGAAGTTAGTATGAAGATAAGTTGTTTGCTGAAAGAAAGGAAGAAAAAAGAAAGAGTGAGGAAAGAGCAGAAGCCTCCTTGAGCTAGCCACCGCTGGGCTGAACGGGAGGCACAGGTTCACATTACACTCCTCTGGAATGATAATCACGCCCTTCCTCAAGCCTGACACACCACTGGGAGGATTATCTTTGCATGGCAGCCTAGATCCTTCTCGCTGATAAAGCTGCTGTATCTGAGAAGTATTTGGCAGAACTGTCGCCGTATACACAAACAGAGGAGCTGACTCTCCTAACCTCAGAGGCTTGGTATGGGGAGTAGTCTCTGTCAGCTCTTGTGCCCTCCAGATCAACTCTACAGATCACCTATGTAGCCTGTAGAACAAAACACACAATCTCCTTGGGGAGCTTTGAGGTGGTTTTATTAATTGGCTTCCAAACCTTCTGAGGTAACATTTTTAAGGTAACAAGCTTTTTCTTTTCCATTGCTTTCCCACCCACATCTACTTCTGAATTCAGAGCTGTCTTCTGTCCCCCTGTGAGCTAAAAAGTCACAAAAAATTTCTTTTTTCCCTCTTCTCCTTTCCAAAATTAAGCAATACAGCTGCTTCTACCCTTGCATGATCAACTGCACTTCTTACTCCTTTCCTCTATACTTCTTATGATGAGTTATCTCACATATTCTTTTTCCAAATACACTTCCTGTTTAACATTCCCTCTCACATAACAGAGATACACTGTCTGCTGGAAGAGCCAAACCTGTAACTCAGTACTATAGGAGAAGGTCTTCCCCTTGAGACATTTCATCCTGGCCTTATCATAACTGAACAATTGCATCAAAGAGTTCAATTTCTGCATGATGACACTGATTTCAGCTGTTTATTTGAATGTAGTAGTTATATCTCCACCAGCAGTGGTTCCATAACATCTCAAGCATCAGGGAAATTACGTGTGCCCACGTCTACCTGGCTGGTTAGTACAAGTTTGCACATGACAAACTTGGGAAGAATTTCTTCAAGTAATGTGTGGGCTTTTTGAAGAATCTGAAGACGTACTTCACTGGAACTGTCCTGACCTCTCAAAGAAAGAACCTCTTTCTGGGCAAATAACACATATAGATAGATTTGCCAAATAACGCTTTTCTTTCCAAGGACCCATAAATCTCAGATTACTCTTGAGAGTAATAAATGTTGCAATAATGCTGTTCTTGATTACAAGCAAGACTGTAACAGCTCTGACTGGTAGTGATTCCATAATTATGTTTGATTACAGACGTGCTCCTACTGTACCGATGCAAAGGGGTTATTTGTTGCCTTCTATCAGTCTCCTGGATTCCACTGGAGACCAAGAGCACGCTGTGCCAACATACACAGCTTACTCAGCTGCCTTCCTCAGAGCTTTGTCACTAAAGCGTAGCATTTAATAGCAGGACCTGTGACAGTCGGGCGGGCAAAACCTTTTATGGAACTGTAATTAAAACACTATGTAACTACACCAGTGATGGCCACTTTCTAAGCAGATCCTGAATTTCAACAACTCTTGAAGGCTCAATCTTGCAAATAAAGTTTTGCTTCACAGTGCAGGGGCTAAAGTTACTCATGCCTTTACTATATTACCATTACAGCAAGAACCAAAATGACGACGAGAAATAAAGAAAAACTATATCCGTAACATTGTCCATGCTTTCTACTACTACAGAACTTAAAAAAGGAAAAGCTCCATCAAGTCAAGTAGCCCTTCCTCTGTCAGTGAACAACAACAAAAAAAATCATGCCTTACAATTTATTCTCCAGCGTTTTGTTTATTTGGTATTAAATGACTCATGGAATAAGGTTTCCACCTCTCCCCATGGGAGATTATCCCAGCTGCTGAGACCTACTAGCAGTTCCCTTTCCTTTGTCTCTCTTTTAATGATGTCTAAGTTTTGCTTTCTATTTTAGTTTGGGATGTAAAAGCTACAAAGGAAATTCACATCCCCAAACCTGCTTTTAAGTGCAATTAAAGCCATGACGTGAACCCACAAACCCAAGGAAACACGCAGTTAAAACAGAAACGCATCATATATTTCACTTAAATACCGTGCCACCTGAACGGTACACTTTCAAGCTAACTGCACACCTCCTTGCTTTTACAGGTTTGTTCCTTAATGTTATGTAAATGCACTTTTATTGTATGCAAATTAGCATTAGGCTAACTGTTAAAGCCTGTTTTATAGCTGTCACACCAACAAACCACATTTATCAGTAAATATTTGTTCTACAGGCAAGTATATTACCTGCCTGGAAATAATAATAATTTCCAGCATTTCGTCTCAGTGCTGTGACTCTGCTCTGGCCCCATAACCTGCTGTATGCACAAAAGCTCTCAAAATGGAACATCCTTATTAAGAGTACGTCGCTTATGGAGTAGCAAACCCTAAAATTCTTTAAACAGTGTGGCTCTCTAATACATTTTATTCTTATTCTTCTTACCAGGCTGCAAAATCTATTTAACAAGAGAATATTCTCCTGCTTTGAAGATGTAGAGACAGCGTGTTTACTTCCCAGTAGTGGTTGTGGAGTCCACTGTGTCACTCAACAGCATCCCATTTGGCTGGTAAAGGAATAGTGGTGACAAGCTCCAAATAAAGTTCGGTGCTGTTTGTTGTGCCTAGGAAGAAAGATGGTGGTGAACAAGGCTTTATTTGTGAGAAAAAGTAAAGTAGGATGGATAGACACGTGGAAGAAATCCAGAGAAGAACTCTCTGAAACGGAGGTTGGAGTTCAAACCCTCAGATTTGCCTTTTAAATCAGTATTGTCGAAATGTACCCTTGTTAACACCAGCACAAACCCGCCAGCTAGGCACTGGCAGGGGCATTCACGGTTAATGCAGTTCAAAAAGAACAACAAAAAAACAGATATAGACCAAATCAAGAAATCTTAATGGAAAGATGTCAGGGACTCTACTATCAGACACTTACAACTGTTTTAATGGATCATAATGGCTTTAAATCTACCTCGTTAAGGGGACGCTGCTCATTTAAAAAGTAAAATGCCATATAAATCAAAGTACTATACAGCACATTTGTGCTTTCCTAATATCCTTAGCAAGGTAACTGCTCACATGAAATGGTGCCCTTCCTTTCATTTATTATATTTGGTATGATTAGTAATAAATGTAACAATATAAATATATTCCAACTGCTACTGGTATTTGCTTACTGTTTCCGTTCAAGGTACTGTTGCTGTACATACTTAACATAGAGTACCTAAGATACCCTGAAACCATAATACGTTTCCTCACAAATGGTTTTATGATGTAGCATGAGATGGTGCCCTTCCTTTCATTTATTATATTTGGTATGATTAGTAATAAATGTAACAATATAAATATATTCCAACTGCTACTGGTATTTGCTTACTGTTTCCGTTCAAGGTACTGTTGCTGTACATACTTAACATAGAGTACCTAAGATACCCTGAAACCATAATACGTTTCCTCACAAATGGTTTTATGATGTAGCATGAGGGTGTTTTATAAATACAAAGAATTATTTTTATGATGTCCTTGCAAAATGAAGTGTTGCATTTTTTAGCTATTATTATTGATATTTTACAGATAAGACACTGGCAAGAGAAATTAAGGTAAAAATGCTGGAAGTGTCCATTACTTTTTGACACCTCAGGTTATCACAATACTTAGCATTTCACACTGTTTCATTAATTTAATGCACCGTATCAATCAGCTTCACTTTGGTGTTCAGCAACCCCACAAATTTGGCTTCAAGTGTCCTCATACCGATCACCTAGAAATGGAATAAAGGGAAAACAAACCTGCAAAAGCCCTCAGCTGCTCCTGTGAAAGGACTTGGGCTTAGTCCCAGCTGTGCCAATTGGATTTTTTTTCCCAGATGATGAACTGGGGAATGGAGATGGAGATGGTGATCAAGTCAAGTGACTGAAGTCGAAACAGTAACGTAGGGCAGGGTTGGAGGCTGGAGAAACTCAGCTTCTCACAGGGTACGGTCTGACACGGTTGACTTGTTAGCTAAAGGAAAGTGTTGAATGGAATTACCTGTGCCAACGGATAGAAAAAAAACCCTTCAGACTGAATGAGGAGCCTGGAAAGAAGAAGGATTGGTGATTTTAGCTGAGAGTTGAATGTTTGCCTTTACGTTAAACCAAATGCCTAAGGAATACATAATTCAAAAGTCCCAAGTGGTTGGCCTATTTTCCTGAAGAAGAGAAGAGGATGTAGCAGCAGGTCTGATTCCAGATGAGATATGGATAGAAAAAAACCCCTTCAGACTGAATGAGGAGCCTGGAAAGAAGAAGGATTGGTGATTTTAGCTGAGAGTTGAATGTTTGCCTTTACGTTAAACCAAATGCCTAAGGAATACATAATTCAAAAGTCCCAAGTGGTTGGCCTATTTTCCTGAAGAAGAGAAGAGGATGTAGCAGCAGGTCTGATTCCAGATGAGATAAGATTTTGTTATAACAAAAGTAATGGTTAATGGGCAGGTTCTGGTTTAAGTGAGTTATTCAGTATCACAAAAAAGCTTCTGGCAGACAGGAAAAAAAGACAATTATCCAAAATGCTATTCAATTTTCTTAAGGGAAAATCTTACGGTTCTTATTCTGTAGTTTCCTGGCTTGTTCATTATGCAGCCCTTACTCAAAGCGACAATCCTGTGCACTGAATGAAATATAGTAACAAGTAGCATTTGACTAAAAAGACAGCACTATAATACCTTTCTGCTGAAATTTGATGCTAAACTTAATTCTGAAATTTTCCAGTTTGTGAGTAGTCACAAATCCTAATTTGACCTAGTATAAATACTGTTCGACTCCATAGGTCTAACATTCCTTTACTTAATGCCTTTTTCCCAACTCCAGGAAAACAAAGACATGAGAAAAGGAAATCTAACACTTGACCACATGTTTGGCCCTAAACTGGATGATCAGCAATGTGAAGGTAAGTCCTCAGTAGTGGGTTTCCTTTTGTTGTTGGAAGGTAGCTTGAGCATGTAGAGACTTGAAAGTCATCATGAGTTGGAAGTGCTGCAAGTGGCACTGAATGGGGAGACAGTTTTGCTTGCCTCTACCTGCCCCATTTTGCTCCTGCTCTCCTTTATTCTCTGTGCCTGAACCATGGCCCTCCTACCCCATTCCCAAATACTTACTTTCTTTTTTAGATTTTTTTTTAATGTCTTGTCCCTTTTCTCACTCCTTTGCATTTCACCCAGACTTCTCAACTCCAACCTCCTCCTTGGTGAGTGTCAACAAAACCAGCAGTGGGGATAATGACTTTGCATCAGCAGCCCTGGAGAATTCAAGGGCACAATTGCAAGGTAAGTCCCAAGAAGCCTGTGGACAGAGAGTGCTCAGCTGATCTGAGGCGATCATATCTGTGCCATCGGACATTTTGGAGCTGTGAGAAGATGGAGCGTGCTTGACAAAGGCAGTGTCCAGCTGTCAAAAAACCTTGTAGTAAAAAATTCCATGTATTTTTTTTTTCCCATGGCTGACTTGTTCTAGCTAGAACTTTTTTTAAAGGCAAAACAGGCCAAAAACTAAACCAATACCCCCACAGCTTGAGATAGGCATTTTCTAGGAAAATTTGCAACTCCTGCTTCAGCAGAGCTACTCAGCGGCAGAAAGCAGCATTTCACACAGAGGCCCTAATTACAGGTGGCACTTCCGTCCCTGCCTAGGGGTGCTGCAAGTGCACAGTGGCAAGCTTATTTTACACCCAGTTTTATCATTTGAGAGCTGCACCTTGGGTTGTTTGGGGTTGTTCTAGTCTTGGGCCGCAGCTAATGCTTTCCGGTCGTCTCTTCCAGAATATTGCTGGGATGTAAGTACTTCATCTTGTCACTTCTCTCTTCCCAAATGTAATATTCCGAGTTGTATATTCATTACAAACAAGTGAAATACAGGGAATGGATCCAAAGATACACAAAAGTAAATGCACCCTTTCTCATCACCATTTTGTGTTAGGTGCTGTGTGAAAACCTCGGAGACAGTCAGAAAGGACTGGTTTCTAAGTGGAATGGGCAAAGGGCAGCGAAGAAAACATAGCCAGAAGGAGATAAGAGAGAAATAAAAATAGTGAAACAAGCAGGTAGATACACTGGGAGCAGAGTATTGATGGTCTTACACTCAGGTAAGTGCCTAGAAACAAAAGATATGTCCAGATTTGAAGAGTTTTTCCTCTCTAAAATCTTCAAGTAGGAACAAACTAAGGATTAGGATTGCACCATGTCTAGTGACTGCCTAAACCTTCTCGGTTTCCATGGCTCATGGCACTCAAGTAAACCTGTTTCTGCCCCTGAGAGATGAACCCATTAGTAATTGATAATAGTAGGAGAGATGTGTGTAGCTTTGCTCCACACTTGCCTGTCATTGCCCCACTCCTTGAGTTCAGTCCCTTGCTCCCACGCTCTTGCTGTGATGTGTAATTGCCACTGCTTTCAGGGTGCCTCTCCCAGAAGCTGTGCTAAGGACGCCCGTGTCTCAAAAAGGATTTAAGTTTCAGAAATACCCATTACCTCCAGCGTAAACTGCCTTAAGCACATGCCATCTGACAAGGTAGTTTCTTAAAATGGAAATGAGAAGCAAGAAACGCTTCTTACGTGGCTTTTGAAAAGTTGTCTCAAGGTATTTAAGGCAATGGGTTTTTGAAAGATAGGCTTCACTTCTGCTGTTACAGCTTCTGCTGAATATTACAGGGCAATGGTATTCCCTGAGGGAAGTACTCTGAAACCTAGACCAAAAACAGAATGAAAAATTCAGCAGTTGGCATACCACTTTAAAATAAGGAAGAATACTTTCTTCATCTCTTCTGAAACCACCGTTTCCTGGGCACATGGCGCCGTGTTGTTATGTATGCTAATTCTAGTTAAGAAAGGGATGAAGATGGAAATAACTTCTGGGGAGCGAAGTCTCCCCTGTACAGCTGTTTATGTGTCTGGTAACAGCTTGACTGGAAGCGGCCCCAGTGGATCTTTTCTTCGTTGCTTGCTTTGAAGGCTATGCAGGTGATGTGTCGGTTCAGTTCGCACTGTAAGGTCACGGCACGGTCCTCAGTTTGTTTGGAAAGGAAGACTTGCTACCGATATTGTACACTGCCGTGTCCTATGGGCTGGGGGGTTGTTTTTGTTTTGGCGCTTGTGGGATTTTCCATGTGTCACATGTTTACCTTGTCTTTATGCATCTATTCTTCCTATTCAAATATCTCACTTGTTTTGATGGGGAAGAATGTGATGGAAGTATTTGCAGGGATTGTAGAATAGTGTCTAAACAGATAAATTCAAGAGTTATACTAGTTCATCTTCATTTTAATCTGATGTAACCCTGAGCACTGGCAATAGCTGCAACGTATCAGCTATTGTTCTAGTCAAAGATGCACCTTTTCTCTCAGCTGACACCAAAGGATTTTGGTCTGTAAGACATTACTGTATCAGCAATGTTATCTGACAAAGTTACAGATATAGGAAAATGTGCTTACTATTTAAAACACTACTGATATTAGTGTGGGCAGTCTACTTCTACAGGTGAATGCTTTCCAGCCATTTTGATCCCAGTGCAGTGAAGCAGAAAAAATAAACTAGATAGACTTCATAAGCTGTGATTAAGCACAGTGCAAAATCCTTGGGGGAAAAGTCTCTACACCACAGTTATACAAACAAATTTGGCTCATGCTAGCAGAAAAAAAAATGACCGAACTAATGGAAAAAATACATGGTTGCTGATTTTTCTTAAAATTAATTTATACAAGTGGCTTTGTTGCCCGAGCACATGTTCATGTGGATGTGAGGTGTATTATTCCAACCCTTTCTGTAACATAACCGCGGTGACTGCATCACATGGTGCTAGTGCAAACAAAGTCTCGTTAACAGCCCATGAATAGATGCATTTTCCTGGAATACAGTTTCTCATTGGGACTATCGACTGGTTCCTGGGCTACCAGGGGATAAGGATAGGCATGGACAGCGTCGGAAGTATAGAGTAAGTGTAGAAACCTGCAGAGTGCTACAAGACAATTATAAGTGTTTATCGTATCATCAAAAACAGTACAAGGGATATAGTTAATTTGGTGACACTTTTGCTTGATTACTGATTGACTTGAAGGCAGTATCTTATATAGCAGAATATAGCTTGTTAAACACCAACCATTCTACTTTTGTCCATATTCTCTGTCCTTTTTGTTCTCTTAAAGCCTGCACTTTGAATCTGAGAGGCCATCACACTGAGCTGGCTTCCTCCACAAAGCAAGACTCACTGCATTTTTCTTTCACTTCCATTAGCATCCTGTTCGCATCAGATCCAACATAAACACCGCTCTCTTGATGGACTCAGCTCAACTTATCTTTCTGATCTTATAGCCATTTATTTTCTTAGCTATTAAGCTACTCATCTTAATCTTTACTTTCCTTCTGTCCCAGTCTCATGTTATCAATTCATCTAGTGGGAGCTCTTTCTCCTAGAACAAAAGCACTTTTCTTAGTTATCACTGTAAAACTTATTTTCCTCTTGACATTCTCTGAAAAGTGCTTTTGGACACACATTAGGAAAAAATTCATATGAATTCCATATATATGAAATGATGAAACTACACTTAATTAGAAGAACATCTTGATCTTTTAGCAAAAGGAAAATTACCGTAAAGGCTTGACAGTCACATACGATGGATGTGAATAAACTTCGTTGCAGGTAGTTTTGGCTCTGCTTCTGAGCCTTCCCTGCATGGGAGCGGAGGAAGTGGGTTGGAAGCAGAGTCTTCTGGGATTAGGGGTAGTGCAAGGCTTGGGTCAGAGTACCTGCTCTCTTCAGTTAGTGTTAAGTCAGCATCTTTGCAAAGTCAACTTTAAACTCAAGAGTGCATCTCGGTACCTTACTGAACAGGCCCCCCGGGGGCTGCCGTCCTTCCTTTCTACCCATTGCCAATACAGCCCGCCACTCCCAATTTACACAGCCCCGCGGGCTCGGACATCCCACCGCAGCGTCTCCTGGAAGCCCCCCCGGCCGGGCACCCCCCGCGCCCGGCCTTGCCGGCAGGCGGCACGGAACCAGCGGAGGAGGCCATCTTTACCGGCCGCTTGCGCACCCCCGCGCTGGGCGGCCCGGGCGGAGGCAGCTTTGCGGGGACAAATCGCCCGCTGCCCTGAGGGAAAAGCTTGATGAGCACAGCGGCCCAGGCCGGCCAGGCCGCCTCCGACGGCTCCGAACGCCAACGACCGGGCCGCGGGACGGCTC
>NW_008796063.1:2289490-2355851 GCF_000699145.1 Aptenodytes forsteri
TTTGTGCAGCAGAGGGACGAGTCTAAAATTAACCCGCATCCCTGTCTACAGGTGTAATTATTTAGTACGGGTTGTTAATGGGTTAGATTTATATCTGGGGTGTCACAACCCGGTTCTTAAGTGTGTGTGAAAACCAAGCCTCAAACGCCCTTCCTTTCTGCAAGCTCGGTTTCTTAAAGGCTTGCATTTTTGTAACATCTTAGCTTGAAATATGTAATGTTTTCAAGCACAAACTCCAAAACAGAAAGGAAATTCCCATATTGAGATGCTTACAAACAAGTAACACAGTCTGCCTCCTTGTGATATTTAATATTGAATCATTGAGACTGTAAAAAAAACCAAAACCAAAAAAAAAAAAACCCAAAAACCCCACAACGTAGCCAAAATAGGCCTGTAAAGTTTAAAATGTAAAATTGATTCCCAGCAAGTCCAACTTAACCTGCGTCAGGTTGTCTGTTAAATTATTGAATGTGTTAAAGTGGCAGTGGCCATCTTACCTCCCTCCCTCCCCCCCCCTTCCCCCATCACTTTAGCAGTTGAATGAATTGGACTAAATGCACTTTCTATGTTATCCTGCTGTAGTTATCAGGTACCGCACATCATCTCTTTCTGGGAACGTTTTATGTGGTTCAATACCCCGTGCTTGTTCTGTCCCTCAAGTCTTACCGTGTTTAATTTCTGTGGCAAATTGTGGTCTGTGTTGGTTGCCAACGTGTTTTGTAGCAGTGGAATCTGTTACCTTCTTCCCCACTCCCCCCTTTCAGTTTTAATGTGTAGTAAAACCTTACAATCTGTAGTATTTGTAACTTCGGCAAATCTGTCATCAGAACGGTCCTAGGACCTGGGCAACATTTTGCAAATGAGCAAAATGTCACTGCCAGTTACACATGGAGTTAATTTACCTTACACGTTATTTGTGCTTATGCAGATGACCAAATTTGTTGTATTACAATCTGAACAGAGATACTTCGTAACTTATTTCTCAAAAAGATCATCTATTTATGCAGAAGTTTTTGCATGCTTGAAAATGGAACTGGGCTTCAGTGGTTTTGCTTCATTCAAGCTCTATTTAAAATTTCAAAGATCATATTTTTCCCACTGTATGAAATACTAAATGTAGACTTCATTTTTTCCTCCTTCTTTAACCTTTGGAAAATGCTATGGGAAACTAGGCAAAACAAAAAAAAATCGGTGCATATGAATAGTGATGGTGCTGATGATGAATACTGTAAATTATTTAATTATGGGAGCCCGGAGGAAAACATTGTAGTGGTGCAGTGTATAAAGGTCTGTGCTTAAGGTGTATGGAAAAGGGAGGAACGTGGGCAGTACCTGCAAGCAAGGAAAAATACTGCAAAGCTGTGAAGTATTTCATTATTATGTATGAATTTTTTGTTGGAGGGGAAATTTTAATTTTAGAAAGTGGTTTCAGTCGTCTTCATCTGTGGGCTATTTTAGCCTTAATAAATCAGACTATAAATTAGTACTGAATGACTTTTCCGTCATTAAACTTGTTTGAGCTTGCCTCACAGTGAACCGCATTAGCAGCATACGCGGCTTGATTCGGTTTAATGAGTGCAATGTATAAAAATCATAAATGGTCCGTCAAGAAATGCACCCTGTAATCTGTATGCGCTGCAAGGAATTTGTTCCCCCTCCTCCAGGTCAAGCCAGCTGCTGCTGCAGAAGCTGACATCCTCTAGCAAATCCTGAATGAATGAATGAAAACAACGTGATCGCCCTAATAATGACCACAATTGCACACGTCAACAGCTTTATTTTACCGAAATACAGGCACCATTTTCTAGCAGGCGAGGGTAATAAGATACCCTATTTCTTCGGTCTTGCAAATGAAAAAAGGTTACCAGAAAAACCCCCCAAAACCTAGAGCTGCTTTCACACAATTTGGGATATAGTTGCATGCCATGGGGCAGGATTTTGTCTTTGTTTCCCTGCTTGTTCTCAGCATTTTAGTACATGATGTATGGATGCTAAAAACGATGTTTGTGGTCTATACGGTGATAGTACTATATAGAAAATTGATTGCTGAACCGGAGGACTGCTGCAGTAATAATGGAGGACTTGGGGGGGGGGGGGGGGGGGGGGGGGATTTTTTTTTTTCAAAAACGGAAATTCAAACATGGACCATCTTGCTGCGGCTTGTTAAACAATGTGCTACTCCAGCTATTTATAGTTGTTATCAGTATGCAAGTCTTGGGGAAGCGACTTGATTAAGTTTTTTTGTTAGTTTTTCAAAACCATTTCCCACTGCTGTAAAATGCGAGCTTAGGCTCTATGTATAATCCTGTTGTTTTCCTCACCAGTGCAGGAGATCTGTTTGTCTTTGGCTCTGCAGTCTGACTTGGATTGTTTCATGAATGTGCTGGAGACTGCTTACGATTCTGATGGATAGATGTTTTTCTCTTCTTAAGACACCTGCCCCTTCCCCACCTCCTTTCAGCCTTTTCCAGTATAGATTCCTTGAATTGGCTATCCTACTAAGCTATTTTGTTGTGGATATTTTAGTGATTTGCCAGAGGTTCTTTTTTTAAAGGAGATTTCTGTGAAAACACTCTGGCTTTGAGCCTCTACAGGTCAGAGCAACTACCATTGCAGGCATTGACATCACTACTACATGAATGAAAGCAGCATGCTCTGTTTCTTCTCCCATCATCATCTTTTCTTTCCCTTCTTTCTAGGATGCTGTAAATGTTTTTGTTCTGCAGCAAAACCATGTGTGTTTAGAACTGAAACTTTAAGAATTTGATGATATTTTATTTAAGCAAATTTGGGGATTTGTAGTTCTTAGGAAAGCATCGATGCCAGTGTTTATATTTGGTTAGTATTGATACTGAATGGATGAGAAATCATGAATGCTATGTACTAATTTCAAGGTGCTAAAAAAGGAAAAAAGAGGGGGGGGAAAAACTCTGATATTGTAGGATAAACCTGCAATGTATGAGTCTACTCCTTTCCTCTTTTCTTAAACATGTTTATTCCTTACTAGTAGATACGTTTTTATAGCCTGTATTCACGTTCTAGAGAGTTGGCAATGTAAAAAGTGTCTGGCTGAATGTAACAACACATAGTTTTCTTAGAGGGAATATATCTGACACATCTCTGATCGCATAAATTTAACGCCAACAGAATGTGAGGCTGTGTGGTTTATGACAAAGGACATTTCAATAATAATGCAAAAAAATCCCTTGAACTGGTCAAACAAAATGTATTACTTGCTTGTGAACACTTACGTCTTACAGAAAAAAAGCAAGTTGTTTTCTTTCTTGCCTTACCTGGATAAAATCAGTAGTTTCTGTTATTATGTAAAGTAGCTTGTATAAATATAAGAGAGTGGGTTTCCTGTTCAGTTTGTTTTTTCACATGGTGTGTGATGTTTTGTATACAAGGAGGGTGTAAATGACTTCTGTATGATTCAAGCTCAATATCGCTTTCATCAAATGCTTTGATTTGTTTAGTGTTGACTCTGGTGGTACTGTAATAATATGCTTCATATTTTTCTAACTTTTACTTACATAGTTTATATTATAAACTTTTTAGTGTTGACTGGTGGTACTGTAATAATATGCTTCATATTTTTCTAACTTTTACTTACATAGTTTATATTATAAACTCCATATCAAATTTTGGAGGCAAAGATTAGTTTTAAGGACATCTGAAAAATACTGTCATCTCATCGGTTGTTAAGGGTTCCCAATATCTTTTACTTCCCAAAATAACTCCTGAAGTGTCGCCAACATTAGTAAGAGAAAGGAATTTAAAAAGATGCAAAACAACTGCATAACCCAGTTCTGAGTAATAAGTATGTATATCTGCTGTTATGCTAGTAGATAAAAGCCTAGTGTAGTGAGGAGTGGAGTAAGAGAGACAGTATTGCCGATCTCTAGACTTGTAAGGAATATCAGTATTTAAAAAAACAAAATTCAGACTTCAAAAGGCAGAACTATTTTAATATCCTGGATTCAAGCCATCCAATATTTTGGCATCATAAGCATTTATACCAGAGATCAAGAAGATCTTTCCTTTATTTCTAACAAATGTAGGTAAGGAAGTAATTTTTGTGACGCTTCCTATTTCCTGATGCCTGAATAATAGCAGTATTCCCATAATTGTATGGCAAAAACAGTTTTGCTCCAGCTTTGTCCCTCTCTCTTCCCAAAATAGCTTTCATTGGAGTATAATATGGTGAAATAAAAGACACTGGCTAAATCTGAACCAGTTGTCTTGAACTCAAAGGCTTTTTAGTTACATGTTTTAACATTATAACTTTAAATGAGAATAGTATATTAGATGTCCGTAATAAATAAGTTTCATAAGACAAATTAATTTAGCTTCTTTCAGGTGTTAAAACAACTGCAGGAAAGAAAAATAGAAAGGTATTTTCTCCATTGAACTTGAGTGATATTGTAGCAAGGCATTAGCTATTAAGAAAGCACACCCCTGCCCCATGGAAAAAATAACTTATAAAGTATATATCTATTTTAAATGACTACCTGACCTTTAATTCTTACTCTTTGGATGTAAGCATTAGTGTGTTACATATGGCCAAACTGAAGTTTCTTGCCAACATCCATGCATAGTAAAACAGTGGCTAATAGTAAAATTTGTTTTCTGAAATTCACGGTTCCTGTTTTTTGTCCTTTTCTTTCCCATGGTGGTGGGGTGAATGGAGGTTCTTAGAATGTATCTTAAAATGCAGGGAGGGTAGATCAAAGGACTGTATCTTAGAATCTTACAAAAAAGTCAGTGTTTGCCAAGTATAGGCTGACACATAATGAGTTGTTGAGCTTTGCTGTATTGCTAAAATTCGCAGTGGAAAGCTAGTTATTTTTAAAATGGGGTTTATGCTACTACTCTAGATATCATCATGAAGAAAAAAAGATAACTGATGCAATAATTCTGAAATGTCGGTTTGACCTAGACTTGAAAGCAATAGTTGTAATAATGCAAAACCTATTGGAAATAAAGTATATGCTCCTCAGTGTTTCAGTTTAAGTTAATATTTGAAATACTTCCTTTATGGGACTTCATCAGTTGAGTAATTATCTTCATCTGAAGAAGGTAATAGGTTTTTTCCACAGTGAAAAATGAAAGTTCTGTTTCAATCGGTTGGCAATATCGTCAGTAGAGAAAAGCATTGCCAACACTTGACACAATGGTTAGTTCTCCATGCATATGTTCACGAAAAGTTGTTAATATAGTGGGGTTTAAACATCCACTAGCATTTTTTGGTAAGTATCAGTTATTGATGGAAAAAAAGGACCCTGTAGTAAAGATACATAACTGGAAAATTTGGCTTAAGACTTGAGATAGTTAACTGCATTAATGATCATCTTGCTTTAATGTTAGTATTTAAATGCATTGAGCTCGCTCTCGTTCAGTGCTGCCTCCCATGTAAACCTGTAGTGCCTAAACAGTGGCTTAAGGCATTTTCAGGCAAGTAAAATATTTACGTCTCTTCATTAGAAGGGATACATCCACAGCAACTTGTCAGCCTGAGATTATCCCCTTTTCCTTCGTGTCACTATTTTTAAGGTGTGGGCAATTGCAAAATGAAGAGAATTGGAGATTAGAGTGAAGGAAAATGGGTGTTTGTACTTAATAATCTAATTCTTACATTTTGAATGTGTATTTACTTCTTCCCAAAAATTAGCTTGTTCTTCAGTTATGCTTTAATTTTTCCCCTCCTGATTTGACTCTCAAGTTCACCACCACTAATTTGTATTATGACTTTTTTTGAACCAGAAATTAAATCCTAAAGCTTGGAAATAGCTGATGGGTATTGAAAGGGGTCGCAATTTGAGACTTCTGCAGTATGGATACCACACAGAGTATCATTATACAGTGTGTAATATCAATCCTTTTGAATGGTGAGTCAGTCTGTCCAACTCTTATTTTTCCAAAGCTAGGATCTCATCCATGGAAACACCCGTGGTTGAAACTGAAATACATGCTCTCTCGGGAACCCTTTCCTGCTCTCTCAGCTGTGTGAATATGGACTTAGGACCAGAGCTGTTCCCTTACATGGTCCCCTTGGATTGTCTGGTGATGACTCTGCTCAGACTACGTCTTCTGCTGCTAGTAAGGCAGAAGAGGGCATGTAGCTACTGGAAGCTTATATTGGGGAAGGAAACCCAGCCAGGCCCAGTGGGGCCATGCTGGGGAGTGCCCTCAGCTTGCTGTCTCTGGCCTTGTAATACTGCCTCTGCAGCTTCCCTGCTCCTTTGGTATCTGCACCACTTCTTATTAGCTGCTGCTGTATCCTACCAAACTATTGACCACCACCCTGTTAAAAACAGATTAGCTTTCTCTGACAGGGGTGTCTACACTCAAGCAATAGCTGTTCTCTGCACAAACAATTTGTAAATAGGGATAACCTCACCAGTTGGCACTGGGACAATGGAAGATGGTTTTGATGGAAAGTTTTCATTTTTTGTAGTAGTAGATCTCTTAATTAGCTTTCCATATCAGATATTGCTGCTTTGGAGATAATACATACTTCCCAGTAGGTCGTAAAATGTTACGAGCTTGGGTTTTGAAACCTTAATGCAAGATACTGTATTGGTTAGACCTTCCTATTTAGTGTTGCATGTGTCCTAACAATAAACGATGACACAGATGTTGGTGTTTATAAGGATTTAACTTTCACTGCTGCTAGTCTTAAATTGAGTAGCTGTTTGCAATGGATATTCTCTGAATCAAATACAAATGAGTGATTAACAACACTGGTTCTTATATGCCACTTGTTTTGCACAACCTGAAACTAGTTTTACCCAAACTACACATTTTGTTTCCTCCATAGGAAGAATGTGTCTCGTATGTTGCTCTTAAGAGTGGTGACTAAAAACAGTACAATAGCAGTCCGTCATGGTTCTTGAATAATCTAAAATCCACTGTAGAATATTTTCTTCTCACTCTGCCTTGAGAGTGAACTGGAATAATAATTTAAGTGTCCCATTCCTTGAACAGTGCGAAGTCACCTGTTTGAACAAGGTTAGCTTCATCCTCCTTTCTTATGCTCTCACCACCAGGCATTAAGCAAGGAGATTAGCTGTAGACACACTTCTGAATTTCAGGAATTAACACCCATATTTAACTGGCTTGACTGGTTATTGCAAGATCACTGGCGTTCATACTACAAACTTGAAACTAATTTCTGTAGCTATATTAATTTTAATATTATTTTAGTAACTGTAACCACTCGGTTGTGAACCGATGAAATGTATGGCAAAATAGGTATTGTTAAACCGTGAGCCTTTTAATCTCTGGTGTTTTGGTGTACAGTGCCTATTCTGGAGTTCTGATAGAAATACTTTGTGAAGGTTGGCTGGCTGGATTACCTGTATATCTACGTTTTTTAAAAAGGCTTCATGGTTAGAAAAACCTAAACATTTTAATATAGGTGCTTAGGCTGCAGTACTAAAAAAAAAAATCAAAACTCTAATAATTTGTTAGCATCTGTCAGCATTTGGAAACCAAACTGTGATTTGGAAATAATGCGTTCTTACCAGAAAACAAATTCTGGTTACTCAATGCTCGATCACTAGCTAATTGTATTAATCCTAGTCTGCAAAAATTAGCCCATGAATACAAAGCCCACTTCTTCAAAGTATGGCATGCAGTCAGCCACTGGCTATTTGGGAGCAGATTACCTAAGTGCAGATATAAATGCCTAGGCCTGTGAACATACGGCTTCCAAGGATAACGGTACAGTTGCGTTCATTAGATGAAGCATTGTACACATGCTGGATCAGAGATGTTGCTGGATAAACCTTGAAAATTTTGCACTGTGTTCCCAGAACTTGGGCCACTGACACACACCGTGGAGGAGCCAGGGAGCAGCTCTACAAGACGCGTGGGTCTCTGTAGGTATTTAACATGGTCTCGCTACCGCTCCTTCCGCACATCATGGCAGAGGTTACTAGGCCAGTAGGACTAGAAGATGCTGATGATTATAGCAGGTACCGGTGTGGTGCGGTCTGTGCTCTGGAAGGGTTTGGTGAGTGCAGTTCTCACAGAGTCAGCTTAAGTTCAGCGCCACATGTCAGCTAATCAGTCTTACTGGAGTCTGGAGCGCTGGAAAGTACGTTGCAAAACCCAAGTGGCTTTGCAGTGTTGACTCTGTGCTGTTAGGTGTTACACCTCCGTATCTAGTATGTCATGTATAATTCAAAATCTTTGTTATACATGATATCTTAATTTTCTGTTATTCAAAGTAATGGAGAGTTGACTCGCGCTCATATCTATTATGTCATGTATAATTCACAATCTTTGTTATACATGATATCTTAATTTTCTGTTATTCAAAGTAATGGAGAGTTGACTCGCTCACTAAAAATTAAACCCAGATTTATGCTGAGTGTCCCGGAACAGACTTTGAACAGTGTGACTCTAAAAATATCAGCTAACTGCTGAAGAATGCAGAATAAGACTTAGGTTTACACAGTAGCTGGGAAGCTGCCAGGTTAAAGGAGAAGCTGTCTTCGCAGAAGTAAATTTCAGTTAAGGTCTTCAAATTTTCATTCTTAACCGATAGCTGTGTTTACTTAATTGTGGCAATTGATAGTGGAATAGCCTTGCACATCCTTTCTCTCATACTCTGATTTCTCTGGTATTTAACCTTCAGTGGTTCCTTTGTTGTACCTGATACCCTGCCCTGAATAATCATCTTTGCAGTGTTTTCTTCCCCCACAAAGAAACCATAAAATACATTTGAAATACTTGATGTTCTTTTCAAGGGGAACAAGAAAAAGTCCTAATCTGATAGAGAAAAATTTCTCATGGGCAAAAAACGTAATTAACTCATGCATGTTCAAAAGTAACGTGTATTTGAGAAACGTCCATGTAAGAAATGACTGGAGACACATACTCAACTTGGGAAGTTGTCCACACTGAAGATCCAGATAACCTTTGAGCATTACTGTAGAAACAGAGACTCATGCTTTCAAACCAAGTTGTGTATTGAAGTATGCAGCCCATATATTGTTTAAAATACTAATCTTGAGAAACTGTTGTATACATCTACCTTAATTTCTTCCAAAGAAGGAACTAGCCTATTAAGATTATTGGAGTCTCATGATTTTTAGTGGTGTGTGTACCTTTAATACAAAGTTGGAGGATGCAGGGAGATCTTTGGATTGCAAGAATTATAGCAGAAACTCAGTTTGGCCGCATTGAAGATAGGAATTACCAAGTCTGACAACTCAAATTCTGGGAGAAGCGGAAGAAATGGGTGTGCTGGCACTGTATATACAATAAGTGTGAGATGTTTTCTACAGCTAGGCCTTTTTTAATCATGCAAATTCACAGGCATATACAGCAAAACAAAAAATCCTACATAGAGGTATGTCTGAAAATTCATAAATCTGGAGTAAAGTTTCAGATTTCAGAAGGAAATAGTTTGAAAATTTGGCTAAACAGGGTTGCTCTGACTTGAATATGGAGAGAATCTGTTTTAAAAAACGTTAACACTATTGGAATCTTTCAAACATCAGAAAAACTCAAGGATGTGATCGGATTGCATGGATACTTACCTCAAAAAGGCCACTAGGAATAAGCAGAGAGCCTGCAAGAAACAGCAGGAAGAACTGAGAAAAGAATGTCACATTATCAATCAAAAAGTTAATCTTAACTGAGAATTGTTAAAACCCGAACAGACTTGGACTTTGCATGCTTTAAGACAGACAATAGAAACATGCAAATAGAAAAATAAGGAAAAAGTAGTTGCAGCTGTTCGGTACCAAGAAAAAAGAGATTAAGGATGATCTGAGATTGATTTGCTGGAATGTATGGTTTCAAAATCGACTCCAAGGAGAAGTAGCAAAAATTGTGGACGAAATAGCACAAATACTTATGCAATGCTTTGTGCTCACCAGGATGAAGTATAAGTAATCAACTTTCAATAAGGACAGTGATTTTTAGCCCAGGAAGATACAAAAAAATGAAATTTTAAGGGGGAGGGTAATTTGGAATTAGGAATTACCAAGGCTATGATAAATACAGATTGCAGATTTTAATGAAGTCAATTCAGTGATTTGTATTGCAGGATTCTAGAAAAGCCTGCTCAGAAGTTCACACTTACCTTCAACTTTCTAAGGCAATCTTCTGAATAGGAGGTAACACTGTTTGAGAATAGATACAGCAGAGAAAATGCTGATGGTTTTAAAATGTGAAAAATTTTGAGTCCAGTTCTAAAATGTAGAGATCCGTTGGTCTAACTTCAGCTATAGGTGAAACTTCAGAAGAAATTCTAAGGGATGGTGGAAAACAGTGAGACATGTTAAAGTGCAAAATGAGCTTTCCAAATTGTGTCATGCTAACCTGGTGGTTTTGATAAGAGAACTGATTTTTCTAGACGGGAAGTAGATCTTATCTGCTTAGGCAAATTTTAAAATTAGGGTAATGAAACAGTTGATGAATTTTTGGAGGTTTAATTAGTACAAAGGAAGATTATACAACAAAAGTTGAAGGACCTTGGGAATTGAAATAATAATTTTTGAAAGTGAGATTTAAAAGTAAAAATTGGAGGTTTATCTATGTGAGGTTGTACTTGAGCAGAATATCTTTTCCTCTAAGTGGGAACATGTAATTTGAAAATGCTGGAGGGTGGAGTTGGGTGATGGTGGGATCTCTAAACTGCCAACATGCAGTGACTGACAAAGTACTGGGCACAGGTCAGGTCTTGCAGAAATGAGCAACCTGCTGCATAGGGGCCTGCTGAGACATCGTCTGGGGTACTGCATGTGGTTTTGGTGCTCCGCAATTTAAGAAGGGTAAAAGCAAACTGGAGTAGACTCAGAGAAGGACTACTAGGTTAGGGGTTTTACCAGACGATGATAAAAAAAATCTACTCTGAATAAAAAGACAATTGCTTTCTCTGAATCTAAGTGAGCAGGGAAGGGGATGGAGAGTTGGGAAGGAAGAATGGTAAGTTAGTGCTAGGACATGAACAGGTGGATTGGTTTGACAATGCAAATGTTTATGTGGAAAACTATAAGAAGGCCTGAAACGCATCAGGAAAAAAAAATACATCTTCCTGGAACATTCTTCCAGTAGGGATCGTGGGGGCAAAATACTGACGTGCTGCAAGACTGAGTTTGTAATCTGTTTTTAAGTGATTATGTGTTTTGTCAGTCATAGTTGAGAACTGGGCTCCTGATTTAGGAAGTTGTTTCTAGTCCTTTGTTTCTATGACTAAACTGATAATGAAAAGGTAATTTATTTAATCAGCAAAGTTGGGCAGCCTGATTTAAGCGATCAGTTTTAATCTGGTTTTACGTTTCTATTTTTCAGTATTCTTTTCAGAAAAAATACTATTCTTGTTTAGTATAATTAGCTGTAGCTAGGAGAATGCTTTCTGTCCTTAATCATTGGTGATCATTATGATGGCATTGTATAGCCTACCGTGCATTGATTACAGTTCTTTGTGTATTTTGATTGTGAAAATGGTGAATCATGCCTTCTGATTTTTTTAAGGTCTTTTTATTCACAATTATGTCCAGCTGCATTTTGATGGGAAGTGGAATTAGATTAAAGGTGTACAAACCCCACACTTTTCTACAACATTTTGTTAAACTGTATTATCGTTATAACAAAAAAAAGTCCCTTCAGAGTCATCAAGTTTATTCAACAAAGGTGTTATTATCTTTAGTTACTGAATTAATTGCATGTGTTTATAATTTCCTTCAAGATTTTAATTATTAATACACTGGAAGAAAAAAAAAACCAGTGCTCTTTTTGGTTCCCAGTTAATTTCTCAATATTGGATAAATTTATCATTCAACAGATCTAAATTAATGAACTAAAATGAAGACAATTCTCTGTACCTGAAGAAGTGCACAACAGTTAATGGTTGGTTGTGTGTTTCAATGTGCTCTTTTTCCCAAGTACTTAGCTGCTGAGCTCCAATCAGTTTTGTTTTAACTTTTTAAACCAGAAACATTTTCGAGATACTTTATTAAATGATACTAAGTTTAGGTATTTGCATAGTGTTTAAGTTTGAAGTGATAACCTGAGAAAGAAAAATATATTCTAAAAATGTGAAATACATAAAAATCTGAAAGGCTTGGAATTAGTGTTTTACCTCTCTGGTGTCCTGTTAGAGTGAGAATGTGTAGGTTACATCTGTTGAACAAAGCGGGCTTTTGTGATATTAAATGCTTAGTCTTTTGTATACAGGTCATATACATGCCAGCAGTAATCTTTGTTAGAAGAATAACTTAGCTTTAGAAGGCTGAAACTTTCTTCCTTATAGTTTGTTTACTTTTCTTACTGAGATTAGAGCGTTCTTTCTATGCTTGATCTCCAAGGATAATGTTGATTTTAAACAGGGGAGTTTTGCTGTGAGCAAAATCTGACTTCTGAAAGATATGCGTAGTCGGCATTGTATAGGCCTACCGTGATTGATTACAGTTCTTTGTGTATTTTGATTGTGAAAATGGTGAATCATGCCTTCTGATTTTTTTAAGGTCTTTTTATTCACAATTATGTCCAGCTGCATTTTGATGGGAAGTGGAATTAGATTAAAGGTGTACAAACCCCACACTTTTCTACAACATTTTGTTAAACTGTATTATCGTTATAACAAAAAAAAGTCCCTTCAGAGTCATCAAGTTTATTCAACAAAGGTGTTATTATCTTTAGTTACTGAATTAATTGCATGTGTTTATAATTTCCTTCAAGATTTTAATTATTAATACACTGGAAGAAAAAAAAAACCAGTGCTCTTTTTGATTACCAGCCCCAGTTATTTCTCAATATTGGATAAATTTATCATTCAACAGATCTAAATTAATGAACTAAAATGAAGACAATTCTCTGTACCTGAAGAAGTGCACAACAGTTAATGGTTGGTTGTGTGTTTCAATGTGCTCTTTTTCCCAAGTACTTAGCTGCTGAGCTCCAATCAGTTTTGTTTTAACTTTTTAAACCAGAAACATTTTCTAGATATTTTATTAAATGATACTAAGTTTAGGTATTTGCATAGTGTTTAAGTTTGAAGTGATAACCTGAGAAAGAAAAATATATTCTAAAAATGTGAAATACATAAAAATCTGAAAGGCTTGGAATTAGTGTTTTACCTCTCTGGTGTCCTGTTAGAGTGAGAATGTGTAGGTTACATCTGTTGAACAAAGCGGGCTTTTGTGATATTAAATGCTTAGTCTTTTGTATACAGGTCATATACATGCCAGCAGTAATCTTTGTTAGAAGAATAACTTAGCTTTAGAGGGCTGAAACTTTCTTCCTTATAGTTTGTTTACTTTTCTTACTGAGATTAGAGCGTTCTTTCTATGCTTGATCTCCAAGGATAATGTTGATTTTAAACAGGGGAGTTTTGCTGTGAGCAAAATCTGACTTCTGAAAGATATGCATAGTCACATTTTACTTGACATGTAGTTGGGTGGAATAGGGACGTGAGGCAGAGACTGTTTCAACATGTATGCGTAGCAACCAAGATTTTGAGAGTCAGCTGTAGGTCCACTGACATTCGTATGCCCACAGATTCATCCATCTGTCCCTCTTCCTGTGGGTATCCATAGCCTAGCTCTGAGCACCGTGCCTTCCTGTGCAGTTAGGTGAGTAGAGCTGTACGTCCTTGAAGAGTCATGCATAAAACCTCCTTGATGGAAGGAAGTGCCTTGATCTACCTGTTGGATTCAGTGACTAATCAGAAGACCTCTTCCCTTTCTAGGTGGCTTAGTCATGGCTATAAAAGATAACTCAATATGGTTGATTCCCCAAACCCTTACTGTGGGTCTTTGTCTACAATTTTCCTTTGAAAGATCAAACTGGTTTGGTTTTGTTTTGTTTTCCCAGGATAGGCTACCTTTTGTATTGATAGACTTACTGTTTCATGCAGTTCAGTTTGAATTCTCATAAGCCTCGTCAGGTACAAAACCGAATTTGCCCTGACTACCAAACAGTAAAATGGCCTATGTGGAAGACTGGTTCCACTCTTTTTTTTTTTTTTTTCCTTCCTTCCTTCCCTGAAGAATCTTGGCTGTAGAAGGCACATCGTTCACGGACGTGGATCTGTGAAAAGATCTCAGATCTCATGAAGTGGACTGCTTTCTGCTTGTTCAGTTTGGTTGTTGGAGCCTTGGTTAGATTATGGTGCTGTTCTGTGCCTTTTTTTTGGTCAGTTCAATGTTATGGATAATGAGAAGAAATTGGAGTGGATTATGTCAGTCTGTTCAGAGTAGTTACCTCAGAATGTCATCCCCCTTCATTTTTAGTCATCCTCTGTCTCAGTTTCTGAAAATAGAAATTTGGGAATAATTTCTGAAGTTGATACAACTGAATCAAAACCAATGTGGTGCACATAATGAAGGCAGATGTTTTATGGAGCTGAATGTACAGTGTTTTTAGAGATGTATCAGAAGGCAATTTAAAATGACCATCTCTTGTTATGTCCTCTTAGAAATATCCTTTTGGTAGCAAAACACTGTACTGCATTTTAAGTGTTTGAAAAAGCTAGTATTTTGCTTTGTTTTAAGCTATTAAAGAGGTTAAGCTGTTTAACTTGAAATTATAGAAGGAGGACTGCAATAACTTCATATTTTTTCTGTTCAATTACATATTAGGGTGTTGTATTTTTTAAGTTGCTATTTAAAATCCTATTTTTTGTTATTTTGTATGAACAGTACGTGGCAAACAGTATGCTCTTTGTTGTTCTGCACAACTCTGAATCGTTAATGCAGTCATTCAGCCAGTTTGCAGATTGGGTCAGAAACAAGTCCGTCAGTCACTGGCAACTGGGAAATGTCTTTTGAGCCAATAGATTTATCCTGTGGAGTAAAACTTCTAGGGACCCCAAATCCCTCGTTAATCCTTTTCTTGAGAGATTCTGGCTCCAGTTACAAGAGAAAAGCCTTCTTGAGAATGAAGATTGAAGGGGTTTTTTTTGAGTGGCCTCTAAATCCCTATTATTCAATCTTTTTCCTCGTAATGTCATAGAGACAAATTCTGCAAAGAAACGTGCACCGGTTTGTCCACCTACGTACATAATTGGAGCAGGAAAGACGAATCAAATATACATTCAGGAATCAGTACAGTACCACTATATGCTTGCTTAAAAAACAAACAAAAAGGCAAAAAAACTCTTGACCAGACTCTTCAGAGAATGTTCCTCCTCTTGTATCTGAAAGTCTACTTTTGTAGTACTCAAGGAATCCTTGTCCGAAGCAAGCAAGAGCAGAGGTATCTCTTTTCATGCCTGTAGAAGGTGTAACAGATGAGGGGACTTTTGACTAGACCTGCGTGGGGCAGTCATCAGCAGCCGCTGCTGTGGTAACCATGACCTAAGTGTTGGGCCATCATTCTTAGTAGTCGCTGTGGGTCACCATTCCTTAATACTCAGCTTTCCATTTCTAGTTTATGATTTCCCATGCTGCGTTCCCACGTACTTTCTTATTTAAGAAGTATTCACACAGGCACTTCTGAATCATTGGTTTTGTAGACAGTTGTAAATTTGTTGTCATCTCTAGTAGGAATGTCCTCGAAATATCTGATACTCCTTCGTAATGTGGTATCTAGTCTCTGCATCTCCTTTGAGCCAGACTACTTGAACTCTGGCTTTGGGGCTCTTGAAAAGAGTCTTAAGCAGACTAGGATATCCATCAAAGTGAGTCCTTCCATGAGTGTTAAGAATTTTTGGAGAAGATTCTTTCGACATTAGTAATAATTTCCTAGGTAAAATCTGAAATTCTTTAGGAACAGATGAGACCTAAGCTTGGGACTCATTTCACTAGTAGCTCTGAAGGTGAACCAGAAGGTTCTGCAGAGTGTTATCAACTGAACTGAAGAGAAACAACATCTCATGAAACTTTATTGTGGAATTTAGTACTGGTATTTCATGGTGTCATGACTTGGCTGTCTTGGTTAAATAGTTTAAGTTATAGATGAACTTTCAAGAAAAAAATCAAGATATTACTGCAAGAATGTTGTTACTGCAAGCCTTTTGGCAGGAGAGTGTCACAGCTGACGTCGATAATGAGATGACAATATTAATACTCCTAATTTTAGGGAAGAATGAATTTTATTTTGTTTCATGTTTTTCACTCAACTTGAGAGGAATCTGTGTCATCTGAGAAGTTCTTAGGATAATTTTAGTCATTTTAAGCTGGATATATCCATGCAAGGATGTGAGTGGAAAACTTTTGGCCAAATTTGAACTGCATCTGCTAACTGCTGAAAGAGAGATGGGAAGGAAAGATGCTGACAGCTGAGCTCTTGTGGATTTAGCTGAAGCAGTTTTTATAATGGTACCAGTGCTAGCTGTCAATCTTGCTCTGCTGCTGCAGGTGATTTTCCTCATTGCACGCATGGCAGAAAGCATTATTTAAGCTAAAATGGACTGCGAACATGGTGTTGAGATTATGTGCAGGTTAGCTGCCTCTATGTTGGATTGGAAGGCAATCTCTTCATTTTAGAGCTGTAGCAGATGGTTTTATTTGAGCCCTGTGTCCTCTTCAAAAGAGCTGTCGTGTTAGTCTCTTACTAAATTACATTCTGCTGGCAGAGAAATGGAAACCTTTTTTCAGTCAGTCTTGGTGGTATAACTAGAATTCTTTTGGCTGTCAATGCAGCATGCAGAACCATAATTTCATGATTTCATGCAGTTTATTTTAGTTGATTCCTGCTGGGAGGTCGGATCACACTGAATTTCACCAGCTGTAGTATTCAGGTGGACCCTTGTGTCCTTTTACATAAAATCATTTATAACTAGAAATGTGTAGCAATAGACCCTAAATACATACTATTAAAACTTGTGGCATATTTTAAATAACACATGGGGTATTTTGCTTTCCTGTGAGCATGCCTCTTGCTTTTGTAATTTCTAGCTAACTTTTTCAGGTAACGTTATGCTTCTTAAGTACTATGTTCCAAAGTTTACTTACTCTGGAGGTAGAGCTGAGCTCCTTGTGAGATACGTCGCACATCACTGAAAGAACAGAATTGTTCTGACTTAGCACTGCAGTAAAATCCACTCATACGCTCAAATACTGTCAGATGTGGTATAGTCTGAAACTTGGGTAAAATCATTCTGTAATTGTAGAAATTTCTGAACATTGAAGCCTTTCTGAATGCTGAAGTCGGTTGGCTAACTTCAGGAGCTGTTGAAGTGCTTCAGATATCGGATGGCACTTGCTGCACTTTTTTTTTTTTTTTGCTTCTGTGAGAAAACAGAGCATGAGGTTTCCACCTGGACAAAGTGATTGGGACTGGAGAAGGATATGCATGATAGGAGCATCAGAATCTCATTGGTAATGAAAGTTTGGGGAGAAGTGAAAGTTCTGTAGTAGCTCCTAGAGTAGCAAGAAGCCAGACTTATAATGAGGTGAGAAAAGCAAAATTGAGAAGTAAATCCTGAGAGCAGTTTTAATATTTAGAAAACAATTTAAGCTGATCTGAGCCCCCACTGTTGCGATCCAGTTCAACTCTGCTCTCCGTGGCATCCAGTCATCTCTAATTTCATTACTGTACAAGACAGTTTGTCAAATGCTAATTTGTAGAAGTTCCTTCAAATTTCATGCTTGGAGATCCCTTCTTTATTTTTTTATGGTCTAATGATACATATCATAAAAGGGTGAGAGCCGAAAGTGTTATTGAACAGACCTCAGCGCTGCTGCAGCCCTGTTGTTCCTCCTGGCTCTCCTGTGGTTGTTTCTGCCCGGTATATTATGCCAACCTGCCTGTAATGGGGAAAACCGTGTGTTTATACTTTTTTCGGGTAGGTTTTAGTTTTCTTTGTTTAACTCAGTGAATCACCTTACTGGGTGGGTTCATACATCTGTGTGTGCCATTTCAAAGTAGATGGAAGGAGCGCAGACAGCAATGGAATAGGGTTGGCATGTGCTAACTTTGATTGGTTTGTGCAGTTGAGAAGTGGTGTCCTTGGTTTGTTTCCTGTGATTCAAAAAAATGGTGACGAGTAGTAGGGACTTAGGAGACTGTGTCTTTAACTTTCCTTCTCCTGGCTTCAGGGTTTGACAGTGTCCTGCAGTCCGCTTCCAAGATTACCATGGGAAATTATAAATGTTGTAACTTCTGGTGGTGTTTGTGTCTGTCGCCGTTGTAGTGCAATCATGTGAGTTATTCATGCTGGGATTGCTGTTGCCTTTCCTCTGGGTGTAGAACAAGACACAGACCTTGGATCGTTCTCTGGTTGTATATATTTTATTTGTGTGTTTTGGACTTACGTTTTTGTGGTGTGTGTTTTTTTTTTTCCTTCAGCAAGACTTTTAAAATGTAAAGTTTGCAAAGGTAAACTTTGCTTGGTCCTTATTTCTCCATCTTCAGACATTGTCTTGCCATTTTGTCTCTGCATCGTCTCTACCTTGTTTTAAAAGTTTTTTTTTTTAGAACATACGTAACTCCTTATGTATTTAACAAATTCCTGATAGATTTTTTGCATGTAACGTATTTCTAATGAACAGAGCTTTTGGAGGAATTTTCAAAACTCAGGCTACCTGTGAAAGTAGTGTAGTGCCATAGCATGGCAGTGACAGTTGGAAGAATGCTTTGTAGGTATGCACCCTTTAGGTACTTTTGTGTTTCAGCGCAAATGTAAATACTGTTTTCATGTTTAAAATTTGTCACCTTTATTTTGGATTTCAGGATTTCTTACATTTAATAGTTCAAAAATCTTTCTTAAAATGCAAATTTGTCACAATTGGAATCCTATGAGGATAGATGTGTTTGAAATTGTAGGGATTTGGTTTATAGATAACATTGCAATCAAAACAATTATACAAAGGCAGTATGATATACTATCATGCTTCCAATTCACAGCATTATTTAGAACTCTTCACCTAAAATTAGTTGTTAATGAAGTGTTTCAGCACAGACCATTCTCTAAAATGGTCTGTTTTAACATTATCATGTTCATATATTATACTACAAGCATGCTGTATTAGTGCAAGCTGTACCTTAATCATTGTGCTGAAGGCTGTATAAAACACTGATGATGGTGTCTGCCTTTTGAGATCCAGCAATTCTAGATGATATACAAAGAGAAAATGTATGTGGAGGTCAGTGCCTGTGTTTGGTCTCAGAAGTGTGCCAGCAGGTCTCCTCTCAAGTTCTGAGCAGTGGGTAGGGTTTTGCAGGGTCGGATCAGTGCATAGCACGTGACTAACTTGAAAGTAATCTCACTTGCAAACTTCTTTTAGTAGGGGTTAGCAAGACAGACAGTAGCTCTAATGTAGGGCTTAGGTTGGCTCATGTAAAGTCTAGAAAACGAGTATATGAAGTAATTTTGCCTAAAGGACAAAGTGAGATGATCCAGAGAGCATGCTGTAAAACTCTGATGCGGGAAAGAACAATCTCATGAATCACCCTACTCTCTGCTTTCCAAATGAAATGCAGGGAAAAGTGTTCTGTGATCTAGGTGTATGGGGACAGAAGTACAGGGAGGAGTCAAAGATCGCAGGCGCTGTGATGAGTGAAGACAAACATGGTAGCTGCCTTGACCTGAGTCAGAGGGAAATAGTCACACGCTTTCAGCTTGCTAAGGCCTGTATTGGGATCTTGTAAATAATATGGTATGACGTACATGAGAGCAGGAAGTCGGATATGCATCTTCTTAAGAATCATAAATTTTGTCATGATTTGTGTTTTAGTATTTAGAAAGCTAAGCAAGCTGACTTAGAAAAAAAAAGTAACCCAATACTGATACTATGTTGTATTTTCTATTTCTGTATGTCTGGCTTTCCTGAGTTGCATCATCACTGTATTTAAATTTGCTTGATGTTTTTTGTTGATGAAAATATATTGCATGAGTAGCCTGGTTCTTTGCAGATATGAACACTTGAAGCGTTGTTGTTTTTTGTAACTGTTAAGTTTTCCCTTTTGTATTTTTTCTCCTTTGTCTGATGTTATTTGCTTTGATGTGATGGCATTCTTTTCAGCTTGGCATTTAGACAAAGGTTTCTGATGTGTTCTTGCAATTGTGTGTCATAGCTAGCTTTTAACATTTAATATCAAATTTAGCCTGACTTTTTTGTTGACTTTGTTCTGGTTTTCTACAGTGGACAGGCCAAAATCCCAGCAAATCAGAACTTCTGGTACCATAAGGCGAACTTCTTCTTTGGACACAATAACAGGACCTTACCTCACAGGACAGTGGCCACGTGATCCCCACGTACACTACCCTTCATGTATGAAAGATAAATCTACTCAGGTAAAAAGCTGTAAAGCAAGACAACAGAGATGTTTTGTATAATGGATGTCTTCCTGATAATACTTTTATCACCTGATCTGGAATCTTAGCTCAACTTAATTCTGAAGAAATGTGGGTTCACTTAATTTTGTTATAAATATAAAGCCCTAAAAATAGGGTACAGTAGTGTTTTTTAATCAGTGTCAACTCAGTAACATGGTATGCAACAGATAATATTTTTATGCTTTTAGAAAACAGTTGTTAAAAATAATTTTCTGTATGTGGGCAGATCTGTTGAGGCTAAATAAGCAGATTTCAATCTCAGCCTTGTATCTGGTTTATTTTGAAGCTGCTATATGCAAAATTGTGCTGAGTGTTATTTAAAAAAAAAAAGATTCCATAATAGCAGTGGCTGACAAACTAAAACTTCTACTGAATCGTGGTAATAAATCTGTGGGTCTCAAAAAGTGTATTTTGTGCGTGCGGGGGAGGGGAAGGAGAGAGGTTACAGTTAAGAAGAATTGATCAGTTTGTCACTAGAGAGGAAATCAAGAAGAGGAAGCTGGGAATGAGCATGTAATGTGGTCTTGAGATGTTCCCTCTGCTGCTTAGTAGCAAGAAAGACAGACAAAAATGCTCTGTGGAAGAGTTGCCTCTTGAAGCCAGACATTAGAATGAGAGCCTTACCACCAGCTACGAAGGGAAGGCTACTGAGATGATTTATGGCCTGATACCCTTGTGATACCTTGGATCCTCCTCAGGGCTCTATCCTTAGCAGGAACCTCTGGCAGGTAGGCTGCTGTGGCATTCATACTGCTCCAGTGCTCTTTGGCTAGAAAGCTGAACATCATTTCTTGTCTGATTCCTCCTTGTGCTGGAGCTTGTTGCCCACAAAGTTGTTCACTATCAAACAGGTAAAAAATACGTAATTCTAAAAAAACCAAATTATTAGCAAAGCAGTTGCATTCTTGTTTTTTCAGTAGTGTTGTTATTAAGGTATGGAGTAAGTAATTTGAGTTTGTGTTCTAAACTAAATTGGAAACTAGAAAAAACTGTCTATCTTTGGTTGTATTTTCAACCTACAGGCCATGTAGGGATGGTTGTTAAATCAGTTTTCTATGTCTTGTGCCATGATTCTGGCCCATTGTTATCATGGGTGTCCTGCAAAAAAAAAAAAAGATACTTCTGCCATCCTACCTTTTGCTTATAACTCTCTTGTGCCATTAAGAATTGTTTTTAATGGAAGCTTATGTTGTCACAATGCATATGATACCTTTAAAATATCAAGGGGTTTTCTGTCATAACTTCATTTGTAGGTGTATAGGTTTTGGTTAGTTTCCACTGACTTGCAACATACTTGTCACCCATTCTGCCACCATTGCTCAGAGCAAATGCAGCAGCTCTTTGTATTGATTCTAGGTTTCAGTCTTTTGTGTAATACTGAATTTCTCAGGACAAGTTAGAATGTATAAATAATTTTCCACATCTCTTTAAAATCTACTGTAATGCGATGCAGGAAGTCCTCTGATGGGGGAAGGGTAAGGGTAGGATGCTTAGAAAAGAAAAAAGATCTGTCTGTATGATCCAGAAATCCTATTTAATGAATTTGGGAATCTGATGATTAAAATTGTTCAAGGAAACTTCTAGAAACTGTGGTGGGACCCTTTAAGAAAACGCTGTCTTCACGTCCTACTCACTCATTTTGAAACCAGCCAGCCAGTTTAAGCAAAAAAGAAGAACAAGCAGTCATCTTTACTGTCATGAAAAATCTACCTAAAAAGCTCTTAATCCTGGATTTACTTCCAAGGTGCCTTCCCTTCACAATACTGTGCCTTGAAAGTCTTTCTGTTTTGAAACCATAATTTCCATTCAGGAGATTTTCAGTAGCATGCTTTGTAGTTACTGTATTTCTTAACCCCTCTCTCATAAAACATATATCCATATCAAACTTCACAAATACCCTTATGAATAGAAAGTTTAGAATATTTAAACATTCACAAACAAACCTTTTCACTAGTTACAGAAAAGAGAAACAAACTTGTTCTATAAATATTTGAGCTCCAGGCATTTGGCAGTAAAATTGCTTTCCTAGTGAGCTCAAGTAAGTGTTTAGGTTATTTGACCTGTTGGCTGCCACCCTTTGCCTCATTCAGAAACAAAGCTCAGGGAGGAAAAAAAAATAAAAAGGAAGTTTTACATTTTCAGCATAGTCAAATGTAACAGAGGGGAAAGGCAGTACTGTTGTCATTACAAGGTGAACTATTACTTCAAAGGAATAAGGGCAGGGAAGTTTCATGGTTTGGATTTGTGTGGATGTCTTCTAACAAGGAATTATATTAGCTGTCTTTTTATTCAAATTGCTAAATGCTTGGGTTTTGCATAGTGTTTAAGTTGAGTTGAAAAACGTGTCTTGACTACTCAGGACTATATGAATATGTAAAATGTAACAAGCATAGTGATTGGCACAGCAAATTCCAGGTGTTTGAAATAAAATGTTCACTAGGGAGGCTTGTAGATGAACTTGATCATAAAATATTGACTTGAGTTACGTTCTGGTTGTGTGGGGTTTTTTGTTGTTTGAGCTCTGTGTAGTTTGAAGTATATCTAATTTCAAGAACTAAGGATGAGTTCCAAGTCATTGATAGGATGCATGCATGGCAAATTAAGTTAAATTAAATTAAAACCTTGCTCTTTGCCTGAGTACCAGCACAAGTACTTCCACTACTTCATGTTTGTTGGCTAAGTAACAGTTTAGCTCATGGGAGTTCATATAGTTTACAGTAGCTAAAAATAATAACACTTGGTAGTTTAGCAGAGTGGAAGATGGTAACAAAATAAATTAAAAAAAAAGATAATGAAAATCAATAAACGAGTTTCTTTGTATGAGCATGTTTCATTGGAGAAAAATTATCTCTTGTTTTACTTCTAAACTCATGAACAATACTGTCAGTATAACTTACATTGTAGGTGGAATAATTATTTCTTTTTCAAGGGTACTTTTTGTCCCTAATTAAACATTAATTTAAAATCCAAATTTTGTACAGTCGTGAAGGTGGTGATTATGGCTGCTCCAAGTTTCTTAGAATTCTTGTATTTAAAAAAAAAGTCAGATTCTGGTCTTCACCGTGATCAGATGAACCTTTAATGAGTTTTATTCCAAGTCCTTGTTTCCCAGTTAAGTTCTTTGAACCTGTGTAGTGCTTGTGAATAAAATGTTTCTTCTTTCTCTAAAATTAAACCAGGATTTTTAAAAAAGAATTCAATAATATCTTGTTATTTAAACAGAGGAAACAGAATTTTGCTTGTTTTAGTTTCTGTTGGAGAATAGTAATTGTAGTTCATATTTCAGTGTCTCTTACCCACCTCAAGTGTTTTGACTGAAAACACTGAGAAGTGAGGTTGTTATGTTTGCTTTTGGAAAAATCTACTATGACACTATGCATTGTGACATTTACACAATTCCAGATTCCTAAGAATTCTCCATGCATTTATGCTCATGTGTGTGCATGTGCATACAACTAGCTGATCTTTAAGGAGCAGCAAGTTTTGGATAATCAGAGGTACGCCATTTTAGTTAGTAGTTTTAAGTATTCCAGAAGTGCAGGGAATTCCTACTATTATAGGAAGTTATTATACGTGTTGATATACTTTGTGATCCCCTTCCCAAGTTCCTCCTCTGTCCTACGTCCCTCTCCTTTTCAGTGAAATTTGAACTTTTCATTAAGGCCATTTAAAATTCAGTGTAGCTTCCTTCCCCATTTTTTTCCATCTCTGTTGGGAGCACTGATGGAGCAATTTTATATACTTCTCCTTCATGCTATACGTGTATTTCCCCCTTTCTAGTGTAAAGAATAATTCAATGTTGAAATGGCTATGCCTAACCTCAGAATCTTCAGAAACATTTGGATAATCGTCATAGTTTATTAATATAATTATTTGGCAGTAGCTAAATCATTTAAAAGATTTTTATAAAATTAAAAAGGAGAGATTAGGGATAAACATGTGATGTTGATGTCATAATAAAGATATTGCCAGTTAAAGTTCATCTATGTAGTCTTCCTCAATCTAAATAATACAAAGAAAAGAACAAATGACCAAGTGGAATATGATTCAGTGATTTCCTGCACCCCCCCCGCAACTGACTTCTTAAACTGGCTTCCAAGATGCCTGGATATGCCTTTTTCATTGTATATGGCAATTACGTATTACACAAACGGAGATGAAGAAAGCTTGCAAAATGCCTTTCAGAATTTTTACTTCTCTCTAATCTAAAGAATATAATGCAGAGTTATTAAACTGGAATGCTTGGCTAAAATACGTTTTTGTTCTTCTTTGTGTGTGGGTCAAGGCTTTAATGTAGTTACCTCTCATTAGTCACCTGAGTAATGTTTTGTTTTCTTTTGGATAGAAATTTTGTTGCTTAAAAATTAACATCATAAACCGGGAGGCTCAATTACATGAAGCTTTTTTATTGGTGTATTAGTTATCATTGCTTTCATGGGATATTTTAATGACATACTTTGGGGGGAAGGGACAAGGAGGAAGAGATAATGTGTCATATAACTATGAATTTATCATTCTAACTTTTCTTAACCTGTCTGATGTTTAAGAGGAGTCGTCACCTATAGTCAAATTAACTTCTAACTCTTTAGGCCGTTTCTTTCTGTAAAATTTCTAGAGGGCCTTTGAATGCTTTAGAAACATCTGAAGACTCATCACACTTTATCTTCTAGTGCTGTTGTTGCATTTCTTTTGAATATGGAAGTTCTTAAAAAACATTATTGCTTCCCCTGTAAAACCTAGACTCGTGTTTTTAATCTTTGCTCCCATCCCCCAATGTAGTTAATCTGGAATGCAGGCTAGATATAGTAATTAGAGCGAAGGGCTGGCAATAAAATGTGAGATATTTAGAGTAATTCAGTCTTATTTTAGGTTTAGGTAGGTTGGTACTCCATCCAGTCATTCTGATCTAAATGAAGTGGAAAGACTGTAGGTGTATATCCCTGACATGGGTGGCAAAGCAAGGCAGAATTACCAAACGCATTGGAAGAAATGCTAATCTCTACAAGGTTGGGTGAGTTAGAACAATGGTAACTGTGATTTACATTAAGACTGAAGACAGCAACCAGATGTGGTGTTCTCACCATGTCCTATCCCATGCCCACGCTTTAAGCATTGTGTCAACTGAAACTGGGACCACAAACCTTCACATTTTAAAATATCAGCAATCCTCCTCTTGAAGGTGCAGCATGCGTTACTTAATGTTTTCAAGGTTCTCCTCCTAAAATGTTTTAAATTTTAGTTTCTGAATATAGACTTGCAGGAATAATCCTTCAGTTTCATGAAGTTCAGTTCATACTTAAGTGATGCTGTAAATTTGTTTCAGCTCTGAAATATTACTGGTTTCACAGATAGTGCCTATGACCTCTCCTACTATGTTTCTGACTTGAGGTGCAGCAACTTTGGTTTTGTTTATTGTGATTCAGAAATTTTTCTTCAAATACAGTTTTGAGTGAGTTTTTTACTTTCATTATTGTTTTAATGTGTTTAACACATGGGAAGTATACTTGCAGCTTCAAATGAAGGCTTCCATGAATAAGCCTGTTTTGCAGAAGTTGTAAATAAAGATGGGAAAACAATTTTCATGAAATGTGGCATATCAAGGGTGCTGTACACCCCCATCTTATTTGTGATGTAAATTACAACATTCAGGTGAGGTGTGAGGTGCTCATACATGAGCTAAACTTACAAAAGCAGAATTTCTGTTTGGAGGGTGGGGTTTTTGGTGTGGGTTTGGTTTTTTTTTTGTTTGGTTGGTTTTTTTAAAGCTGTTGCTTGAATATAAGGACTTTGGGTTACAAGCCCAAAACTTATCTTCATATAATGCGGCTTACAATATTTTATAAGCAGCAGTTTCTAGGGTTTGAAGAAGACTGGCTTGCTGTAATACTCTAGTAACTGCTTATGTTGTGTTATTTTTTAACCTTCTTTCTTTTTTCCATCTGAATATAAATAGCATATTAATATAACATTGCCTGACTTCAGTACAGTGCTAGGAACATCATATAGTATTTGTAATCTAATACTGCAAATAAAATTGAGGGACACAAATAGTCTGCCCCCTGTATACTGATACTTGTATGTATTTTGAAAGGTTGTGACTTGACTCAATTTACCAGAGATGGAAAGCAACTGTGTAATCCTGTCTCAAGGGAGATAGTGGAAGAGAGTGTCAAAGCATATTTGAGAAAGTACAAAATTTAGTATTAAGTGAATGGATGTTTTATAGTTGTTGTTTTTGATTTCGGATTAAATCAACTGCAATATAAGGATTCTCACCTCTCTCTACTAACAGTCACCAGTGTTGTTGATGAAGTTCTTCAGGGTGTTGCTATTAGTTTGTTTTTATTCTTGCTACCTGGATCAATATCTGTGCTTATTAAAAAATACAGGCAAGCTCTTGCTTTCTACATAATGGTTTTGTTTTGTTTTTTAACAGTTTACTTCTCTTTGTTGAAACTCACTTTGGCTTTTTAGATACTCCATGTCTTTTCTGTTCTGTTTATTAAGCTGTAGTTGAAAGGCTACGAGCTTGTAGTGATCCCTGGTACATCCTCCTGCACTACAGGAAGATATTTAAGCACCTGAAATGCCTGTTTCTACTTCGTCCTGGAGTTGTTCCCCAAACTATGGAGCAGTCTTGTATTCAGAATACACTCTTTGGAAGATAAATTTTCAAAGAATTCCCTTTGCATTGATGTTTTTCTGTTGTGTTTTTTTTTTTTTATGAGGGTATGGTTCCAGCTGTACTTGGGATATAGTAAAATACTTTAAGAAAAGAGTAATTTAAGTTGGAAAGTAAATTATAATAGATTGTGAAAGCCCATGATTTTGAAAGAGGAGCAAATTTTCCCCCTGTTTTCTCTAGTTCTTTAGAAATCTGCAAGCCGCTTCAGCGTTTAAAAAAAAATTAAAAGCAATACAATGTCTTTCACACAAATTTCAGGGAGGTGGTAAGTACCCAATCTGCAAGAACAAGTAATTATTTAGAACATGGCTCTGCTAAAATGCAGTGAGCGAATGCACACACAGGTAGCGCGCATGTGGCAGAGGCTCTGCTTTGGGTGACGAGTCATGGGTTGCCTGGCTAAGGGACTCCCATGTTTCCCTCATAGTTTTAAATAGCTGTTTTAACTCTTCACTCTTGTTAACTTTATTTTTTTTCATAACCACATTATCTTCTGGCTTCTTCCCCAGATCCACACAAAGGGAGTCATATAATAAATACACAGAACGCTAACTTTCATAAAGGCTTGTTTTTTCTTTCCTGAGAACATGCAGCAAAAACTTCATTACTGATTTTTTCCATTTTGCTTTCTAATCGCCCACACAGCTTGCTGGGCCTTTGGTGGAAGTATTCCTGGTGGTGTAAAAATAATGGCCAAAAACCCCACCAAAAACATGGAAAGTGCAGGGCTGGCAGAAAACACAAGTGGGATACGTAGGCCTGTGCACACAAAGTGACTTAGCACATTAAGTATTAGCGCTTATGAGTTAGGTGCTGGGCTGTAGGCCATATAATACTGTGGCAGTGCAGTGGTTATAAAGGTATAGCCTGTGCTCTGAAACTACATTTCAGTGCTTAATGGTACCAGGCCTGGCCTGGCATGCTTGGCTTGAGTGGCCTGGCCCCGGGAGTGCCGCTTCCACTTCCCTTCCCAGGGCAGCGAAGGTGAGAAGCGGCAGACATTGTTTTTGTGGTGTTCTCCAAGGCGATGCCCAGCCTCCTTCCTGAGCAGAACAGTGCCCGCTATGTGTGTGGGTACTACAGACGTTTCTAGACCCTAGAGAGGAAGCAAGAGTAAGGAAAGCTGTGGAGGAACAGGGTTTCCGTGCATGAGAAGGAAGTCCCGCAGGAAGGTGGATCCCAGATCCTACCTGTCCTTCTGGGTTGGGGTCCTGTCTCCCTTGGAGAAGTATTAGCAGTGGTCCCTTTCCTGAAGAACCTCACTGCTGAATTCTCATCGTTTTCAGTGGTATAGTTTTATTTCTTGCGGCATTATTGTGAAAGATTCAGCTAATATTAGTAGGAATTGTTGAAAAAAACAACACCACCTTTTTTTTGTTTTCCTTTTCACGTATTTATATATGTGCCTATAGCACTGAGTTTTATATGGTTCATACCCCAAACTCTCCCTGGATTTTAGATGTCCTCATTGCTCCTCTGGCAGCTGGTGACTCTCGTGTTCAGAAATGCTGGTGGATACCCTCAATTTTCATAATAGTCTTGTGGTGAATAAGCACAGGAGTTGGGAGATCTGGCTTCCAGACCCTTCTCAATCTTTGAGGTTTAACTTTATAGCTCCTACATCCAAGGACAGTCCCCAAACTTCTGGGCTTGCCGACAAGGATGGAAAAGGCCTGCTCTTCACTGTTCTGCTCATGTAGGTTGGTGCCAAAAATAATACAAGGTGTATCAAACTCTGTATTGAGTCAGAGTTAGCAAGAAGGAATTGATTATGTGGCCCAGTGATTAAGGAAGACAGGTGGGAGAAGTGAATCCTGGCTTTTAGTCTCTGAGTTTGTATATTTTTTTTAATCTTGTGGTTTTCTAAACTGTCTGCTGAGTGAAAACTAGAAATGGATGACAAAGCGCAGATGAGAGTAGCCAGGTAGGGTTTTTTTGTGATTGTGAGGCCTCTGATTCCTTCTGCAGTAAAGTGCATTGCCCTTATCCTTTGTAAATGCAAGTTTACAAAGCCTTAGTTTTCTACATGGTTTTTTTTATGTATTGAGACTATTACTGCTGCATATCAGATTCTGAAATTTATTTTTCATGTATAATGCCTGAACTCTGACACTGCGGAAAGAATAAAGCAATAATTTGTGCCAAAAGTTTTTTTTACCTGGAGAATTCAGTAGAGTATATTTTCTTTTTTTTCCCCCCTCTCTAGACACCTAGCTGTTGGGCTGAAGAAGGAGCAGAGAAGAGATCACATCAGCGCTCAGCATCGTGGGGAAGTGCTGATCAACTAAAAGAGGTGAGAAGTTTTGCACAGTGGAGCCTTTCAAGTTTTGATATGCCCAAGACATTTTTAATCCCTATCTGGAGTCCAGGAAACTGCACCCTTTTCCTCCCCTCTGTTGCTTTTGAAACGGGTTTTACCTCCAACGTAAGAGTTGTTTCAAGAGTGGTTGTTATTTTATGCCTGTTGGATTTCCTCCCTTCCTACTACACAGTGTTGGCTGTGAAGGAGTGGCCAGAGTTGAGTGCTGAGGAACCACCTTGTTGTTACTTACTAATTTTTCTGTTCAGAGTTACCTTAGCTAGCTTTCTGTTCTTTAATGCTGCTCTCCTGAAAGAGGAAAAGTGTAAGTCAGTATGTTAGCATATTCTCGTTTAGAACTTTCGTTCAAGTTTAAGGGTGGAGATAGGACATCACTTTCACAAGTGAAAAAAGAGGGTAAGTGTTGATACAGTAATGGTATGATTACTTGAAATGCTCTTTAATCATATGTATTTTGCTGTAGACTACAATTGCAACTAGAAAGAACCCACCAAAAGTGAAGTGGATTTGCATCATGAGAAAGTAGGTACAGTAAAATGATCTCCAGCTCAGCTGAAATGACTATTTCAGTTTTTGTCCCAGTAAACTCCATTCTGTCCAGAGTTCATGTAACTCTAGCTCTGTCCAGTACCTAATAACTGGCCTGCAGTCAGGCTCATGCCTCTTTAAGAGCTACACCTTTCTTTTTAAGAAATGTATCTTGCAGCATGGTCTCATGGGGTGGGACTTTTCCCTGATACTCTGGGCTTTTTGCATCTTCTCTCCTGGCTCCCTGTTTAATAAGACTTTCAAAAATGAGAAGAAATGTATAGGTTGTCTGAGGAGATGATGTTACTGGCAATTTATAGTCCTCTTCCGGACAGCCATTGATAGGAATAATAGTTGTCAAAAGGAGTGGTGTAAGTTTGATTACTTGAATTTTAAAATCAGATTTGACAAATACGGAATAATCTTGCATTCCAGTGGTGGCAATAGCCTCATTTTTAAAGACGATGACCTGGGCCAAAGAGAGGTCAATCCAAAGAGGGTTTGAATTCCCATCTCATTGAGTACCTGTTATGAAACCCATCATAGCTGATTTATTAGTACATGGGCCTTCAGTTGCCTGGGTGACTTCGTTTGCAGCTATGAGGAATCACTCAGAATCACAGATTAAGTGCCCAGAAATTAGTGCAGAAGGAGTTTTGTGTCTGAAAAGTTTTGGCTTAAACATTACCTACCAGCACAAAGGAATTGTAGCAGGGGCAGGAACAGCATCTGTATTTCCAGGGTAACGCTTGCTTGCTTTTACTGAGAGACCATCCTTCATCTTCTGGCGGTTCCTTATCAAGTTCTGCAACAAGCAGCTTTTCTTCACCAGAGGGCTGTGACTGTCAGTGATAGTGAAACCTTCAGCATGTAAGCAAGTCTCTGCCATTTGATAACAGTGATCCATTGTGCTAGGTTGCCATCCTCTTTATGGACTGACCACAAGAGAAAGATAAGAAACATGTGGCCGATGGGTTTCATGGTTCCTTTCTGATAGAACACAGTAATGGAAAAAATGGGGTGTGTGGAAATGAATTGTTTCTATCCAAATTTTGCAATGGTTGTTCACCCCAAAACCTGCCCTTGTCGTCTTCAGCTTGTAGTTCTTTCGCTTCCTCTGTTTTCCTTTCTCCAGCTTCTCAAACCAGTTTTCTTGCCTTTTCTAGTTCCCTGGGTTCATAGTCCCAGTGTCATTCTGTGTGCTTTATCCAGCCAATTCTCGCCTGTCTTCCTTTACTTGAGCTCTTGCTCGGTTACCTTCCAGTTCCTTGTCTTGTTCTGTCTCTCCATCATTTGGCTTCTGTTTATCCCTTTCTTTTTCCTGTCCCTCACCTGTAAGTCCTGGTTCCAGCTTCTCTGTCTGGCTACTTAATGCCTGTGTGGTGGGTGTTAAGAGTTTGTTCAATACCAACAGTATCTGTGCGCTCAGCATTTGTGCCACAGTAATAGGCAGTTTATGGAAGGAGAAATTCTCTGGGGCTGTTCTGTTCAAACTGTAAAGCCCAGTAGAGACAGAATTACTAGCAAATGTAGCTGCCAGTTCCAAACATCTTTCTTGACCATGTGCAAACTGAAATTTTTGGTAAGGCTTTGCCAAATGTAAAGTTTTTTCCAAGGGAATAGAGGAGCACATTCCCAGCGTAAAGGACCCCCAGACAAATGTTTGGCCTTTTCTTTCGAAGTATTGGACAACAGAGCTTCCCAGGTAAAAAGCTATGATGATGTGTTTTAGCACATAAAATGGTAAAATGATTTCTACCCCCTTTCATTTTAATCTCATTCTTAAAACATGTATACCTGTACTGAAATCTCTGATGGGAAGGGGATAGGAGAGCTGAATGTTGCATGGTAGACTTCAGAGAAAATCTGACAAAGCTATAGGCAGCTGAAAGCAAGAGCTTAAGTAATGGAAATACAAGTATCACCTCTCCTGGGCAACTGCACTTGTTATGGGTGTATAAGTGTCCTGGTTTCAGCTGGGATAGAGTTAGTTTTCTTCCTAGTAGCTGGTACAGCGCTGTGTTTTGGATTTAGGATGAGAATAATGTTGATAACACACTGATGTTTTAGTTGTTGCTAAGTAGTGCTTACACTAGTCAAGGACTTTTCAGCTTCCCATGCCCTGCCAGCGAGAAGCTGGGAGGGGGCACAGCCAGGACAGCTGACCCAAACTGGCCAAAGGGATATTCCATACCATGTGACGTCATGCTCAGTACATAAACTGGGGGGAGTTGGCCGGGGGGTGGCAACTGCTGCTTGGGAACTGTCTGGGCATCGGTCGGCAGGTGGTGAGCAATTGTGTTGTGCATCACTTGCTTTGTATATTCATTTATCATCATTATTATTAGTAGTAGTATTTTCCCTTCCTTTTCTGTCCTATTAAACTGTCTTTATCTCAACCCATGAATTTTACTTCCCCCCCCCCTTCTCTCCCCCATCCTGCTGGGGACGGGGGAGTGAGCGAACCACTGTGTGGTGTTTAGCTGCCTGCTGGGTTAAACCACAGCAATAGGTAGCAGCAGTTCTGCTCAGCATTTTGAATTGTTTCCCATAGCGTTTGACAGTGAACAAGTAGATAGCTGTTTACAGTTTCCTTGGCTTGTCTTAGCAGTTTGGATTCATGTTTTCTTGTTCCAACAATTAATGGAATGATTTCTAGCATGTATTTTTTATTATGTTGATACTGTAAACTAGCCAAATGCTTGTATGCATAGTTTTAATTGGTTTTGATAACAGAAGATTGAATGTGCTTTTAAGTTTAAAAAAAAAATGTTTTTTCCTTGGTTAGTTTGAGAGCTATTACAATTAAATGCATTTATTTAACACAACTGGGAGCTCTTTTTAAAGGATTTACATTTAAAAAACCTCAAAAAGAGCGTCTAGACTTAAGATCCCAAGCAAGCAAATGAATTCTGTATTACCACATAAAAAAATTTTCGCTTTGGGTAGTTGAAAATTATTTTGCCCTTGAATTGAAATAGGTGGGTGTCAGGATTGAATCTGTCTAGCAGTGAAATAGGCACTTGCTTTCTTCTAGTGGTCTATTAAAAAATTTACAGCTCCCCAGCTCTCAATATGAACTTTGTAATGATAGAGTGTATCTTTTTTATCACCTCCTAACAAGATTGACTTTTTTTTTTATTCTGAAGGGATCTACTGCTTGTTTTTACGAAGTCTTGAATATAACTTGTTGTAAGATAATGCCAGACTGCTTTAACATTATTTTAATAGATACATGTCTTGACTGGGAGATGAAGGTTGCTATCAGAGTCTTTGTACTGGACACAAACCAAGTAGTGGTTTGAACCACTGGTATTTTTTCCCCTTTCACCCTGAATAGTTAGTTTGAAATTCTGTTGAAGTTGAATAGGGACAATTTTAGTTATAGCTTACCCTGAACTGGAATTTACCCAGAACTGGAAAAACCTGGAATTTAAAACAAATAGTTTTCCGTTTGTGTATTTTTTTTAAAGACGTATTTCAGACAGCTGATTTTTTGCTTCCCTTAAGCACCTCTGTATGCTGTATCTGTTACACTGACACCAGCAACCCCCCGTTGGAAGGTCCCTTTTGCTCTAACAGAGTACTTGAAAAGGACTTTGGAATAAAAGAGAATCGAATATGAGAGCTTGCACTTTTTATGTGCTTTCATATACCGATCGAAAGATGCTATTCAAAGGTTTAGGGAGAATTTCTAATTCTAATTGTTTTACTCTTTGACCTACTGGTTAACTTGTTTACTAACAAATGGTTCATGAAATGAATTAGAGCTCACTCTCATTAATAAGGAGTTTGTGGCTTGTTCAGCAATAGGAAGTTACTATGTTGTGTAGTCTGATTTGTAGAAATACAGCCTATTAACTGGTAAATATTAATGAGCATTTGGACAGGAATGGTGAGACATGACATGTTCCTTCATATTAGTAGTCTGCATCTAGGTCTCTTCAAATGAAGAATTACCAGGATACTCAGATTATTCCAGTGTTGCAAAGAACCAACCTAATTTGCTTATTTCTCAGGTTTGTGCCATTAGGCATGCATATTACAAGTGGTATAGATAAGATTCATATTTATTTCAAGTACACTTCTAGCTGTAAAAAAATTCAGCAAGCAAAAAATACAGGGTTTTTTCCTAACTTCTTGTTTGTTTAATAATCTTGATCATCATCTTATAGTTGGCTGCATTACAGTAAACCATCAAGGCCGAACTGCAAGTTTGGGTCCTGAATGACCTGGTGTAGGTTTATTACTGTTATGATGCACTGATCTTTGCGTTTTCTTGGGGGTTTTGTTGGTGTTTTTTTTTTTTTTATAAGTAACTGTAAAGTACGTCAAGAAAAGAGTCTTTCTGATACATCAACAATATTGCAGGGAACAGTCACGGGAAGAGGAAGGGCTGAAAACTTTCTTAATTTTTTTGAAATGTGCCGGCGTATTGCTTTGGCCCCCCCTCCCCCTCCCCCCAGTTACATGAGAGTACTTGCCAAATGTGAACTAAAAATATAATTTGAAATTTACTATCATATATGTTTACAACTTGTATTGTAGCAAAATAATTTTAAATAATTGTATCTGAACATTGGAAGTAGGGTTCAAATTGCGTTTATTCCTTGAGGAATTCCTTGATTTTTTTCTTTTTTTTTCTTTTTTTTTTTTCCCCTGGCTGAATCCTCTAAGAAAATGCCTGTATTGTATCATGAGAACTTTTTGCCCATCTTCAAGCTACGTAGACAGGGAGAGCATTTGAATTGGTATACTGAAATCACTGTCACATTTTATGGATCGAAGTGCACACATGTGCAAGGTTAAGGCTTTAATGTCTTCAGCAACTGGATGCTTTAAAGGATACACATTAGATCTTTTTGTGATGATTTACATGTGTTCCTTAATATGATTGTGTATGCCCCAGTCACCTTCAGGCTCAGTACTTGGGCATGTGAGGGAAATGGTGTCCCAAACCCTTTCTGTTCTTTCTAGGTGCCCTGTTAAAATGGAGTGTTTTGTTACTGCACTTTTTTCCCCCAGCATAGCACATTATTCCTTTTCTGCCTCATCTTCCTAACTGAAATATCTATATTGCTAACCTGAATGGAGTTCAATGTCAGAGTGCATTTACACCAGTGTATTGGCTGGATCTTCAAGTACATGTTTTCCTGATACCAATCACTTGGCACCAGCAAATTCCCTAGCTCATATTAATTGCACCAGTCGAGTGCCCAAGAGACAGGATCTGCTGCTTCTTTGAGATACTTGGTAAAACAGGTGCCATCAAGGCATGTGTTTCAGACTCCTTCCTCACTACACAAATTATATCTGCTTTCCTAGGATTAGTGTATCTCATACCTATCTGCAGCTCATTTTGGTTATGTTTGATGCTCTGATTGTGCTTCTCTGCTGCTTAGGAAGAAGGTGAAGATAAACTAGGAAGCTAGCACAGCTACCTCTTCCTGTTAGTAGTAGTGGCTTTATTTGAGTTTGAGATGGAAAATAATTGGCAATAAAAAGATAATCTTCTAGGAGAAAAAAACTATTGGGATTTCAGGATTAGCTTTAGCAAGTGATAAATTCACTGTGGACTCCCCGTGGTGAAGAGATGGAGCATCGTTTAGTTTGGAGGATTCTTCTGTCCATGTAGTTTGGTGCCACTGCCTGCTTAGTGTGGCTGCTCTGAAGCTGGATTGTCTGTGCTGGTGAGCCTCTGTCTCCCGGGTCTGGAGGATGAATAAGAAATGGCAGATTCCTTTTTACATGTCCATCCTTACTTTCTCTTTTTTTTTTTTTTTGTCTGATGGTAACTACCACATCATGGAAAGCTAGGGTTCTTCAAATTCAGGGTTAAGGACAGATGATCTGAGAAGGCATATCTATTTCTTCACTGCGTTGCATGTTTGGCTTAAGTGGTCATATCAGCTCCAGATACACAGTCAGATTCTTCAAGTTTTCATCTTTCTCTTTCTCCCCAGTGACCCAAGAAGCCTTTTCTTTCTGTTACTGTCAAGAACCTACTGACTGCCAAAATATACATACTCTTGAGGTGGCTGAGAGAACCTCAGATTCCAGGGGTCCATGATTCCTTTCAGGATATCAGAGCTTCAAGGTTTTGGTCAGCCTAGAGACATACCAGCCTATCAACGCTCTCCTGTTTAATGCTTTCACTGTCCAGATTTTACAGTGAGAGGCTATGTTCTCAAAGATTTGCAAGCTGTTTGCGACAGAAATCGGTCAGCCAGATCTCTGAGGTGGAATTGTATAGATCTTTTTTTAATAGCATACCTATGAGGAAAGCTCAGAAAGCCAGATTTCATTTAAATAAAAAAAACAGTGTATTTAACTTTTTAACTAGGAAGAAGCGCACAGCATCAAGGAGAGGCAGCAGAAATGAAAGATTTATATACAGCACTCTCCCTGCTTTCTGATTATTCTTGTAGCCAGCCGTCTCAGTCCACAGCTGTCTTCTGATCTGGGTGTTGTTTTTCTCTTCTGTTTTTAAGTTTTTAAAGGGCAAGATGAAGGTTATTTCCCTGTTCTCCCCATTCTCCAACATTCTGATGTAAGACATAAATCTTTGTAGATGTATGTATACTTACCAGACTGGTTACCTGCTTGCTTTTTCATCTCTCTATGGAGCTGGGTTTCCTAATTGCCATTACTTCTACAGGGAGAATGGGGAAGTTCTGGACAATTTTTTTTTTTTTTTTTTTAGAGATGAAGAAATCTCTTCAGACTCCTTCAAAGTTTCTGCCAACATGGTGCCTGAGTTGCACCTTTCATCAAGAGATCGGTCTCCCAGTTCTCTAAATCTAGCTCATCTGTGTTAGAAACTCAGTCATATTAGGGCTCTGTCTTTCTTGGTGTATTCTACACACAGACTCTTTTGGAAGTCTGAACTGTTTGTCTGTTGTTGAAAGATCAAAGTATTCAGCCATTTCTGAGTAGCAGTTCTCTGAATATGGGTAACGAGCTGTGGCAAGACTTGATATGAAGCCTTAAAGGAGGATCCTTCTTTTGTGAGTGATACCAGAAACATCACAAAGAAAAGTCCACAGCCTGGAGCAAAGCTCCATCCAAACCTCATCACCAAGCACTGTCATCTCTGACACTGTGAAGAGTGATGCGAAGTGATTCTCTACCACAGAGTTGCTTTGCAAGAGCACTAGTAATATATTTAACTACTTGGAGTTAACCGCAGAGTGTGTGTACTTGTAAGCTGTCACTCAGAAAGAGAGGTTGCTTTCCAGCTGATTAAGTTCTTTGAAATATGAATTCCATGTGCATTCACTTCTCCTTACTTGCCCTTCAGGTTTTCAAAAATTGTATCTAGCTGAGTTAAAAATGAAGTGGGGCTGTGCGTGCTTTGTCTTATTATGCCAGTGTACTGAGCATGAGGAAGAGTAGGACTTGAGGCCAAAGGAAAAAGTTATCCAGTCTTAAGGAAGTGTCTGTACCTGTTGTGTGAATAGTCTAAACTTCTGAGACAATACTTATAGTTTCATGTAGAAATTATCCAGGAGGAATAAATAAGTGGAGGAATCCCCAAATGAAATTCTTTCGTTTCTTGTAAGGAGCAGGTCAAATGGATAATGACTTTAGTTGCATTTGACCTTTAAAATAACGTAACTTTTGATTAGACATCTTTGCAGCAGACAGCAGAAAAGATAATTCCGTCTGCCTGAAGGAATCTGTGATAATTTAGCCTGCAGGGAAATGCTATTAAATAAGTTCTCCAAGATGAGCAATGCATATTGATTGCCAGTTGTTTGTGAAGGCTCTTTGCTTTTATGATGAATTATCATTGGAAAACTTTGGTTTGGTTTAAGATCAAATAAATTAAACTGTAGGCTTCATAGTCCCCAGTTTAAACCAGTTATAGGCCAGAAATTGCTACAAATTGTCATTCTGACTACTTTTGTTTGCATCAGTTATTACAGTGCTTGTTTGTAAATGAGGAAGTTTAGTTATCAAACTAAGCCTGCTGTCACTCAGGTTGGCGGATGGGACAGATACTTCGGAGAAAGTATCTAACAAGCAGAAAGAAGCTTTAATGCTCATGCTTCAAGGGAAGGCAATCCCATACGCTTGTAAAATCCTCTAAAGAGGACTTAAAATGTCTGATTCACTTTATACGTGAAGATTTGGGCAGTTATCTATTCGATAACTCATTATCACTTCACCTGAACTTCTTTCCAGCAGATTGCCAAACTGAGGCAGCAGCTTCAGCGCAGTAAGCAGAGTAGTCGTCACAGTAAAGAGAAAGAACGTCAGTCACCTCTCCATGGCAACCATATAGCAATCAGTCAGACTCAGGTAAGTCTGATAGATAGTTGCTTATATTAATAGCCTCCTACGTTATCAGGGTTGGGTGAATAGCCTGCTGTTTCTTCCTGTCTTTCTTCTGTTTGTTTTTTTATGTGGTACACTGAAATGCTTAACAACCTGATACCATTGCATCTTCACTGAAATTTATCTGATAGTTGTCATGTAATAAAAGAAAGAAGGGTTGCAGCAGGATAGCAACTAAAATATATTAAGATGCTGTAAAAATTCTGAGCATGGCCAGATAAGACTGCGTTTCCAGGAATACATACTTGCTTCCAAAACTAATTTTTGTGGTACACTTTCAAAAGTCTCTGCTCTTCTGGAAGGTATTTGCTTATCAGTTTCGCAACCCAATTTCATCTGAGCTGGTTAAAAAAAATAGAAAATAAAGAAAAAGAAAGTACCAAGCGTAAGCAGTCTCGATTGGTGGCCCAACAATTGATCAGTCTTTGAGCAGCAAGCAGAACACTAACTGGCTTGTTACGAACAGACTTGTAATTCATCTTACCATGTATTCATCAGTAAAAGACAGCAATGCTGTATCACCAGAGATTTGAGGGAATATCTCATTTCCTTGTCCAATTTTAAGAATCTTTCTGATACTTTGCTTATTGGTCAATTCCTGGCCAGAGAGGCAATTTTCATCAAGGAAGACAATATTGTGGTGTTTACTTTCTAAAAAGAAAGTGATAACTCACCTTGATTTTAAACTCAACTGAAATCAAGATGATGCTTGCCACAGTTGCCCATCCCTGGTGACTAGCGGATCTGTCACACTACAGGATAAAAGTCTTATTCTTCATGGTTTTGTCTAGGACATACCTCTTGGTTGTTACGGTAGTCCAGAATCATTGTCAATACAGGATCCTGTCTTCTAGCATGAGAGTTTGTGGTTGTGGTGGCTGTGTTACAGTGCGGTTGTTATGGTACATTTTAAGAGTTTCCATCATATTAAATGGAAAAATTGCCATAATCACCAGCCTGTTCTTGTTCCAGACACTGTGACTTACTGTAAAACCTCAATCAGGCATAATCTTTAGGATGCAAAATATTATGTCCAGATTATGTTGATGACCATTCTCATGTTCTATACCAATGGGCACTGTGATGACAGGACTTCTCTCCAGCCATCAGTCTATGGATTTGATAGCCTCTTCTCTGAGAGGTTAAGCTCAGGCTCCTAATCTGACAGCTTCTGTTTTCTGTTGTCTTATTACTTACCTATTTTTCAAAGTGATGTGTGAGTTTAGGCAAATTTTAATATAGCTGATCATTTTAGCACTAGCCTGGCTAAGACAATTTTTGTTTTCAGGTCATTTTCATGTTTCACGAAGTTATAAAAAATTGCCTGTGCTCTGAGTATATCTGTATTTCTCCTATTATAAAGATGCTGACACATACGAAGAATAGCTTTGGACAAACTGCCTGGCCAAATTACCTGACCATGAACCAGATTCTCAGCAGGGTGCAATGGAGGATGCCCCGTGCAGTGCCTGCTCTAGCCATTACAAACTGCCAGCGAAACTGAAACCCAGTTACGAGTTCTAAAGCTCAGACAAGGTTCAGTCAATGACTTTGTGAACCTTAAGCCACTTGTAGGAAGCAGTTAATCATGTCTCATTTGACAGTGCAGACACTTGAGTCCTGATTAAATTTCACCCATAGTGGATCCTTAGCTTGGACCCCATGTTACTAACAGGCCACTATTTGAACTCCTGAAATGTTGGTTCTGTCATTGTATTTCCTGACTGCCTTTTTAAATAGCTAGTGTTGTAGAAAGAAGAGGTTGAGCTGTCATGGCTGATCCTTCATGTTCCTTCTTCTGTTTGGATAAAATCTCATGGTTAAAACCTAATCTTGTGATGCAGACATATAGGAAATTGATATTCTTCCTGAAACTTTTATGCCTCTATAACAAAGGAGCCCACTACATTTTGTATAGAAAAAGGTTTTGCTTTCCATCTCAAAGTAAGCTGTTGCAGGTACCTGTGCCACTATTTGTAGTCACAGTAAAAACAGTCTTTGACACAGATTGAAATCCACTTAGGACATACGCTTTGAAGGAACATTCTTTAGTACTTGGAGCTCACTTTGTCATGGCTCATGCAACGTTTTGGTTTCTCAAGAAGGTGTTCTCTGACGAGGCTGGTGAAGTTTTCAGTTCTGGCACCATTGTGGGAAGCCGTCCCACAGGCAGTGTGTTTTGTCAGAGTCAGAGAATGCCTCCGCACAAGTGACATGCACCTTTGGTGCTGCACATTGTGCAGGGTTCATTTTGGCAAGAACTCAAGATTTTTACATTTTGTCTTAAGCATCCTGTGAACAAGAGGAGAACATATATTGGGAAGTGAACACTGTTCATGGCTGTCAGCGTAGGTGCTTCTATGCTATGTAGCTGCTGCCAAGGTAAAGCTTTTGAGGTTGACTGCACAAGATGCATGTGCACTCTTGTGAATGGTTCCTGTTGGTAACAGAGTTCCAATCCAACAGGTTTTTCTGAAAACCGTACTTGTATTTATTTACATGCTTGATTCTTAAACTCAAAATGTTTTCTTTTAAGACCTTTGACATAAAGTTCTGAAAAGCTATAAGCTAATCAAATTAAAGGTTCAGAATGAATGCTTTATTTCTCATTCACTAAAACCAACCAAAAGAGAATAAAAGTGCATTAAATTAATATTTCAGTTGAGTGGTTAAGCCTTAGGAATGTTACGAAATGCCTTTTGGATCCCAGTTAAACCATCAGCATCAGCACCCCGTGTACTCCCCATTCCCCGACTGCGTATTCTGTAGTCTATACATCTGGAAAGTACATATACCTGCCTACTTACTGATAAGTGAAGTAGTAGAATGCTTTTGTTATAGAAGACTTACTTGAGTTAAGTAGAGGTTTTTTTAGTGGCTTTTGATTTATGCAAGCATTTCTTTTTATTTAAATTTGCCTAGTAAAGGTGGTCTTCTAGATGGCAAAATTAATACATCACTTCTTACTTTTTAGGTTTTTTTAGTACTGGTCTCAGACTTCTGTCTTCGTTCCATTTTCCACCTTCAAATCATGTTGCTCTCTACCTTCTAGGCTTCTATTTCCAGATCAGTCCCTATGCCACTGTCAAACATTTCGGTGCCAAAATCAACTGTTTCACGTGTGCCGTGTAATGTAGAAGGAATAAGCCCCGAACTGGAAAAAGTATTCATTAAGGAAAACAGTGGAAAAGAAGAAGTATCCAAGGTAAGCTTATATTAGCGTGGTTACAGTTGTTTTTTCTTCATAATCTATAAACACATGGGAAACCTTCCTCGTGAGAAACCTTCCTTGTGGCTGAAATTACAAACAATTTTCTTCAAAGAACTGTTTGTTTGAAAATTTTGTTTCAGTGTTTTAGGGTGGTGTTTGGGGTTTTTTTTACAGGGCTTCTGGCCAAACATACTTTGTTCAGAATGCCCTTTCTGTAGAGAACTTGAAAGTTCTGTGCGAAACGCAAGTGCTTGAAAATTTAGGTACTTCATGCTACAGTAGTAAGTAATTAGAGACCAGGAGGTTAATTTATTTGCTTCATTTTGCATTCTTTTTCTTAGGCAAGACTTAAGTTTCCTGTGCTATGCTCTGCTTTTTGGTTTTAAAGCTTTTCTTCCATAAACTGAATGTGGACCGTTTTACTTTCATGAAACCACTGTGATCTGTCATGGGAGATCTCCGTATGGGAAATACTGACAAACAGGGCAGCTTTACTTACGTGGGAGAACTGGAGCATTGGAATTGTGATTGAGGAGCACTGGAGTGCTTAGATGACACTTAAAACGTGAAATACTTGGTTTACAGCCACTGTTTCCTAAATAGCCAATGAAAACTTTCTGCTGTGGAATAAACTACTCTACTGTTTTTTCTTACCTTCTCTAAGATGTAGGTTCTTTTCTTGTGAATGGTCATGTAATAGCAATTCAATGTACAAGTCAAGTTGTAAAACTTTAATCAGAGGTTTAAGATTCCAAAATCTGATATTTGTAGTTCTTAATTTTGGCAGTAAACTTAGGAAGTTTTGGCATAGTCTTGGCTTCTCCAGACGCTTAGTTGTGCGGACTAAGCAGTCTTAAGAATGAAATACTGTAGTAGTCTGTTTTATGCTAAGTTTGCTTTCCTAAGGCTGTCTCATCCCTTTAGAAAGGGGTGTGTGTTGTAACAGCGGAATAAGGAAAAAAACAAACACACAAACTGAAACAGAAAGCACCAATCAATAAACCTTGTTGCACCATCTCCAAAGAGAGTATAAAAAGGTATGTATTACAGTGCCACCGTTGATGTTGCTATGGCTAGGGTTGTAAATTCCTGTGGTTGGAGGACATTTCATTTATTTATCAGACAAATCATCTTCGTAAATGTTGTCCTTGGGCTTTAACAGCTTATTACTTGGGATGCAGAACTCGGTCTCCTAAGTTACTGAATGTACTGGCTCTGATCCAGCAAAACAGTTAAGCACATACTTAAGTGCATTGTTGGATTGGGGCCAGAGGTGCTCAGCAGTTTACGCAACCAAGGCAATCATGAACCCTTCCTCCAAACATCTAGCTGGGGAGAGTCTTCAGACACAAAAGTAAGTCATAAATTAGACATTGCCTGTGAAGTCAAGTCCATCTTTGTGGGCAGAGGGGTGTTTCCTGCTATGTAACTGTTAATTTCTGTGAAATCTGGTCTAGTGGGACCTAAAGTGGGACTCCTAGCACTGTCTTTGAGCTTACTAGATCTCATAGCTTACTTCTGGAAGATCATAACAAGAGTAATTTACTCAATCTTACTGCTGGTGAACTTTCTCCTAATAACAACAATTTAGCTTCCTTTTAGCCTAGGGGAGTTGAGGCAGCTAGGTTAAAGGTTAGGAATTACTGAACAAAAGATAAACCTTAGGAAACCAAACTTCATTAGTTTCACTGCTAGTGAAACAATTTGGGTTGTTTTCAATTTTCTGCCATTCTTTCTTGCTGTAACATCCTGTATTTTTAGAAAGTATTTTAAAGTAGCAATCAAAGGTAGTTGGTTGCTTTGGGTGATGTGTGAAGGATAAATTATTCTGTAGAGTCGCTTGTAAGATTGGTGTGCGACTGGATTTTCAGCTGGTTTCTTTTACCCTGTTTCCACGTTTGCTTCACAGTTTTAACAGTGCATGTTCAAACCTTAATTTTCATATGAATCGATCTATCCAGCTGCATAAAACACTTTGTGCCCTACTGTGAATCTGTATTCATTTGCCAGGAAGGATTTGGGGAATAACGTACAACCTGCTAAAAACACTGAGAAGGAATATTACCTTTATTTTAGGTGCAGCTCACTACCTAATTTTTTTAGGTTTTGGTTTGTTTTTTTTTCCAAATTTAGGTACTACATTAGTAGCTTTCTGATTTCTTCCTTTTCATTTCAATAACCACGTTTGGGCTGTCCCAAGTAAAATAAAATGCATTTTAGTTCTGTTAACTTTTAAAATTTTAGTCTAGTGTTCTTGAATTTTTTTCTATTAGTCTCTCATCTCTTCAGTATAAACTTGTAATTTTTTTTTTTTAACAAACTGTTTCTTAGTTCGTATATTGAAATCAGACTAGGTGATATATAGGACAAAAATAAGCTTAAGGTTAAAGCAGTTTTACGGATAGTTTTATGGAGATTACTTGAATTACTTTTTTAATTTAGCTCCCAGTTAAAATGGGTAACTGGTGAAACTTTCCTCCCAGCTTCATACTTCCTTGCTTAGTCTTCAGATACACGAATCAATTTAATTTAGTTTTTAGACTTGTTTTTTGGTTTTGTAGGATATGGTGTTACATGCTTTCTGTTTTGCCTTTTGCTGACTTGAATTTTTGTAATCCTACTTCTTAAAAAATATATAAATTGATTTGGAATATGTCTTCTGTCTTCTCTCATGCTGACTTAGTTCTGTTAGTTCTTTGAAATGCTCTTTGCTTTTTTTTAATAATATTTTAAAGATAATAGAAATTGTACTTATAAAAGTACAGTTAGTCTTGTTATTTTTGTTTCACAAACATAGTTGTTAACAGTAATGTCATTATGTCATCACGTTTTAATAATCTAACTGACCATAAAGTTTAGAGGGATTGCATTGTAAGTGGTCAAAACATTCCAAATATTTCATTCTTTTCAGTTTAGCCATGTATGTGTATACTTTTTCAGATCATTCATCTTGCTTAGTTAGTGAGTGTTCTCTTTTTTCTTTCATAAAACTAAGTTAAAGTTGGCTTTTTTTAAGTCACTTCTTAATCGCCTATTTCTTCTCAGATTTATTAATAAACTTTAATTAATTTTCTAATGCATTTATTCAAAGATCCTGAATATATTTTCCTTCCTGTTTTATAACTTGCTGACTAGCTTTCCAGGAAATTGTGATGGTGTGTCTCTGATCCCACCATAACTTGTAAGAGGGAATCAGCTTTTTGTGAAGTTGTGACAGGCTTTTGTTCTTTGTCCCGTTGTAACTCCACAACACAAACGTTGGAGGCTTTGGTACAGTAAGATGATGGACTTATTGTAGGGGGTAAGAGGTGTTCCCTCTTACATAGTACATTGTGAAAATAATTAAAAGTGCCCTGTAGGAGGACATGGACATGTTCATGGGTCTCCTATTAGAAAAAAAAATATTACTGGAACCATCTTTCAAGTATACAGAAGTAATTAGAAATGAAGCAATTTTGATGGACTATCACACAATAGAAGTAAAATGATTAATGTGTTGTTTGATTTCTAATGCTTCTGGAAATAGATAGCAAGATGGTTTTATGCACCTCTTGGAAAACTTAATCCTGTAATAAAAGGACTTTTTCTAATTTGCGCAGATTCAGAGGATCCTTACTTAAATCTTCATATCCTTCATCTGAAAAGTCTGGTTTTTTTCCAAGTGCTCCTTCCCAGGATACATTATGGTTTTTTGCACTTGCACCTTATCTAATGCATCGATGACTTCATTGATGCTAGAAGGAAGAAGCACTTTCCTATGTCTGCCTTTGTGTTCCAGTCTAGAGTACAGTTTTTAAATCAAAAGCATTGAATGCTTTACTCTCAAGAAGTTGCCTCCTAAATAGATGTAAAGCTTGTGAAGAACAGATTATTTTTAAGGCTCACATTGGTATATTATATCGTAGTAGCATTCCTGATGCTAATAAATAGCGTGTTCTTGTTTTTTTCCAGCAAAAAGATTGATACTGAAAACAAGGTGGTGAATTTTAACAGTGTATTGAGAAATGCATGCTGTTGTCAAATTGAGCGTTTCCATACCTTTGCAGGAAGATGAGGGCAGTATGTAACTATGTCCAAGAACACACTGTCCCATAGGGGTTGGCGGGTGTCCTGTCAGAATGCATTTGGCATAAGGTTAGTACATGACTGGACACTTGCAAAAAAAAAAAAAAAGGGTATACAGAGTGCGGTAATTTCTAGTCATTTTCCATGCATTGAGTGTTATGAAAACTAATAGCAGCTGTACCAAATTAGTTACCCTGTTTCTTATGTTCGAAGGTTGTGAGGACTTCAGTTTTTAGAATAGTTTAGGCATGACTCACGGAAAGTGACTTCTAAAGCATTTTTTTTTTATGTTGATCAGGTTTAATACATAAAGTTTTTAAAAAGTGGAATACTTTTAGTTGATATTTTCATGAAGTTTTTTGCACTTGTCAAAACTTGGATTCAATATTAAGGGAAAGATAAATACAGAAGCACAGTAATCTGAAATATTTGCTGGCATTTTCTATGCCTTAAAAGTTGTTTTACTTGGAAAGAGTGATAAATATTTTTAGTTTTTTCTACTTGTGTGTATATTTAGAGGCATGTCTAAAAATACAGATAACTTTTTGTACCTCAAATTTTAATTCAGTGGAGGTTGGTTGAAATATGTGATTTGGGATCTACTTCCTGACTACATAAGACTATGTTGTTCCTCCAGGTGTGGAAGAACATCTGTGTTATCCTGAAGTCTTTAATTATGTGATCACTTACTGTTTTTTTCCCCTCCCTGGAATCCTTGCTTTACCTGTTATGTAGAGCATAGTATATGCACTTAATGAGCAGCTGTTTGGTGTTTTTGTTTTCTCCTCATTAGATATGTGTCCTAATGCTCACTAACTGTTGTTCTGAAGTCAGAAATCTGAATTTCTTCCTGGGTTTTTGCTTCGATATAATAGGAGAGTGTCTGAAATTTTGTTCTTTTTGTCACGCCTGTGTGAGAAGAAATATTATATTATCTACACTTTATGGATGGAGAAACACAAGTCCATCAGGCTTCTATAATGTGATTCTTCAGGTAACTCAGGGTACTGCATGCCATTTTAGGATTTTAAAGCGTAGCTCCCATAGTCTCCTTCTGCATCTGTGAATGTTGAAGACTTTTGCAAATCAGTCCTGCATAGACTGGGCATCCAAAAAAGATGCCATAAAAGAGAGAGGTTGGTTCAGATGATTTCCTGACATCTCATAGCATTTTTGTGGCAGAGACGGAAATAAAAATGCTGTTCTGCATGGCAGTTATTTTTTTGGTTACGTTAATTATGAGACTGTTTTCCTTCTACAGCTTCAGTCTTGTTTTCTACCTCTCTTCTGTCTGTGTAACAAATGATACAATGCTTCAGGTGTATCTTGTGCATTGAATGAGTCATGGCCTGTTGGGGGTGATGGGAATAGCAACATGTAGTCATGTTGTAACACATATGCAATGTGAACTGAGCTGTTGGAACAGACCACATAGCTGTGTCCAAACTTTTCAGCATTTGATGTAGCAACTGTAATGTTCTCTTCATAGTGTGTTTCTTTGCTCTTAATTGAAATGTGAAATGGTATTAACTGGAAGGCTCATAAGAAGAAAAGGATCTTCCTGCTCTGCTGTGTCTGCCTCTTTGTATAATATGTGGTGGTTTTCTGGATAGACTATTGCTGAAAAGGGGAGAATGCGATACTCGGCCAATAGGTTTCATGTCCTCATTGCTAGCAGAAGCGTTGGGTTGAATTTTAGGCTCTGGAACAAGCTGTTAATAGTTTTGGAATATATGGGGAAGAGGAAAGCAATAAAATAAAAATGTTCACTCGAAGTGAGAAGGAAAAAGACATCAATTTTTTGTAGCTAGAACATTAAAGCTGTTCTCTATGGCTTGAATACAATCCTCACTGAAGTGAGGATAAAAATGATACTTAAATTTTGCAGGCATTTTTTCCCCTTCACTTTTAAGCAAAACTGTAATAAGCAAAACCGTAATTCCCATTTGATTTCTTACAATTAAAGCAGTGCTGTCTTTATGGCAAAACTAATTTTCCACTGGGAAGGACAGGTAAGTAGAGCGTGCCAGTCTGCTACTGTGAACATGTCTACGCAGTGTATTGCAGAATGGGATGCGAGATCACTCTGGCCAGTGCCAACTAGGCTGATACGAGCAGGCAGTGCTTACTAGCTTTGGTTCAAGACAAAGCTTGTGAACCTTCTGTAAGCCTGTGCATCATCTACTTAGTTGCCATTTTGTCAGCGGTCACCTACAGAAGTGAAGGATAGAATGTAGAGGTGTGCTAGAGAATCATGACTCACTAGCAAAACTTGGATGGTTTCATTTATAATTGTAATTCAGTTGGTTGTTACGGCAATAGTATGCTGTTGTATTTGACATTTTCTACTTTCCCTTTTATCCAAATGTGATGTCTGTCAGGGTACTTGTTTTTCTTCCATAATAACAGTGACCTTTATTGAAAATTGTATTACTAAGTATAATTAGAGATCTATTTGTTGGGGAGATTTGCCTTTTTAAACTATCATAAAAAAGTACAAAACCATAATACTAGCATGTGTTGAAGTGCATTTTGGTGTTAACTTTGCATTAAGAGGATATAGTTGGCTTGGAACATCTGCACATTGTCGCAGCATTCAGCGTAATTAATGTATGTTGTGTCCATTGTATGCTGCATTATTTTTTTGTGTAAAAGTTGTTCTTTCAAAAATGGCTTGTTTGCTATTCTTAAGGCCTTGCCTCGTTACTTCAGTTTGAGTTGACATTGCTTAGGAGTGTGATCTTTTCTCTGTAACCTGAATTGCTTGTTTCTCTTGCAGCCTTTGGATATCCCTGATGGTCGAAGGGCCCCATTACCTGCTCACTATCGTAGTAGTAGTACACGAAGCATTGACACTCAGACTCCGTCTGTCCAGGAGCGCAGCAGCAGCTGCAGCAGTCATTCACCATGTGTCTCTCCCTTTTGCCCTCCTGAATCTCAGGATGGGAGTCCTTGCTCAACAGAAGATTTACTCTATGACCGTGATAAAGGTGAGAGTAGAATGGCCCGCCTTTACCTATGGAAGGCATGTGGTGTCCTGCTTTTACAACTACCTTCATTTTACTCATTACATCAGTTTTTGTTTTTGTTTAATGGTTGTGGAGGGATTGAGGATTTATCTTAAAATTGGTTTTGTTTGTTTACATATCTTTTTCCCTCTTGTCTGTGAAACTTCACAAACATCTTCCATAAATACGTCAGAGGAGCACAGCAAACAGTCTTAACTATTTATGAAGATTCTAATGTGAAGAATTCAGACTGTAACATGTTTATGTTTAAAAAAGGTTTCAAGAAGGTTTGTGGCAGACTATATATTCATCATGGGTGAGTTACTTGCTGATCAAAATGGTGATGATGAAGTTTTGGACTGCTTTTAAAAGTACTCTGCATCTGAACTCTTACATTCCACTTGAAGCTATTTAGTGAGGAGCTCAGATACGAGTTTGAACAATCTGATGGAGAGTAATTGCTTGTCTGTGTATGTTGCATAACAACCCAAAATTTCTGAATAATTTATGTGTTTATATGTCAATATCCTGCATTTTTTTCAAAGTCTGTAAAATGTCATTTGGTTTTGTAGAGGGACTAAACTGGAGTTTCAGTAATAAAGAGTTACTGACAGAACATGTAGTATGAAAATACAGGCACCAGTGTAAAAAGACGGATTTTTTTGGACAACTGTTCACTAATGAAATTATTCTTGGGCTTCTTGTCAGCTAGCCGGAAACATGGACTTCAGTTTGGAGGGATGCAGGGTTTGGTTGAAACATGCAAGCTAAGAGTAGTAAGTTTCACAGAGGAAATGAAAACTTTTAAGATTTAATGTAGATTTATTAATAAGCTATTTTGAGGTTATAAGTAAGGTTAAGCTTTTTCTGTAAATATTCTCTTTAATAATTCTTAAAGTAATTTAGGAATAAGATTGGGGAGGGCAGCGGGAGAAATACTAGCTTTTCTTGGTTTCTGAAAAGTATTGCTTTACCATCTTGGATTTAAAAGGAAGTAGTGGAAAACAAATCCACCTGCCCAAATCCTGAATTGGGGGTGGGTGTGTGCACACATGTAAGTTAACCACATCAAAGTAAAAGTCTTAGCTCAACATGATAGTTGGCCATGCTCCAAAAATAACAAAGATATTAGCTCCCCCCCCACCCTGCTTCTCTTTCTTATAGTATGCATGTGAATTGTAATGTATTGTCAAGATGAATCACTATAGAGACATCCACTAAAGTATTAGCACACAAAGAAACGTCTTGACAGGTAAATTTGTTCATATATGTGCTGATAACAAATATAAGTTAAAAAGCAAGGAAATGAAAAGAATCATTCCTTTTGCAGTTAGTACTCAGTTGTCACAATAATTGGAATTTTCAGTGGTACTTCATTGGCAGTAGCGAGTGAAGATGGTTTGAAATAGTGCATCTAACCTTCTTAATGCTTTTCAAGGGTTTTTATCTCCTGTCTTGGATTTTTTGAACAGCTAATTGGAGTAAAATTTATTGCTGAACTTCACAATGAGTAGATACTTACTTACTTGTGGATTTTGGTTTTAAGACTGGCTTTAATGCTAGGTTTGTATCAAAAGTCTGCTTTAGTAGTAGCAGGTGATAAACAGCCAGCTTTGTAAAGTTAATATAATTGCATTTTTAAATTGTTTTAAGTAAGGTACTTAATACTGTGCTTATGAAAGATAAAAGCTTGAACTCTCATCACAACTTTGTTCTTCAAGGACAAGATAGAAACTAGAAAAATGCGGAGCGGTCATCCAAGAGAAAGTAATTTGTTCAGAGGTTATAAAAGTATAGTCAGAAAGGCACCTTTTACTCTCAGATCATTAAGATCCCACAGGCCAGTTGTTCTGAATAAGAATGTTATCTTCAAAATAGTTAAATTACAGATAAATGAGTTAAGACTGGCTTTAATGCTAGGTTTGTATCAAAAGTCTGCTTTAGTAGTAGCAGGTGATAAACAGCCAGCTTTGTAAAGTTAATATAATTGCATTTTTAAATTGTTTTAAGTAAGGTACTTAATACTGTGCTTATGAAAGATAAAAGCTTGAACTGCTCATCACAACTTTGTTCTTCAAGGACAAGATAGAAACTAGAAAAATGCGTAGCGGTCATCCAAGAGAAAGTAATTTGTTCAGAGGTTATAAAAGTATAGTCAGAAAGGTACCTTTTACTCTCAGATCATTAAGATCCCACAGGCCAGTTGTTCTGAATAAGAATGTTATCTTCAAAATAGTTAAATTACAGATAAATGAGAGATATAGGTAGAAATTATAAGGGAATAGCAAGTTTTGAGAGACAGTTTATTAACATCTGTTGTGGATGTTAACTGCTTTATACAACAAAACTCACGAAGTTTTTCGCACCTTCATTTTAAAGGTTTTTGTGATGCTAGAATAAAACTGTCTTGAGTTTGCTGTGAGGCCTGTTAAATTTTGAAAAATGCATTGTATAACCAAATGTAGACATTTTAAACCCAAGATATTTTTCTGTTACTTTCCTCAAGTTGAGGTTTTATTTTCCTCTCTATGGGAATAAGCTGGCTTTACCATTAAAAAATAAAATTATCAGCTTTATGAATGCTCCCGAGTGTGTTGCTGAATCGGAAAGGAAGGTTAGTAGTTTGTCTGAGAGACATGAGCAGTGAGAGGAGCCAGCACTCTGTACAGACACAGCACTGCTTTACATTTCTAAAGCATCTTTTATTTCTTGTGCAAAGCTGTGCTTTGGCCTGAGGCCCTCACAGCTGCTCTTTGGACGGTATCAGCTGTTTGGTTTACATTTCTGCAAGAAGCTGCTAAATCTATTGAATTTTTCAAAAGAAAGTGAAAGCTAAATTTCAGAAAAGGCCCACAATAGTGCTCCAAATGGAGCAGTAATACTAAATGGTATTGATTGGAGCAGAGAGGGAAGGGTGGGAGAGAAGGTATTTTAATGGCACCTGGCTTTATGATTTTGTTTTCAAATGTCAGCCTATTGCAAGGCAAGTGACTGCCTTGCTGCATTAAAGCTACCGGTTTCACTAGATACGTTTTATGATACTCTAGTCCATGAGACTATAATTCAGAGTGCTATATAGCATACTTAGCAGCTATGACAGAGGTAAAGTTCAAAGGCGTCCCAAGGTATAAGCAGATGAAATTTGGCGTTTTTTGTACAAAATAGATAGTATAACCTGTTTTTCAGGGATTTTGATTTAGGTGCTTTTGTGTAGCATTGTGTATTCCCACTGTTGCTAGCAGGCTGTTACAAGCAACACATTCATGAAGATGATCTGAAGATACTTTTCAACTTCTGAGCTTCTGATTCATAGTTTTTAAAATGAAAATTGTATGTGAAGTCTTTGGATAGTCTTAAGAAACAGAGGTATTTTTGAACCTATCAAAACAAATCCCAAGGCTCACTGGCAAAGTTTCTTGTTTCCTTTAAGTTTTGTCACTCAAAAAATTGTTTTACAGATTCTTTTTTTAGCTTGCCTCCTTTGTTGCTGTAATATATGCAAGCTAAAATTTGTGGTATTAAGTCTTCTGATTAAAATAGTATTTTTAGTGTTTAATTACAATCTGAAACATTTTCTAGATAACAGAATATATCCATTTTGAATATTTATGTTTAGCAATTCTGTGTAATAAGACTCCATATTGTCTGCTATGTGGTTATGGTAACAAAACTTACTTTAAAGGTTACATCTATTAATCTTCAGTCATTGTCACCTTCACGAAATTTGATTAGTTGGCTGAAATACGCCAGCAGAGCACACCCTACTGGTGGAAGAGTGGGAGATGCAGACACGTACTCTGACATGGAGGCTCATGCATTGCAGCCCCTGAGACAGTAAAAGAATGTGTAAATAGCACAGTTGGAGAATACACATTTGCGGTGTCATTCAGGATTAATAATGTGACAGTTTACCACTTAAGAGCTTACAGGATACACAAGTGGAGACTGGTTTAAGCTGTAAATTCCACCTCTTACCACTTTAACTCGTGGCCTGTTTTCCCAGTACCCTTCTGTTCTCGTACTGCTGCTGTACGTGTAGAACCAACACCAAGCTTGTACATGTGAGCCTCCTAATAACCACACGTATTTTTCAAATAGTAGTGTGGTATGTGTTTGGTCAAAATGAAAAGATAACATCTTTGTAAGCTTTAAAAGCTGGAAGGGTAAAGAGAGAAACAGAATGGTTAAATTATGCAATATAATTTTTTTTTTTTTTTAGTTGTTTAACAGCTGTCTTATATAGAAAGTTTCAGCCAAACAGGGCTAAATAAACCGAAAACTTGATTGAAAACTGAACTGGCTAGACAAGACTCTAAATCTTCCAAGAACTGACTTGACTTTGAATTCAGTTCGATTCTTTCCTTGGATGTACTTCCACCGTTTTCCACTATTTAGTGGAATGAACAGTAGCACATTTTATGTCTCAAATTTTTTAAATAGAAACTTGGATCTTCAATTTTAAATATTAGAAGGAGGAAACAAACTGTCTGGGTTCTGTTAATGATTTCTGTGTTTGGAATGAGCTGTGTGGGCCAACAGTGGAAAGATGCCAACAGGACCATCATGCTCCCAGCTTGGCAAATATCTGTATTGTCTCTAAGCTTTTTCTGCCTTCGTACAGTTAACACCTAAAATTCTGTAAGTAGAAGTTCTGTGTTCACTCTATAGCAGGAAAGAGCTGAGGTTCACTTCAATGTTTCTTTTTTCATATCTTTCATAGTAAATCTCCAAAGGGAAGCGTGATGTTTGAGTTGATTTGTGTCTTGTTTTAAGAGGAAGCAGAGATGTTTCAAAACTTCTAATGATTAGCCATTGTATTTGAGTCATGGTTATACAAAAGTTTATGTAGTTACTGTTTGCAAGCTGTTAAAGACAACCTTATATGCTTCAGTGAATCTAGATCATAGTGCTTGAAAGCTTTGGTTGGTTTTCCACTGTTGCTGAAAAGGCACACATGACCAACAGCAGAATAAACAAAGGTATCTGAGTTAAAAATGGTAGGGTACCCCACATCGGTGGAAAGACTCAAAAGGAGCTAAAGCAAGAGCAGTTACTTCTTTCCAAATAAGGTGTGTTTGTAAGTTGGGAGATCCTCTTTAACCTTGGCATTTCATTTCATTTTTTTAATTGTAAGTCCAAGCAGAGAATAGGGAGCCACTAATACTAGCCTGAGATAGATGTTGCTCTTTGAAAAGGTAGAAGCCACTGCAGAAAGCTAATTTTCTGTAATTATTTTTGTATCTACTTTATTTCCTTAATGCATTGAACATCATGTTGTCAAGATGAGTGTTTAAAGTGAGCCCTTTCATAGTCTTAATTTTTCAAACTTCTGTGCTTCTGTCATTACCAGAGTTGAGCCTTCTCTCTTATATTTTCCGAGAAGTACAAAGAAATCTGCCTATTGCCTTTTGTCCTAGATCTTCACATCTTTAGTTCTAAGTGTGTCTAGTAAAATATACACAGACAGCTAGAGTTACGAAGAATACCTGTATCATATAGTTAGTAGTAATGAGAGAACTGAATTGTGGAAGTTTTATTTTGGATACTAAAACAACTTCACAATTGTGAAGCGAGTAAGGTAGGACATTGTAATGATGAGGTATCAGTACCTGTGCTACAAACATGCTTTGCTTCTTTGCAACTTCTGAACTATTCATGAGACTAATGAGGTCAATATTCCAGTGAAGAATGATGTTTTAAAATAAGAAACATGCTGTATACACACATTTTCAATAACTGTGTTTATACGGTGAGAAGGCGTATTATCATTACCACTCATAATTCTTCTGCATGTATTATGCATATTACCTTGTTCATTTATGTTTTTTGAAATACATAATAAAGAACGTATTTGTTTCCAGGATCACAGCTCTGCTTTGTTCCGATTGCAGTGTTCTGGATAAAAATATCCTCCTGTTACGTGTTGTTATATGGTAGATTACTGCTGCACTGAAGCTTTTATTCAGGAGAAATGTGCTATACAAGGGTGTTAGAAATAGCCTGCAATAAAGGAAGCATTGTGGTAGAAGCAAACCGGCATAGTGGCTAAATTGTGAAAAAAGGCATCTTGTTTGGAAATCAAATTTAATTAAAAAGCACTCTCAATCTCTAGTAATATAACTGCTTTAAATTTTCAGACAGTGGGAGTAGCTCACCGTTGCCCAAGTATGCCTCATCTCCCAAACCAAACAACAGCTACATGTTCAAACGAGAGCCCCCAGAGGGATGTGAGCGAGTGAAGGTCTTTGAGGAAATGTCGTAAGTAATGCCTTTTATATCAGCTGGTATCTGCAAAGCAGTAAACCTGTTTACTGAGCCTATTCAACTGCAGATGAATAAACTATTCCAGCTGATGAGTTTTTCAGGAGCAAACTATTCTTAGAGTTTGTACAGAAGAGAAGTTGAAGTGTTCACGTTGGTTTGAAGAGGAAATGGAGTCTTTTATGCTTGAACTCTTTTTGTGCATTTATAAAAGGCAACAAAAATCCAAGCAGAAAAGATAAGGTACATTTAATTTCCTAAGCATTTATAAACCTCTTTCCATATATTTTTTACTAACTTTTTAAATGTTTGTGGCTTAAAACAAAAACTTTCCTTGTCATAATTCTTTATCAGTTTCAAGCATAGGTTACGTTTTGATACGTATAAAACATATAAAATGGAATGAAACCTCTGTAAAGTGTTTGTAGACAGTAGTATACTTATGGCATAGACTTTGCTCAATATTTTCGCTGAGCAAGGAATCAGAAATTAAACTCTTGGACATCGTGTCTTTTTCCCCTAGACCCAGCAGTATTTGAGCACATGCTGTCAAGGTTGCATGCTTAGCTCCTGTGGATGAAAGAATTAAGGAGGGGACGTGTCTTGCTCTAACAGCATTCATTGCCTGCTGGATGGTGAAGGAGCAATGTTGGGTTGTGGAGGAAGCCTCCAGACAAATTACGGAATATGGGAAAGGAGAGGTCTATTTCATGGAGGTTCTCAAAAGGATTTAATATGGCTGAATGTGTTGTTGCTGCATTGTTTTTATTAAAGAAGAATTTGTGCCATTCTAAATTACCGCGGCATTTTTTCACGTGCATATGTACTGCAGATTTTTCTTGCTGGAAGTTGCATGTTTATCCAGTAATTATCAAGTCATTTTTGTGACGGTACTATTTTTAATGCTGTGGATCAGTTAGCTGACTACCAATATGGAAGATGTTTGCCCCTCTGTCCAATTAATCCCATTCCTTGTCATTCACATTTTAGCAACGTGTAGAACCACAAAGTTCATGATGTATAAAACATCTTGGTTGGCCAGGTATATAATCTTTTTTCTTGTTGTAGGTCTCGTCAGCCTGTCTCAGCCCCTCTCTTTTCATGTCCTGACAAAAACAAGGTTAATTTCATCCCAACCGGATCAGCTTTCTGTCCTGTAAAACTTCTGGGCCCCCTCCTTCCCGCTTCAGACCTGACGCTGAAGAACTCTCCAAACTCTGGTCAAAGCACAGCTTTGAGCACCCTGACTGTTGAGCAGCTTTCCTCTCGGGTCTCTTTCTCATCTCTGTCAGATGACACCAGCACAATGGACTCTACAGAGGTCCCGGTACAGCAACCGTCCCAACAGCAGCAGCCGCTTTTGCAAGAAATTCAGACTGAAGACCATTCCTCTCCTCAGAGCTATGTGTTGATCTAGACCAAGGTGGAGCAGGCCTCTGCCCTGAAACAAGGATTGAGGAGATAATAGTTCAGATACATCTGCATGAGGTGGCAACCTTTGAGAACAACACGGAATACTTAGCAGCATTCGAAAAAATATCTCAACGCTGTTCTTGGCAGGGACAGAATTCATATTCAGCATTTTTTGTGAGAAAGCAGTAATGCCTGCAGAATCCATGTAACATTAAGCGTTTTAAGTGGAGACTATGCATTTCATAGTATGTTTGACCAGATTAGTACTGTGTCCTGTGTTCTGTTTCAAATTCTACAGTATAAATAAGCTCTATATATATATATAAAAAAAAAGTTGCCTGTCTGAATAGAAAATGTCTTGCTGTGTTGTGTCCTATGGAAAATACTGTACTTCAGGATTATGTTTACAATTGATCCAGGTGTTTATGTTTCTAACTTCTGTAATACACACAATGCAAAAAAAAAAAAAAAAAAAAAAAAAAAAAAAAAAAAAAAAAAAAAAAAAAATGGCCACAACAAAAAAAAATGGCCACAACAGTTGCACAGTGCCCACCCTATGGCCTAGCTTCAGGTACTTCTCTCGAAGTGTAAACTCAGGTAACTTGGAATGTATATCATATTGGGATATAAAATATTTTACAGCTACAAAGCTAAAGAGGGAACATCACTCTTTTGCCTTTCCTTATTTTATGCATTAATATTTCCTCATTACATTCCACTTCCTTGGAATAAGTGCATTCAGATCCAGGTGAACGATGACCCTGGACATGGGTGAACATGAGGAGAACCAGCAAATCTGTGATGTATATCACTTTGTCATGTGCTTACAAGCAAAACAACTGTTGCATTTACTGTCATTTCAATATATGTAAAAATGTGGCATTTAAAGGTTTCAGGTGTTGCTCAGTTAATGACTGTTAAACTGTTGCAAATAAAGTGTTCAGTACTAGGCTGTACATGAGAAACATTCCACGTTGTGTGTGAGAGGATTTTGAAAGACAAGAATGTTTTTGTTCAAGGACAGAAATTCTTTCAGGTTTCACAGGGGGTGACGGGGATTTCCTCTCATGTTTTTGTTGGCAGTTAAGGATGTGAAATGCTACTGTTACCGTCTAAACGTCAAATTAATGTTTAGTTTCTCTTTTGGAAATGTTCATTCATTTGCTGGTTGGAAATAGGTTTTCAGATTTTGTCAAGCAGTGTTAGATGAGCCGCATTTTATTTATGTAGTGAGTAATTGTGTTTGGATTGAAGTCCAAAAGTAGCAAGTGGGTGTTCTAAGAGGGGTGGGGAAAACAATAGGTTTAAGTTCATGTTACTTAATCAAAGCTTCTCCCATAACTTTCAGTTACTTAAGTTGTGTGTGTAAAAGTGTGTTTTCCCCCCTCCTTAAGTGTGAATAAAAAAAATCCTTGTAAAATAATCCTGGTTTTGCAGGCTGGACACTTTCTCAAAATAGTACACGGCAAGAATGGGTTAGTGGTGCTCTTCTGTTGTACTGGAACAAGAGGAGCATTGCTTTCAGAGATAATTTCCTGTGATACAGAGGACCCCAAAGGCAAAATAAACTTGATGTTCTTGCTCCGTTGCTTTCAGCTCAGTGGAACTACATTTATGCTGTCTGCTCCTAAGAGAGTAAGGTTCACCTTTTCCAGGAATTGAAGAGATTAGTAGCCTGCAGCTACTGAGCATTTAAACTTGCTCCATTATGTTTTTTTTCCTCTTTTGAAGATGAGATTGGAGGGGGGTGAGAGTGAGCCACCAATAACTACTCGCTAAATATGTGCTTTCTTTGGAGATACAGCATCGTTTCCTTTTTATTACCGAGGTTTTGTTAATACTATGTTACAAGGTGGAATTTGCAGCCTATAAAACAGTCACTGTTTTTTGAGTCCCCTTGCAGAAAATATAGGAGAGAGAGATCGGTCTCTAACCATTTTCATGTGAAAGACCTTCCTGAAACACAACAGCCATCTTTAACCCTACTAATCTCAGGCCTAGGTGAAAACACTATATATTTTATAGACTGAAGATAAAGGGGAGAAAATACTAGTGATGTAAGTATCAATTCCTTTTAATATTTTTCTTTCTAGATTAACATTGCAGTATGATGACCTTTTTATGCTCTGGTTATGTCCAGAGAAGAAATCGTAGTTTGTTATTGGTGTTAGGTTACCAGGGGATATGATGAGTGGTTTTTAGATCTGTGATGAACTCTGTACAATATTCGCAATGCCATTACATGTTCTTTTTATTTTTTCCACGAGAAACTAAATATTAATTAAATTGCACATTTGTTCTTAGCAGATTTAAAGGTTTTGAACCAAATGTGTTAAAGCTAATGCTTTGTCATGTAAATTTCCCAGCAGTTGTTTATCTCAACTGTATTCTACATCCAGCTGTAGAAATTTGTCAAATATTGTTTAAAAAGTTGTACATAGGTGTACTGTTATTTCTAGCCACTGTGCTGAACAGTATTCAAGTTACCACATAATATTGCTTTACACAAGGAAATGTGTGGCTTTTGTTTTGTATTTTTTTGGTATAGAAGTTCTCGTGTCTTATTTAAATAAAAATTATAGTTAAAAAGGGGGGGGGGCACAAAAGCAGTGGTTCGCTTTTTTGTTTTGGAAGATTAAAGTTTAATATTGTTCCAGATTTACATCTAGAATAATGTCAACCATGTATCTTTATGACTAGTGTGCTATGTCCTCAAGAATAAGATAATCTCTTATCTATTGATTTTTGCATAACGCTGTTCTAGGGAGGAAAAAAATCTAAAAATAGCCGAATGCTTAAATATGCTTTAAAAAAAGCGTATTTTATTTCTGCATATGATGAGGTTTTTCTCTCTTCGAAGCATAGGAAAAAAAAATCAGTTAAGCGTTATTGGAAACTGTGTATCCACTGCTGTGTTTGTGGTATGGGTAATTTCTAGTTATCTGTTGAAAATTATGAAAGCCATTAGATGTTTCACTATGTGAAACTAAACTAAACCCCTAAAGGATGTGGTATAATTCTACTGACAGTCTTGGTTTCATATTGTTTTGTGTGAGTCAAATGATTGTCATTTGACTTGCAGAATAATTCTTTCCAGATGGGGTGTGAGGGGGAGGGAGGAAGAAAGAAGAATAATATTTAAATACATGTAAACCCTCCAAAGTCAGTGTTTACTGAAGAGCACTATGGCAATAACCAGCAAGAATGGGTTAATGCTTATTATCAGTAAGTGGAAATTCAAGTTTTCAGCATCCCAAAGATGACAATGTTTTGATGTGACTACATTAAAAACATTAACTGAAAGTTAACTGAAAGCGCTGAAAGTCTGGAGCCTCAAAGGATGTAGTATCCCACCCTGCTATGAAAACGCGTGATGTCCTTCCGTCAGAAACAGCTTGCGTTCAGCCATTTCATCATCAGCTTGTAGGGCTTGCTAGGAAAAGCTTTGTGACTGCCTTGTCCTGTAAATGGACTTGGCTGCAGCAGTTTCGGGCTGTCCTTGTGTGGGAGGGCATTCTCTTCTCAAGAGTTACTTTGACAAAAGTGTGTAACTCACCCTGAAAAGATGTGATGCAACTTGTACCACAGGTAGCTTTTTCACCATCCCTGTGAACCTAGGCCTTGCCTGGTTAGTTACGGTTGTGGTAACGTGCTGCTTCCACATAAACCACACTTCGAAGTTGTGTGCTTTGTGTAGTTCGCTGCATGTCTTCCTCAAAGCCAAGGCAAGCAGTCCGAAAAGTGCTGAGAGTAGAGAGCTAATGAAATAATTGTGCCTTGTGTCCCTGCTTTGTGACTAAAAGATCTTCCTCAACTTGAATTTTACATTTTCTAGCAATTCATGGTTCTAGAAATGGACTCTTTAGAGCCTGGAGGGCTGTGTAAGGGGAGCCCGTGGCTACATACGCTGGGGGTAGGGGGCAACACATAGTGACCTGCTTGTTTTAGGAAGCGGAGTGCTGTCAGGGAAATGATTTATGGCTTCCTGAGGAATTGGCTCTTGGGAAGGGCCAGATATTGGCCCAAGGGTAGAGCCTCGGTATCTTCACAGTATTTAAACATAACCCTGGAGTAATACAAAGTAAACACAAGAAATTGAATGGATTAGAGATGTTGGCTGACATTGCAGTTGCAAATGAAGACCACTGAGGCTTAGCAAACTAGCTCCTGGCCTTACTCCATGGTAAAGGATTGATACCTTCATCTGTCACTTGAGGTAAAATCCGAGCAGCTTGAAGATGACAGATGACTAGTAGAAGTATAAATCAATTACTGTTGTAAAACAGCCTGGCTTGCTTTGCAAAATATAGCCATGCAAACACAAATCTGAAGCTACACAATTGGGAGGAAATAACCATAGTTCCTGCAATGTGTTTCCAGAACTTAAATGCAAGGAAAAAGTGAGTGAAAGCTGGGAAAGTACATCCCTTACTGGGATGTACACGTACAGCCATTCACAGTTGGTGCTTGGCTAAAGGAGGTTGTTTGATCAAAGATTGTCATGCAGTTAAAATACGTATGTCTTGTCTCTGTTTGCATTAGCGTAACCTATCCTGGAAAACTGTCTAGTTCGGGAAAGACTACAAAAGGCTGGACAAGGCACAGGGAAGAGCTATAGGAATGAGTGAGGTACTGGAAAAAACACAGCAAGGTTTTGTAGGAGCTCGACATGTTTAACTTAACAGTTGAGGAGTGACTTAATTCCAGTTAGTAAATACCTACATAGGAAATACTTAGTAACGAGCTACTTAAATTTAACAGACATGGAATATTAAGCAGTAAGAAAATGAAGCTAGATGAATTCACACTAGAAATGTGGATTTATTTTAGCACTAAGGGTAATTAGGTACTGGGCCAACTTGCAAAGGTGGATTTTTTTCAAGTACTGATATGTTTAAAATGAGATGATTTTACAAAGGATGTGCTCAAAGATGATATTTTTATAAGCCTTACTAACTCATGATTATTTGGGGCTTTTTACATTTCAGTTGACTTTAAAAAGGTAGGTGTTTTTTAACTACCTTAAGCATTCTTGCCTCACTAAAAAAGTAGCCTGCTGCAATATTTTTAACTAGGGAATTAACACTTTTTTTTTTTCTTCAAACTGTCTGGAATAGTTCTTGGAAGGATAATTTCTGGCTTCTGAAAATTTTTGGTTTGTGTCACATATGAATGAAGTCTCCAGTAAAGCAGAAGTGGTTGAGTAACTTTGTAGTTGTTTTGATTTCTGTCACCTCCTCAATAGCACCGTAATTTTGGAGAGATGGCAAGAAACTGGAGAGTAGGTGGTATCTTTTTGGAGTGCAACAGGTCACAGAAATAACTGTGTCACTCAACTGGGGCTGATAGGAAAATGCTGATTGAGAAGGTGGTGTTCCCTCGGTAAAGACCACATTGGAAGTGAGTGAACATGCCAGTTAAACTGCTAATTCAATTGACAACAAGAAAGAATAGCAGTCAGGTGAAGCTGGATAGAGAGATGACCCCTTTTTTGAGAAGAGCTTGAAATTTCATCTCGGGTTGTAACAAGTTCTGATGTTAAATTGGCTGCCTTGAGCTGTAGCCTGGAAGCTCAGATGCAGAGGAGCTGGAAGCCTGGGAGAAGGGGAAGTTGTGTAATCTTTTTTCTTCCCCCCCCCCTTGAATTAGAGACTGAGCTTGTCAACGAAGCACAATTAGGCTAGGAACTGCGCCTGTAGAAAAATAAGTTCTGGGGGTTTTAATTTTTTTTGTGTGTGTGTATGTGCATAGTGAAGTGTGTGGTTAAACTTTGCAGTGATTTGTACAGCTGTTGGTTGAGACATAGGGTTTGCTCAGGGCAATGTATGTTTAGTAATACCCATGGTCATCTATTTCTTGTACCCTTGTTTTTACTTCTCCAAATAAACTGTAAGTAAATAGCGTTATCTAAATCCAGACTGCTAGGCGTAGCAGTCATGTTAACTAATTCTGGGTGTCGAACTGCTTACTGCAGGAGGAGATGAGATCTGAGAGTTCTTGAGATTTTTGTGGAAGGAGGTTCTTTCTCCAAGGAGGAGAAAGCTAAAAGAAACTAGACTCCCTGTTAAGGTTTGGTGCCGAAAGGCTGGGTGATGCAATTACTCCTTTCTGATTTCTATTCAGATAAGAATTTCTAGTCCTGCCCTATCTCTGATACAGAGGTTTTTCAGGGAGTAACCTTTCCATAAGATTGGTGGTATCTATCTTTGGGCTTGTTACATAGGGAAGGAAGAACTCATTCTTGTGAAAAATTTAAAAAAGTAAGGGTGTTGCCTTTGGAAAAACATTGTTTTCAGGAAAGAAGAAAAAATAATTGCTTGACTCTGCTTTTGTGATTACTTCGGATTCTAATTCGTTGTACCTCCTGAGAATGCTGAAAAAAATCCAGCATTTCGGTGTCAGTCACTGAAAAAATAAGAAGTTTCAGGTGTAGCCTTACATCTCTATGACAGTACAGAGATGGTACCATACTACAGGCTTTCACTGCATGGTTTTATTTTGGATGGGGCATGTGTGTGTATTTTAAGGATTGCCACCTCATTCAGGGGCTCTTGTTCATGAAATGAGGTTGGGTACAATGGTGGACGTGTTTTCTGTTCTAGTGAGGAATGCCAAGGAGACAATTTAGACACTTTCTGAATTCAATACCTAAGAAACCTGCTTCCCTCTAGGGAGGACTTTCTGTTCTGACCCTCCTCTGGAGGGGAATACTAAGCCCTTGGGGGCGGGGGGGAGATGAAGATGTTGGTAGTAGGTCTTTCACTTTCTAAGCAATGGGAAAGCAAAGGCACCTGTACCTGATTTGAAGGGTAACCTTGTATGTGCATATTTGTATGTACAGGATGTTCTTTGGGTTAGGAAGACAGTGGATGCCTTAATACTCCAGAGGAGCATTAGCCTGGATAAATGTCATTCATTCTCCAAATCAGGCCATCTATAGATCGCAAGCTGTCTCTCTGGTGGCATCCTAACTGAAAGGCTGTTGAATGCAGCACTGTAGCATGATTTGTTTTTATATCCAGTAAGTGAGAAAATGTATCTACTAGACTGAACAGCAAACTAGACATTCGGGGGGGGGGGGAACTTGTTTGGGAATCCTGTGAGTACTTCAGCGTGAGGCATTCCAGCAGCCTGGGGTCTTTGGCGCTTGCGTAGGCGCCCTGTGGTGCCTGTGGAAATGCACTGAGGGAAACTAAACGTCTAAAGATTTATGTACCTTCAGGATTAGGGACAGTTGAATAGAGTTGTAAGAATATTCTGGATGTGGAAAGTCAATTTGTGGATATAGCCCTTTTGATCAAAAATGACGTAATTGTCATAAATGTCAGCTGGAGCAGGTTGCTCAGGCAGTGTCCAGTCAGGTTTGGCATATTATCTCCAGGGACAGAGACTCCATGACCTCCCTGGGCAACCTGGTCCAGTGTTTGACCACACTCGCAGTCAAAAAAGTAATTTGGTACGTTTAAATGGAATTTCAGTTTGTGCCCATTGTCTCTGGGCACCACTGAGAAAAGTCTGGCTCCATCTTTTCTGACACCAATCCCCCTCCTCCCATTTCAGATATTGATCCACGTGGATAAGATTTCCCCCCTGAGCCTTCTACAGTGCTGAGTAGAGAGGAAGGATTGAGCTTGGAGCAGGTGACCCTTGAAAATCAGCCAGGTCTCTTGGACTCCTTTCCAGGGCTGTATCCCATGGGGTTTTTCCAAGCAGGTCCCTGAAGGGGCCAAAGTCCGCTCTCCTGAAGTCCACGGTTGTGATCCTGCTTTTTGCTTTTCCCCCTTCCTCTCCGGATCCTAAACTTCACTGTCTTGTGGTAACTTTGGCCAAGGCTGCCCGCAACTTTCATGTTCCTGACCAGTTGTTCTTTGTAGGTATGAGATCTAGCTGAGCATCTCCCCTCACCAGCTCCTTGACTCTGTCAGGAAGTTATTGGGGTACTGCAGAAACCTCCTGGATTGCTTGTCTCCTGCTGTGTTGTCCCTCCAGCAGACCTCAGGGTGGTTCAAGGTCCCCAGGGAACAGGGCCTGTGAATGTGAGGCGTCTTCCAGTTGTCTGAAGAAGGCCTCATCCTCCCTTGTGATCAGGTGGTCTGTAGCAGACGCTCATCACAATGTTGCCCATGTTGGTCTGCCCTCTAATCCTGACCCATGAGCTCTCAGCTGGGTCACCACAGATCCCAAGGTCATCCCAAGGTATCCATGTTTTCCCAGTACTCTCCCACATAAAGCTACCCCTCCTCATCATCCTGGCCAGTCCTACCTAAAAAGCCCCTATCCAGCCATGGCAGCGCTCCAGTTGTGTGAGCTGTCCCACCACAATTCTGTGATCCCAGTGAGATCATAGCCCTGCAACTGCATGCAGGCCTCGAATTCCTCCCGTTTGCTCCCCAGGCTGCATGCATTGGCTTACAGCCCCTTCAGGGAGCCACCCTGATCTCCCAGAAGCGCTAGGGGAGCGCCCCACAGTGCTGTTGTCTGGGCACTTTGCTTATTTGGGCTCACCTGGGGTGAGCCCCTGTTTTGTTGATCTCTGAGGTCTATGTTGACCACATCACCCTGCACCCTTTTTTTGCCAAACCTTTGTCACTTGATGATGGGTCTGTGGGCTGGAGAGGCCTTGGCAGTCTCTCCACAACATCCCAGATCCAAGTCCCCGGCAAGCTGCAAACCTCCCTAGATGACCAGTCAGGTTGGCAGCAGGGAGTTGCCCACTGCTGTCAGTTGCTGCTGCCTCCTAGTAGGGCTGCATGGCTCAGGCTTGGCAGGTGCAGGGGCTTCATGGGACACAGCTCCCAGCCCCCACCTGCTACCAGGGCACTGGCCCTGTTCTGTAGATGCAGATCTGCAGATGGAGCAGGAGCTGTCCTCCTGGTGCCAGAAGTCACCAGCTCCCAGCCTTTGCCATGGCAGGAGTCTCTATTTCCCAACCCTCTGCCTGTCCCTCCTGCATGGCAGTCTCCCTTCCACTGTCTCTGACAGCTGGGAGAGGTTTCCTCCTTCTCATTGCAAACCACAAGGACGTGTCCTGGTCTCCTGCAGCCTTCGGGACTTAAGGCAGGCAGCATCACGGTGGTGTTTCAGGCTCTGGCAGCAGCCTGGGGACAGGAACCATCATGAGCCTATGAGTCACGGTAAGACTGGCCCCAAGCTACTTGACACTGTTGTGGGTCAGGTTTTCCATATGGCCTGGTGCAGAAATTTAAGCACCTTGATAGAGATTTTGTCGATGCTGATGCTGTGTACGTTGGATTAAGTCTTCCCCACAGAGAGGCACTTGCTTCATTTTGGCAGTCCTCCCTGCAGAAAGGAACCTGTTTTGTTTCAGCGATGCTACACAACAGGAGGACTTATTCTGGGGCCATAAAAGCATTTTCCTGTATCTTAAAACACTTTCCTTCTTTCACTTGGATAACAACCATCAAAGAAAACAACATTATGTACCTCAACCTCAATTAAGCCCCTCCATTAGATACTTCACATGTTTATGGGGAATGGAGAGGGAACCCAAACCACTTAACAGGCAAGCTGTACTGTTTATTAAAAACCACCCCAGGACAGACAGTTCAATCTGCTCCTGCAAATTTCAAGTAGGAAGATGACCCATTATGGATTTTTAGTGTTTTCTGATTGCATTTAATGTTTGCTAACAGGATGGGCTGTTAAAATGGGTGGGGGCTTGAAGCAGTGTCAGTGCAGGCGTTCTTCCTGAATGCCTCTGTTTGTTTGCTTTTTAATCTTGTTTCCCTTTATACTTTGTTTTGGCAACGGTCCCATGGCTTACACTGCGAGCTGTGAGATGGACCTGCGCTCTCTGAGGTCCATCCAGCCTTTGAAGCACAGCAATAATAACTAATATATGTGGCAAAGGCGGGTGAAGCCAAGAGCTCTCCTACCTCCAAGGAGACCTGGATCACTTCCCTTAAAAATGAAAGCAAAAGCTGCAAAGTGCTCAGTGTGGGAGGGGGAGGGAGCGTTAAGGGTGGACAAAAGGGAGATTTTGTTTGATTAAGGCTTTTTATAATTATTATTTCCCTACATGAAGAGCAGTAACAGCTGTGTATATCTTGCAGGTAAGCTTGGCTGTGGTTTGGTGACAAGTAGAGGTGACCACAGGCCTTGCCCAAGGGCTCTGGTAGCGCTGCTGCTGCTGCCGGCATCTCCCTGCTGTGCAGGCTCGCGTGCCTGTGTGACCTCTGCTGCCTCAAACTTTTTTTCCCCCCTCCTTTTTTTTTTTTTTTTTTTCCAAATTTTTCAAACAAATCAGTGCCTTTAAAGGCTTTTTTTT